>NC_083370.1:1610000-1910000 GCF_029542785.1 Malassezia japonica | reverse complement strand
TCTTACCCGAGTGTGCTAACGACAGGAAGCCGTTGCGGTCGGCATGGAGGCTGCGATCAAGCCCGATGACAACCTGATCACTGCGTACCGCTGCCATACCTTTGCGGTGCAGCGTGGCGGTACGATCAAGGGCATGTTGGCCGAGCTGATGGGCCGTGGCGATGGTATGTCGAAGGGCAAGGGTGGCTCGATGCACGTTTACACCCCCAACTTCTTCGGTGGTAACGGTATCGTGGGTGCGCAGGTCCCGCTCGGTGCCGGTCTTGCCTTTGCGCAGAAGTACAACAAGTCGGACCACGCGACGTTCACGCTCTACGGTGACGGTGCCTCGAACCAGGGCCAGGTCTTTGAGGCGTTCAACATGGCGCAGCTGTGGAAGCTCCCCTGTGTGTTCATCTGCGAGAACAACAAGTACGGCATGGGTACGAGCGCCGAGCGCAGCTCGATGAACACCGAGTTCTACACCCGTGGTGATGCGATTCCCGGTATTCAAGTGAATGCCATGGACGTGCTCGCGGTGATGCGCGGCACGGAGTTCGCGCGTGAATACACGACCTCTGGCAAGGGCCCGCTGCTGATGGAGCTGGTGACCTACCGCTACGGTGGCCACTCGCTGTCGGACCCCGGTACGACCTATCGTACGCGTGAGGAGATCCAGAAGATGCGCAGCTCTTCGGACCCCATCCAGGGCCTCAAGACCCAGATCCTCGAGTGGGGCATCCTCGAGGAGTCCGAGCTGAAGAAGGTCGACAAGGCCGCCAAGGAGGAGGTTGACAAGGCCGTCGAGGAGGCCAAGAACAGCCCTGAGCCGGAAGTCGACACGCTTTTCAAGGATATCTAGTACGTGCTCACTATGAAACTAACCTCAGCGTCGAGGGCACCGAGCCCGACTGGATGCGCGGCCGCGAGCGCGAGGAGATCCACCGCTTCCGCTAAGTAGCCACGATGCCGCGCCGTAGACGCACGTGACTCTTCTGGTCGCAGGCCGCCGACGGCGCGCGGAGGATTGCACTCTGCCCATTCTCCCTTGCCGTGGCGCCTGGGATCGAGTAGGGGCACAGACACTGGGCGAGCCCCTAGAATAGCTACTACACGATGGCGTCTTTGCACTTTTGCGCCGAGTGCAACAATCTGCTGTATCCCGAGGCGGATCGGACGAATCACGTCCTGATGTACGCCTGCCGCAACTGCCCCTACCGCACCGAGGCGGCCTCGCCCTTGGTCTTTAGGAACGATCTCAAGAATATTTCCAAGGAGCAGCCGGGTGTGATTGACGAGCTGATGACGGATCCGACGCTGCGCCGGACGCACGACCTTACCTGCCCCAGCTGCGGTCACCAGGAGGCTGTCATGTTCCAGGATCAGAGCAAGCGCACCTTTAACAAGATGATCCTGTTCTACGTGTGCTGCTACTGCAACTTCCTGTTCCAGGACGAGCCGGTGAAGCGTCCCCACGAAGAAGTCGAGTAAGCTCATCGTCCTGCTCCCCCCCTCCCAACCCCAAAAATGTGTTGTCGTGAGAGCGTATCACGAATTCATATATAGTCTATACCCATACCTACTCTCTCGTATGTCTATTGCGCGCGTGCATCGCAGGCCTTGACGCGTCGTGCGCGGCCCACGCGCCCCCCGCATGGCGGCGCTGTCGGATCATTTCGGAGACCGGTTGGGAGTGGAGGACCTACTAGGCTGCCCGTTCCCTGTTTCTCCCCGCCGGCCAATCAGCGCACGCCGAAATCCAATCGCAGGCGCGCCGGCAAAGGGTGAAGTCCGCTCCATCCTACATCGCGCTACGGCAGAACCTAGGAAAATGTCGATGCGTTCTCTTGTCGGGCTGAACAAGCAAGTGCCGAGCCAGGCCTACATGCGCGTGCTGGCTAGCGGTATGCGTGGTTTCCACGCTGGTACGTACCCGGCACTGCCCAGGACGGACGAGACTAACCCCCAGCTCGTCCCACGGCCGTGGATGCGACCAAGACCCGTTCGTTCGGCGGTCCCCGCATCTACCCCTCCAGCGGCTGTATGTATAGAAAAGAGGGGTACAGTACTAACGAGCAGCCTACATCAACGGCACCGTGAACGACCCTACGGTATACCCCAAGCCCGATGCGACGCACGGCTCGTACCACTGGGCCTTTGAGCGCCTGATCTCTGCCTCGCTCGTTCCCATCTGCGCTGTCGCCGCGGCGAAGCACGGCATGTCCGGCGTGGTGGACGGTGTTTTGTCGGTGACCCTGCTACTGCACTCTCACATTGGTTTCGAGAACGTCGTGACTGACTACGTCGAGAAGCGCAAGTTCCCCATTGCCGGCCCTGCGCTCAACTGGTTCATTCGCAGCTTCACGGTCGCTTCCGCCATCGGTCTTTACGGTACGTACGCCAGCGCGGGACTGACCCCCAGAGTTCAACACGAGTGCGTATATTTCACGCAGACGACGAGCGCCTTGGCTTCTTTTTGGCCGTGCGCGCGGCGTCTGCTTGCCATTAGGACACCTACTGACACTAGCCTTCTTGGCGCTTGACCACAGACGACATTGGTACGTTTTTTTCTACCGAAAACACTAACACCAGGCCTGACTGAGCTGATTGCCAAGCTCTGGACTGCGTAATTGCACGCGTGCCTACCTCATATAGTCTGTAGCATGGCGCTGTGCATTGGATGACTTGCTGGCTTGGTATAGCTGCGACTGGACACTGCAGCCGGGCTGCCTGGGCCGGCCTAGCGGGCGGCTCGCAACATCGATGAATTCCAGCCAATCAGCGGCGCCAATGTGTCGTGCATTCGGAAGCAAGGCGCGGCACAGAAAGGCCGCCGGGGTGCCGCCCAGGCTCTGCGCTCTGCGTTTCGTCAGTTCGCTGGACGAAAATGGCTACCCTGCCAAAGCCTAACTTGTCCAAGCAGGGACAAGTTACCGTTGTCCTCGGGTCCCAATGGGGCGATGAGGGCAAGGGTACGTACGCCCTCGAGGGGATTCCGGCTAACCTCAGGTAAACTCACCGACATGCTGTCGGGTGAGATGGACATCTGCGCGCGGTGTGCGGGCGGCAACAACGCCGGCCACACGATCGTGGCGAACGTTGGTCCTGACCAAGTCAAGACCAAGTTCGATTTCCATCTCCTCCCGTCCGGTACGTGGATTCTCTGACGCAGGTCTGGTCAACCCCCGTTGTGTTGGTTTCATCGGCAGCGGTGTCGTGGTGCACGTCCCCTCGTTCTTCAGCGAGCTCGACACGATCGAAAAGAAGGGTACGTGGTATGACTGACCCAGGTCTCAAGTGCGACAACCGCCTGTTTTTGTCGGACCGTGCGCACCTCGTGTTTGACTTCCACCAGGTCGTCGATGGCCTGAAGGAGGTCGAGCTGGGCGGCAGCAGTATCGGTACCACCAAGAAGGGTATCGGTCCCGCGTACTCCTCCAAGGCGTCGCGCTCGGGTCTGCGCGTGCACCACCTGTACGACTTCGAGACCTTTGCGCAAAAGTTCCGCAAGCTCGTCGAGGGCCGCATCAAGCGCTACGGCAACTTTGAGTACGACACCGAGGGAGAGATCGCTCGCTACCGTGCCTTTGCCGAGCGCCTGCGTCCGTTTGTCGTGGACGGTGTGACGTTCATCCACTCGATGCTCTCGTCGAACCGCCGCGTGCTGGTCGAGGGTGCGAACGCGCTGATGCTCGACCTGGACTACGGTACCTATCCGTTCGTCACGTCGTCTTCGACGGGCATCGGTGGTGTATGCACGGGTCTCGGTATCCCTCCGCAGAGCATCGGCAAGGTGATTGGTGTCACGAAGGCATACACGTCGCGTGTCGGCGCCGGTCCTTTCCCGACCGAGCTGAACGACGACATCATGACGCACCTGCAGGAGGTCGGCGCCGAGTACGGCACGACCACCGGCCGTCGGCGCCGCTGCGGCTGGCTGGACCTGGTGATGATGCGCTACTCGTGCCTCATCAACGGCTACACCTGCCTGAACCTGACCAAACTCGACGTCCTGGACGGCATCAAGGAGATCAAGGTCGCTACGAGCTACACCATCCAGGGCAAAGAGCTCGCCAGCTTCCCGGCGGACCTCAACATGCTCGCAAAGGTCGAGGTGCAATACAAGACCTTCCCGGGCTGGGAGGGTCCCATCTCGGAGATCACCGAGTACGACCAACTGCCCCAGACCTGCCGCGAGTACGTCGAGTTCATCGAGGACTTCCTCGGTGTGCCGATCGAGTGGATCGGCGTGGGCCCGGCCCGCAAGTCGATGCTCCACCGCCCGGTCGCGGAGAAGTAAGCTAGCACCAAGTAAATTGGATAGAAGTGCAAAATCGCTAAGCACCTATGAACGCGGCGGCGGCGGCGGCGGCGGCGGCATGCTCGAACCAGGCTTGTTGCCGAGGCCAGGGATCGTCTGGCCCGACGTACCGGGCAGCAGCGAAAATTGGCCTTCGCGGAACCACTTGGCATTCGCCTCGTCCGCTTTTTTCTGGCGCGAGGGGTCCACGAGCTCGATGCCTTGCACCGGCGTAAATGACAGCGAGGACGCTGTGCCGGACGTCGACGAGCCGGGGCTGCTGCTGTGCAGCGACAGCGATGGCCGGTTGAGCGTCGCGAGGCGCGCCTTGTTCGCCTTGGACAGCTTCGCCTTGGACGAGGCATTGGCAGTCACGGCGCGGATCTTGCCGCTGGCCTTGGTATTGATCATGCCGAGACCCATGGTCTCGTCAAAGGCGCCGGCCTCTTCCTCTTCCTTGCCGAACTCGACGCGGTTCTGCATCTTGCGCAGCTCCGTAAGACCATGCATCTCGCGGAACTTGCGCGCACGGCGCCCACCACGTCGCTGCTTGCGCCCGCCTTCGTTCGGCACAGGCAGCGCCTTGATGAGCTTCGCAGGTGGCGGCTCCATCAGCTTTTCGATCTTGTGCGCAATCTCTTCGTGCAGGTTCGCGCCGTACTGCCCGTTGCGCTTGGTCCCCGACGCGCTGACGTCCATGCGTGCGGCGAGCGACGCCTTGGCGCCGACCATGCGCAGCGCCTGTGTGCGGTAGTCACTCGGGGTGTTTGCAACGAGGTCGCACTGCGCCAAGTACCCCGAGAAGCGCGTCGAGTTGCCGTGGATGCTCGACAGGCCACTCGCCTGCTTCTTGGAGGCGCCCAGCAAGTGCAGGTTGCACGACGGGATTTTGGCGAGCGCCGCAAGGCCGCCGGCGACACCCACGAGCTTGGTCGCGACGGTCGTGCCGACCAGGGCGGAAAAGTTGGGCGCAAGGAGCGTCATGCGCGACTCGACATACTGCAGAATCTTGCGGCGGTTCGCCTCGAGCTCGTACACCATATCGCACGCCTCCTGAACGCGTTGCCACTCGTCCTCGGGCAGCGGCTGGCCCGTCGTGGTCGAGGCGGTCATGCTGATGACGACGACGGTGCCGTGGGGCAAGATTCCCTCGAGGTCCGACTGCACCAGGTCCTTTTCGTTGCCCATAGCACGCACGGTCTGGATAAACTCCCACGGGTTCAGCACGAGCGTCTCGAGCTCGGGAAACCGTGGCGAGTACCGTTCGCGGATGAACTTGTGCAGCATCATAACTTCATTATCGACCTCGACGGCCATATTGTTGGACCGCACAATTAGGTAGTACTCGGGCGTATCCTCCAAAGCTCCCGCGAGCTCCGGCGCTGGCTGTGCCATGTAGGTGTCGATGGACTGCGTCAGTGGGCACAACGTACATTCAGTAGTTCGGCAAGGGTATCGCTTCCATATAATTTTGAGACAGATCGCGCGCTATCCACGCTCTCTTTGCCAAAGTCCATCGTGTCGAGCATTTCTTGGTCCATCTGCTCCGGCGGGCGCGCTGCACCGTGCGCAAGGCCGAGTTCGGACTCGTCCTGGGCGGCGTGCTCCTGGTCGCCTTCGTGGCCAAAGGCGCCTGCCTCGCCGTCTAGCGCATGCGTATCTCCTTCTTCATGTCCCTGCGGCGGGGGCGCACTCACCTCCTCGCCTTCCGGCTCGAGATCGGCGAGCAGCTCGTCCGCGAGGCTCGCCATATGGTGCACCAATTCTTACGTGAGCCTAGGCACGAACGGCCACGGTGGATCTTGATTTCACGTGATTTGGATAGGCGGACCTTCGGCTAGATAAGAAATTGGATTATCGAGCGGCGCCTCGCGTGGCCGAACGAGTCATCAGTAGTAAAGAACTGCATTTGATTGGGTAAGTGAAACTGCAAAGCGGGGGCGCTTCGAGCAACCGATGCCGGGGCTGACCGGAATACATTTAGCTAAGACAAGAGATAACGCTTTTCTCTCCATCCCTATCCTTGTCTGAGGTCGTGGCGGTTGTCCATCTTTTGCGAAAGAGTGCCCTTTCAACGACAAGAAGAGCTTGCAGTGTGTTTGTGCTGCTGCCGAAGCAGCACCTGAACGCAGTATAGCTAATTGAACTAGTACGTACTTCTTGCCCCGCCCTGGACGCGACTAACACCTTTCAGGCGACTTTTACCAGCAAAAGACTTTATCCCCTCTAGACGACCAGGGTATGTCTTCTATCAACGACTTTTCTACTGCCGGTGTGGATTACAATGGTGACAACCAAGAATTTGTGAAGGAATACGCCTCGACTGAGGCGCTGCAAGACAGCGGATACGAATCGGTGGCGCGCGATGACCAGTCTTGGGCTGGCTCTTTGCCCGCTGCTCAGGGTCTCTACAACCCCGATCTCGAGAAGGATGCGTGTGGTGTCGGTTTCCTGTGCCACATCAAGGGCAAGGCCAACCACAAGATCGTGTCCGACGCCCGCTGGCTCCTTTGCAACATGACCCACCGTGGTGCGACGGGTGCCGACGCGCGCGACGGTGACGGTGCTGGTGTCATGACCGGTATCCCCGATGCGTTCCTGCGCCGCGAAGTGCGCAGCGACCATGACTTTGAGCTCCCCCCTGTCGGCGAATACGCGTGCGGTAACGTGTTCTTCACCTCCAAGGACGAAAAGGCCCGCGCCGAGCATATCAAGCTGTTTGAGCAGATTGCGCAGAAGCTCCACCTGCGCGTGCTCGGCTGGCGTGAAGTGCCGGTGGACAGCTCGATTCTCGGCCCTGCCTCGCGCAGCCGCGAGCCCAAGACGCTGCAGCCTTTCGTGGTGCTGGGTGACTACTACGGCTGGAACTCGAAGAAGAGCGAGGGCAGCGGCACGTTCGACGAGAGCTACTTTGGCCGCCAGCTGTACGTACTGCGCAAGCACGCTACGCACCGCATTGGTCTCCAGAACTGGTTCTACATCTGCTCGCTGAGCCCCTCGAACATTGTATACAAGGGTCAGCTGAGCCCCGTCCAGGTGTACAACTACTACTACGATCTGAACAACGCCTACTACAGCGCGCACTTTGCGCTCGTCCACTCGCGTTTCTCGACCAACACCTTCCCGTCGTGGGACCGCGCTCAGCCGCTCCGCTGGGCCGCCCACAACGGTGAGATCAACACCATCCGCGGAAACAAGAACTGGATGCGTGCTCGCGAGGGCCACCTCCGCTCCGAGGTGTTTGGCGACGAGCTCGACCTGCTCTACCCGATTGTCGAGAACGGCGGTTCGGACTCGGCCGCCTTCGACAATGTGCTCGAGCTGCTTGTGGTGAACAAGGTGCTGACGCTGCCCCAGGCTGTCATGCTTATGGTTCCCGAGGCTTGGCAGGGCAGCGAGAAAGACATGGACCCCGCCAAGGTCGCCTTCTACCAATGGGCTGCCTGCCTGATGGAGCCATGGGACGGTCCCGCGCTCTTCACCTTCTGTGACGGCCGCTACTGTGGTGCGAACCTGGACCGTAACGGTCTGCGCCCCTGTCGCTGGGTGACCACCAACGAGGACATCATGATCTGTGCCTCGGAGGTCGGTACTATCACGATTCCCCCTGAGACGATCACTGCCAAGGGCCGTTTGCGCCCTGGCCGCATGCTCCTTGTGGACACGGTCGAGGGCCGCATTGTCGACGACCGTGAGCTGAAGGCCACGACGTCGCACATTGCCGACTTTGCTGCCTGGATCGAGCACAACCTCTTCCGCATGCCCGACATCACCAAGTCCGTCATGCGCCTGAAGCCTGACAGTGTGCCGCCGCTGGACGACGAGCGCCTGAGCACCGACCCGAAGCTCCGTGCCTTTGGCTACACGGTTGACCAGATCAGCCTGCTCATGCTGCCCATGGTCTCTGACTCGAAGGAGGCGCTCGGCTCGATGGGTAACGACGGTCCGCTTGCATGCATGTCGCAGAACACACGCCTGATCTACGACTACTTCCGCGAGCTCTTCGCGCAGGTGACCAACCCCCCGATCGACCCCATCCGTGAGGCGGTTGTCATGTCGCTCGAGCAATACATCGGTCCCGAGGGCAACCTGCTCGGTCTCGACGAGCAGCAGTGCAACCGTATCCAGCTGCCGAGTCCCGTGCTCAGCATGGAGGACATGGCCTCGCTGAAGCAGATGAACGCCGCCTACCCCGGCTGGGAGACTAAGACCATCGACATCACGTTTGAGCACAGCGAGGGTGTTGCTGGCTACGAGCGCACGCTCGACCGCGTCTGCGCCGAGGTGTCGCAGGCCATCAAGGACAACTTCAAGGTCGTGGTGCTTTCGGACCGCAACGTGAGCGAGTCGCGTGTGGCCATCAGCTCGCTTATTGCCTGCGGTGGTGTCCATCACCACCTGATCCGCAACAAGCAGCGCAGCAGCATTGCGCTTGTTGTCGAGACGGCCGAGGCCCGCGAGGTGCACCACGTCTGTGTGCTCGTTGGCTACGGTGCCGACGCCATCTGCCCCTGGCTCGCTCAGGAGGCCGTGATGAAGATCGGCCGCGAGGGTCTTTCGAAGAAGGACCTCTCGCCCGAGGAGCTCACCGTCAACTGGCGCCACGCCGTCGACGGTGGTATCCTCAAGGTCATGTCCAAGATGGGTATTTCCACTCTTGCCTCGTACAAGGGTGCGCAGATCTTTGAGGCGCTCGGTCTCGACAACACGGTCATTGACCGCTGCTTTGCCGGTACTGCCTCGCGTGTCCAGGGCTCGACCTTTGCGATGCTCGCTGCGGACGCCTTTGAGATGCACGAGCAGGCGTGGCCCAAGCGCCAGACCGTGCACTTCAACGGCCTCCCCGAGAACGGCGAGTACCACTGGCGTGACGGTGGTGAGCCGCACATCAACGACCCCAACTGTATTGCCGCTCTCCAGGACGCCACGCGCCAGAAGAACCAGGCTGCGTGGGACACTTACTCGAAGGCGTCGCGCGACATGGTCGAGAAGACGACGCTCCGTGGTCTGCTCGACTTTGACTTCTCCAAGGCGCGCCCGATCCCCGTCGACCAGGTGGAGCCTTGGACGGAGATTGCGCAGCGCTTCTGCACGGGTGCCATGTCCTACGGTTCGATCTCGATGGAGGCGCACTCGGCGCTCGCCATTGCCATGAACCGTCTCGGCGGTAAGTCGAACACGGGTGAGGGTGGTGAGGACCCCGAGCGTTCGATCCCCCTGCCGAACGGCGACTCGCTCCGTTCCAAGATCAAGCAGATCGCCTCGGGTCGTTTCGGTGTCACCTCCTACTACCTCTCCGACTCGGACGAGCTGCAAATCAAGCTCGCGCAGGGTGCCAAGCCCGGTGAGGGTGGTGAGCTGCCCGGCCACAAGGTGTCGGAGTCGATCGCGCGTACGCGTCACAGTACCGCGGGTGTCGGTCTGATTAGCCCGCCCCCCCACCACGACATCTACTCGATTGAGGACTTGAAGCAGCTCATTTACGACCTGAAGTGCTCGAACCCCCGGTCGCGCGTCAGTGTCAAGCTCGTGTCCGAGGTCGGTGTGGGTATCGTCGCCTCGGGTGTCGCCAAGGCGAAGGCCGACCACGTGCTGATTGCCGGCCACGACGGTGGTACGGGTGCCTCGCGCTGGACGGGTATCAAGTACGCCGGTCTGCCCTGGGAGCTGGGTCTTGCCGAGACGCACCAGACGCTTGTCCTCAACGACTTGCGTGGCCGTGTGACTGTGCAGACCGACGGTCAGCTGCGCACGGGTCGTGACCTTGCGATGGCCTGTCTGCTCGGTGCCGAGGAGTGGGGCTTCTCGACCGCGCCGCTTATTTCGATGGGCTGTATCATGATGCGCAAGTGCCACTTGAACACCTGCCCCGTCGGTATCGCGACGCAGGACCCCAAGCTGCGCGAGAAGTTTGCCGGCCAGCCCGAGCACGTAATCAACTTCTTCTACTACCTCGCCGAGGAGATGCGTGCGATCATGGCCAAGCTTGGTTTGCGTACCGTCAACGAGATGGTGGGTCGTTCGGACCTGCTCCGCGTGGACGAGTCGCTGCGCACGCCCAAGACCTCGAACCTGAACCTGGGCGCGATGCTCAAGCCTGCGTTTGAGATGCGCCCCGGTGCGGCGACCTACAAGGTGCGCCAGCAGGACCACAAGCTGTACATTCGTCTCGACAACAAATTCATTGACGAGGCGGAGCCGGCGCTGCAGGGCGGTCTGCCTGTGCAGATCGAATGCCAGGTGGTCAACACGGACCGTGCGCTCGGTACGACCCTCTCCTACCGCGTCTCGAAGCAGTTCGGTGAGGAGGGTCTCCCCCGCGACACGATCCACATCAACGCCAAGGGCAGTGCCGGTCAGTCGTGCGGTGCGTTCCTCGCGCCGGGTATCACGCTCGAGCTCGAGGGTGACGCCAACGACTACGTCGGCAAGGGTCTGTCGGGTGGTCGCCTGATCGTCTACCCCCCCAAGGTGTCGAGCTTTAAGCCGGAGGAGAACGTCATTGTGGGTAACACGTGTCTGTACGGTGCCACCCGCGGTAACGCTTACTTCGCCGGTATTGCTGCCGAGCGCTTTGCGGTGCGTAACTCGGGTGCGCACGCCGTCGTCGAGGGTGTCGGTGACCACGGTTGTGAGTACATGACCGGTGGTCGCGTCGTCGTCCTTGGTAGCACCGGCCGCAACTTTGCTGCCGGTATGAGCGGTGGTATTGCCTACGTTCTCGACATGAACCGCGACTTTTCGTCGAAGTGCAACATGGAGATGGTTGAGCTCGGCAGCGTGCGCGACCCCCACGAGATTGCGGAGCTGCGCAACCTGCTCGAGGACCACCGCCACTACACGGGCTCGTCGGTGGCCGAACATGTCATCCATGAGTTCCACCACCTCCTGCCCCGCTTCGTGCGTGTCATGCCGACGGACTACAAGCAGGTCCTCGAGGCCCAGGCGGCCAAGGCTGCCGAGGAGAAGAAGAAGTCGAGCCACGTCGACCTTCTCGGTACCCTCTCGCGCCGCGGCAGCCAGGTCGACATCACCGCGGAGGACGAGACCGACAAGGATGCCAAGCCGCACGAGCCGTCGGTCACCGACATGGAGGATGCGATGCTCGACGAGGACCTTGCGCAGGCGCGTGCCGGCAAGCTCGACAAGATGCGCGGCTTTATGAAGTACAAGCGTCGTGGCGAGTCGTACCGCAACGCGGGTGCGCGTGTGAAGGACTTCCGCGAGCTCTCCAAGCGTCTCACCGACACCGAGCTCAAGCTGCAGACCGCGCGCTGCATGGACTGTGGTGTACCCTTCTGCCAGTCGGACAGCGGTTGCCCCATCTCCAACATTATCCCCAAGTGGAACGACCTCGTGTTCAAGGGCCAGTGGCGCGATGCGCTCAACCGTCTCTTGATGACGAACAACTTCCCCGAGTTCACTGGTCGTGTGTGCCCTGCGCCCTGCGAGGGCGCCTGTGTGCTGGGCATCATCGAGAGCCCGGTCGGCATCAAGTCGATCGAGTGCGCGATCATCGACCGCGCCTGGGAGGAGGGCTGGATGGTGCCGCGCATCCCCGAGGTGCGCACCGGCAAGACGGTGGCCGTCATCGGCTCGGGTCCTGCCGGTCTCGCGTGCGCCGACCAGCTGAACCGCGCCGGCCACTCGGTGACGGTGTACGAGCGTGCGGACCGCGTCGGTGGTCTGCTCATGTACGGTATCCCCAACATGAAGCTCGACAAGCACGTCGTCGACCGCCGTGTGAACCTCATGGCCGATGAGGGCGTGCAGTTCATCACCTCGACCGAGGTGGGCTGTGACGTCGACGCCGCGGACCTTCACGCGCAGAACGACGCGGTGGTCTTTGCGACGGGCGCCACTTGGCCGCGCGATCTCAAGATCCCCGGCCGCGAGGCGGACGGTGTGCACTTTGCTATGGAGTACCTTACTTCGACCACTGCGTCGCTCCTGTCGCACCAGCTGCAGGAGGGTACCTACCTCAGCGCCAAGGGCAAGCACGTTGTCGTGATTGGCGGTGGTGACACGGGTAACGACTGTATCGGTACTGCGGTGCGCCACGGTGCTGCGTCGGTGACCAACTTCGAGCTGCTGCCCCAGCCGCCCGAGGAGCGTGCGCCGAACAACCCCTGGCCGCAGTGGCCTCGTGTCTTCCGCACGGACTATGGTCACTCGGAGGTGAAGGCCAAGTGGGGCAGCGACCCCCGCGAGTTCTGCATCTCGACGACCGACTTTGAGCGCGACGAGAGCGGCAAGCTCGTGGCGCTCAACACGGTGCGCGTTGCGTGGGAGCTTGACGCGAGCGGCAAGTGGCAGATGAACAAGGTGCCGGGCAGCGAGAAGCGCTTCCCTTGCGATCTCTGCTTCCTGGCCCTGGGTTTCCTTGGCCCCGAGAACGAGGCGATCAAGTCGCTCGAGCTCAAGCAAGATGCCCGCAGCAACATTCTCGCCGACACGGTCAAGGGTAAGCACCCCTACAAGACGTCGGTCGACCGCGTATACGCTGCCGGCGACTGCCGTCGCGGCCAGTCGCTGATTGTGTGGGGTATCCAGGAGGGACGCGCCTGCGCCGCCCAGGTCGACACGGATCTCATGTCCAACTCGTACCTGCCGTGGGCCGGTAGCATTCCTCACCGCATTTACGTCCCGGAGGCCGTGGAGCAGCCCCCTGCGACGACTGTAAAGACCGAGGCATAGAATACGTACCGTAAGCTGTGTGTGTGCTAAGACCGGGCGCTATCTCCGATAGCCAATCAGCAGCGACCGAATCGGAGCACTGCCAATCTCTCCACGCTCTTCCCCGATCCGCGTGGTGACGACGCGTGGTGGCAAGATGGGGTCGTACGTCGCCGCACCTCCCGCGCATCGAGCGCAGGAAGACAGGCACGGGAATGAGCCCCTGACCAATGGACAGGGCCATGGTTCGCGTGCGCCCGCCTTTTCGTTTGTGTGTCTCGGTGTGGGCGGAGGGCCGCTGGAGACCAACTGCTCGGGATACCTGATGAAGCCTGCCGATCAGCCCTGGAGCGCGGGCACGACACTTGTCGAGGCAGGATCATGGCTCGGATCGCTGGTGGAGCTGCTGCGCGATCCCGCGACATCACCGCTGCATGACGCCGATTTTCCTCCGGGCCTCTCGCCGGAAGCGCAGGCCGAACATGTCAACGCGTGGGTCAACCAAGCGCTTATCTCTCACGGGCATCTGGACCATATCTTTGGGCTTGTGCTGGCCTCGACCGCACAGCGCGTCCAGCGGCCCGTGTACGGGCTGCAAGACACCCTAGATACCATCCTGAGCGTCTTTAACGGACGCGTCTGGCCAAAACTGGCCTCGTATGACCAGCAAGACCCCATGGCCTTTTACCATTTACGACCGTACGTCGCCTTGCTCACACAGAATGGAACTGGAAAAGAAGTACAAGCTCAGCGATGTCTTGTCGGTCACGCCGTATCCCGTGAGCCACGGCATGTCACTCTTGGCGCACGACACGGCCGGGTTCCGGCCGATCATCGCACCGAACCCCACTCCTTGCTCGTTCCATTCGGGACACATTTCTTCCACGGTGTCGACTGCTTTTCTTTTTACACACACGGTCCTGGACTGCGACGTGCTGTTCATGGGCGACGTTGAGCCTGATGCAGTCGGCGGCAGCCAGCGCAACCAGGCGATGTGGCAGGCCATTGCGCCGCGTGTAGCGCAAGGCAAGCTACGCGCGATCTTTATCGAGTGCAGCTTTGGGTCTGATCAGCCCAACGAGTACCTCTTTGGGCACCTCACGCCAAGGCACCTCTACGACGAGCTGCGTGCGCTCGAGGACGCGGGCAATGCCGTGCTGGGCGATATAGAAGCAGGCCAGTGCCTCGCGGGGATGAAGTGCGTCGTGATCCACGTCAAGGACATGATGCTTCCGAGCTCGAGCACGCCGCCGTGCCGCCTGCCGGCTAACACTGCGCCCGAGGCCATTGCCGCCCACGCGGGAGCGCCCAAGCTGCTCCCGGTGGACTTGCGCGCACAGATTCAAAACGAGCTCGCGGTTCTCGAGGAGAAGTATGGACTCGGCGTCGAGTTTCACGTCGCACGGCGGGGGGACCGGATTGGTACGTCGCCCAGACTCACCCAGAATGCTGATTTACCCTGTAATATATACTATGGCTACCTGCCAATGCGATATGTAGAGTGCCTTGGAGGCTGAAAGACTTTGTTAGAGATCCAGGCCGCTCTCCGGAATCGGTAGGAGCGGTGTCCGCAGCATGTCGGCCGTGTCTTGCATCACCGAATTACCCCACCACTGGATATCCCAGCGATCGTTAGAGGGGAGCTGGATCAGGAAAAAGATGATGAGCTCCGACAGAATCGTGCCGGCGTCCAGCGCATTGGCCGTGACAAAGTTGTACTTGGACCACCAGCGGAAGTTGTGCCGCTTGAGCCAGTACTGGAACACGAACGCGACGGCGATAAACGAGGTAAAGTTGATTGCAGTCGCCGCGGGCAGCACCGACGCGCCGGTAAAGAACACGGGAATACTCACGAGCCGCACCCACGACCGGGGGTACTTCCGCTTGGCGAGCCACACCATGATGGGCAAAATTGCACCGATGAAGAGGCCCCACAACACCGGGCGGTACTCGGACTCGGTAAAGATGCGCCGTGGCCCAATCACGCCCCATACGAGCGAGGAGGTGAAGTAGACATTGAGACCCTGGCACGTCAGGCGGTACTGCTGGTTAGGCGTGCACAGATCGGGCACCGCCTTGACCAACAGCCGCTTTACGCCGAGCTGCACGCACACCACTACCAGTGTACCGACGAGCTGCACGGCATATACCGCGCGGGGCGGCACTTTCATGTAGTGCCCAATTTTGAGGTCTGACGTAAACGACAGGCATCCGATCAGCGTCTGGACCGAGAGCGACTTGAAGAGCAAAAAGGACTTGGGGTGCTCGGTGAGCATGTAGCCGCCTATAATGTCGCTCACCACGTTGGTTCCCACCATTTGTCCAGTGAGCGCAAAGATGTAGCCACTCGGCAAGGCATACACAGCGGGAATGATGATCGCGAGCAGCACCATGCCGGAGCGAATGTTCAAATCGGCATACTCCATCACGACCAGGATGGCAATGAGGCAAAAGACCAAAATCCATTGGTACCACCACATTGGCACCGCCTTGTAGCGGCGCATGAGCTTGGCGTGGATGTCGTCCGGCGGACGGGGCAGCACGCGGAGGCCGCGCAGGATATCTCCGCCGTGGTTCAGCACGGCATGCACGAGCACGGCGGTGAGTGCGACAAAACCGGCAAAGTACGAGAGGAGGAAGGTGTTGGGCAGGACCATTTTGGAGTAGTTGTCATAGTTCTCCTGGACGAACGCAAAGGATCCAGGCTCGAGCACCCTGCGCAGATTGTACGGATTGCCGAAGCGATCAAAGCTCTGTCCCGCATTGAAGGGAAAGTGCGCGAGCTGGATCGTGTTGGAAAAGTAGAGCGCCGGTGCGAGTATCCACATGAAGACGACGAACCCGGCAAAGATATTCACCTCGGCCCACCACGGCGTGACGAGCGGCGAGCTGAGGTAGGCTGCCTGCGTCCAGTCAAAAGTCAGACTCGTCAGCCCCATGCCGTTTACTCCCGTGACAATATTCAACTTGATATTGTCCTTGGCGATCCAGCATGTCCAGCACATCTGGGAGAGGGCGTTCATGAAAAAGTTCGGGATAAAATTGTACAAGCACGCGCCGAGGCCGACGTAGATGAACCAGCGCAACCGCGAAATGCTCTTGTCCATCGGTTCCTCTTCTGCATGCAGCGTATTGAGGATGGTCGAGGTGAGCAGCGTCTGGGGCCACAGCATCTTGGCAGGCCACACCAGAAAGGGGTGCAGGAAACCCGAGAGGCCAAAACCGATCACCTGCGCACAGAGCGTAAAGACGAACTCGAACGAGGCCGGAGACAGTGACCCGTAGAACCGCGGAAGCTCTGTGACCATGATAAAGTTGATTGCGTACGCCTGCGCGATGGTGATGTTGACCATGATCGAGATGAGCGTGTGCTCCTTGATGTTGAACGCGCCCGGGTTCAGCGTAAACTCGAATCCGCCCAGCCACCGCGGCAGGCGGTACACGTCAATTGGCAGCACCAACGCAAGAAACTTGCCGAGGAAGTACGCAAGCAGCTGCAGGATCACCGGCGACAGCATCGGCGACGGATTGCGCAGCGACAAAAACATATTGACACCGCCTCCGATCGACGAGAGCAGCAGCGCAAGGAACCACATGCGCAGCGTAATGACTGGCATGCTAGGATCGTCGATATTCGACACCGACGCGCGCACTTCGGGGTACGGAGAGTCTTCCTCCTCGCCAATTTCGCTCGGCCCCGGAGTGTCCACAAAGTCCTCCGGCGGCGCGGGCGCGTCGTTTTTGTTGTGTGTATGTGTCGGGAGCATACTTGCGTCCTCGCCTTCGTATACCATCCGCGAATCCGGCCTATTCCGCACCGTGTCGTCTCCAAGGTCGTCCATCTCGATCGAATGGACGGTTGCAGGAACGTCCGAGTACCCGCTGACCGACTTGCTTCGGTGCAGCGAGCCGCGGGGCCCGATATGAACGGACGGCATGGCATCAGCAGCCACCGTATCGTACTCGTCCCAGGAAAAAGGTTTTTCAGCGGGCCGCACGTCGCCATGGCGCCCCGGCGCGAGGGGCCGCCCGTCGCGCGAATTAAACAAGCGGGGGTAAAGCCCGTCGCGCGAGGCAAACTCACTGCGGCTCTCGTCCATGAGGGGGTCCTTGATCGACATTGGCACCGAGAGCCGGTTCATGTCGACATTGACACTATCCATATCCTCCATCCACGCATCCTCCTCGTCGCGCGGAATGTCAAACGACCAGTCGCGCCCATTCTGCGGCGACCGGACCTCGGCAGGTCCTTTTGGGTGTGCCCCCCCGCTGATACCGGCTGCGGTGAGTATGTGCGACGTACTTGGAACAAATGCAAAGACGTCCTCCTCTTCGTCCTCGTCGGCGTCCCCTGGCAGGGTGCGACTCGCCACCGATACGTCTTCTGGCACATTTGCATCATCAGACGGCGGCCGATCAAGGCTCAGATGCCGGAGACGCGCTGTGCGGGGGCGCACGCTGTTCGAGTTGGAGTAGCTATGGCCCGCCATGTCCTCCCGCCAACGATGCGCCGTGCGGAGAACCAAACCTCCACATTCAGCCCATGTGGGCGGTTTTTTTGAGCTTGGCAACGCTATGGGGTGTCTTGTTCCATGTCGAGTTGTCCGGCAGGGTTTGCATCCCTTGGCGCATCCTGCGAGTCGGTTCCTCGCCAAGGGATGGTCGTCGTATCTAGCAGCGACCTCGCCGGCCCCAGCTCCAAGGTCTTGGGGCGGAGCGGCGGAGACGCCTGCAGTGTCGCCGCGACGGTGGCGCGCTCGGCGTCGGGCAGGAGGTGGGAGGCGGGCTCTGCAACATCCAGGCACGCATTGCGGCCCAAGGATGCAACGAGGCGCACGAGGTCCGATGGGCGCTGCGTGCCTTCGGGGTATAAATCGGACGAGAGCCACACCTGGCGCGTCGTGCGCGCCAGTGCGATGCGAACGTCGATCACGTCGTCGGATGCGAGGCGCACGAGGCGCGGCAGAATCAGCGCCTCGAAGCGCGCACGGGGAATGCCATGCTCGACCAAAGCGCCGATGACATGCAAAAAGGTGACGCGCTGGCGGTAGGCGGCTGCCTCGACCAGGTCGCAGATCATGCTCAAAAATCCGTCGGCGATCGCCTCGTCCTGCGCGTGGAAGGTGGCATAGGTCACCGGCACGGCCTGCACGCCGACAGTGCGCAGTGCATTCACAGGGTCGTTCAGCGCGAGGAGCAGGAGCGTGACCAAGCACCCATCCTCGTCCGCGAGGAGCAGCGACGGTGCGAGCGTCATGATGTGCTGCGCAATGCTCTCACGCAGGCGCCAGTCGTGCGAAAAGTTGGAGAGCCAGAGCATCGGCATCTGGCGGAGCTGGCTCTTGGCCGTGTCCACCGGCAGCACGAGCCAGAACTCGTCCATGTGCTCGAGCAGCGTCGCGGTCACATCCGTGCACGGGTCGCGCAGGAAGCGCTCGGCCACCGGGACCAAGTCGGCATTCGCTGCGTCGCTGCCAATCAGCTTGGCGATCTCGTGCAGGGATGCGGCGAGGGAGTTGCGCACATTTTCGTAGACATGGTGCGTAAGCTGCAGATAAAGCTCGCGCAGCTCGCCCCAGTGCTCGGCGCCCATCGTGAGCACCACAGCAGGGTAGTTGAACGCGACGATGAGCGACTTGTCGGGGTTGCACAGCAGGTCCGACGGGTCGTACGCGCGCTCGGTCTCGCCTTTGGTGGGCATCGGGCTGCCCAGAAAGAGGTTCACCAGCTCGTTCGGCACGCCATTCGGGTCGTTGTGGAAGAGGTAGATCACTTCGCCAATCATTTCGAACGCGGCGAGCTGCACATTCGGTGAGACGTCCTGGTGCAGCGCACGCATGATAATCACGAGGTCTTTGCGCCGCTTGGGGCCGTGGGGTTGCGTCGAAAAGACGCCGGGGAGCGAGTAGCACGCGGCCTGGCGCACCTGCCACACGTGGTCCAGCAGCACGCGGTTCACCGCGGTGAGCAGGCGCTGCGGCGCGTCCGTCTCGGCGTAGTCAAAGCCCGAGCTCTCCTTGCTCTGCTGCGCGACGAGCGCCTTGCCGATAATGCCAATCGCCGCCGCCACCTCTTTTCGCACGAAAAAGGCAGGGTCCAGCGGCCAGCTCGTGATCTCGGGCACGACGCGCAGCGCGAGCTGCTCGGTGGTGAAGCCGCCCTCGACGGTGATGGCCGCGAGGAGGTTCACCGACATCATGCGTCCGAGCGCCGACTCCTCGTCGTACTGCCCATGGTCCAGCGACTGGCTCAGGAGCGAATCGGCAGGAGCGATGCCGGTGGCGTCCGCCTGGCCTGCCGGTGCGCCGCTCGCGCTCGTCGGCAGTACGTCCTCGCTCTGCTGCGAGCGGGAATCGCTTCCGTCGAAGCGCGAGATGGCGATCGCCACATTTTCAAAGAGCTCGTTGAGCACCGCGTTGCGCGCCGCGCGGCCAAAGTGGTACGGAGCCAGCGGCACCATTTTCCCCTCGCGCGCGGTGCCCTGCACGACGAGGTCGGCCATCGACACCTCTTCGGCGCTTTCGGTCGTGCCCGAGTCCGGCGCCGCGCCGTTATCCACGACTTCGTCGTAGTGCTTGGTGCGCAGGAAGTACTCGACGATCGATGCCTGCGTCGCGCCCGACACGGCCGAGTTGGGGTTCAGGAGCAAGGCGCAGAGCAGCGTGGAAAAGATGCCCACCGGGAGATGCGGCCGGGGAATGATTTCTTCGTCGGTGCTGCCCTCGTTGCTGCTTTCCTCCTCCTGCAGCTCGGCCAGCGGGCAGTTGCGGAAAAAGAACCACATCAGGCGGCCCAGTTCCGGCGCAAAGACGGCGCTCACCTCGATCTCGTCGGTCGCGAGCTCGTTCAGGAGGGGGATCACATACTCCACCGCGTCGGTCAGGTCCACCTCGCGGATCCACTCGGCGAGGCAGCGCGAGACAAGCACGCGGTGGTAGGCCATGTCGCTCTTGGCGAACAAAAAGATGCGCTCGAGGCTGCTCAGTCCGTCTTCCAGAGACTCGGTATCGGGGATCGTCGGGCTGTCGACCGCCACCAGCGGGTCCACGGCGCCGTCTGGCGCGTAGTCGTGCATCGGCGTGTCTTCTGTCTCGTCCACGGCCGGAGGGACAATCGGCACGGGCTTGCGCACCTCGCGCGACGCCTCGTCCTCGGCATCGGCGTCGTTACTGGTATCATCGTCTTCGAACGAGGAGTTCTCAAATTGCGTGTCGTCTCCGCCACGTTCCGTGCGGTCTTGGCTTGCGGCGCGCGCCATCTGCCAGCGGCGTAGGCGCGCGTCGCTTTCGTCGTCGTCGTCGTCGTCGTCGTCATTCCCTCCATTCTCATGCTCGTTTTCCGAGCCCGAGCCGGAGCTGCTGACGCCGGAGCCGTTCGAGCCGTCGGTCTCGGAGCGCACCGAGTCCGAGTCGTCGCTGAGCGAGTAGCCCGAGCGCGGCGGCAGCGCAATGTTGCTGCGCACCTTGGGCGGGCTTTCCGGCGAGTTGCCGGCGTGCAACGACGGGCTGCGGGGCGACGAGGAGAGCTCGTTGGCGTTCGAAGGCGACGCGCGCCCGTGCTCGAGCGAGACGGGGGGCGAGCCGCTGAGCGAGAGCGATGAGAGGCGGGGAAAGCCGAGGCTGATCTTGTCCGAGGGTGACTCGTTGCTGCTGCTCCCCGAGAGCACCGGTGAGGGGCTCAGGTGTGCCTCGCCCTCGCCCGACGGCGAGGTGCGGTGCCGGTGCGGCGGCGACTCGATCCACACCGAGTTGACCACGTCGGGCCCCATTGTCGGTGCGCCCGAGCGGGGAATGTACTCGGCGGGCCCGTCGAGCGCATTCTCGGTGAGTGGCGACGAGATGCGCGCGTTGGTCGACGCGCTAAACTGGCCGTCGGGCCAGAGGCTGCTGCTGTGGGCGAGCCAATTTCCGCTCGGCGGCGACGCGCGGCCGCCGCCAAGCAGCGATCCATGCGATGGGACGCGCCGCAACGGCCGCGACACGCCAAACGGCGGGCTACGCGACGGGGACGGGGCGCGATGGCGCGAATCCAACACGCGGCGGGCGCTATTCGTCGGCGACAGCGGGGACGAGGGCGAGCTGGGGTATTCGCCGTCGCTGTTCGACAGCGGCGACCTACTAGCACAGAGGCCATGCGTGCTCATCAGCGCCTCGTCCGTCGTGCGCGGGCGGCGGATGGGAATCGGCTGCGGCGGGCTTCGGGCCGCTGCCGTGGCTTCTGCGGCCGCGGTTTCTGCAAGCGCCGGAGGGGGTGACCCTGGCGGCTCTGTTGCGTGTTAGCACGCAGCGCGAGAAGAAACGTACCATCGTCGCGAGGCGACATGTTTGTGTTCAACGGTGCGTCTTTCTGCACGCCGTAATTTTGGCTGGGTCCGAGAAGAAACGCCACCGAGGCAGACGAGGCGCTCAAGAAGGAAGGGAGGGGGTGATTTGTGACCAGCACACGGCCTACTACCCGACCAACGCTGAGGAGCCGGTTTCAGCCACGCACGACAACGAGGTCTTGGCAGCGATTTTGCGGGCGGTCAATTGTTGTGCGCCTGCTAAAACTGGTTTTAATCTGCAAGCAGTGGTCCCGCGGCGCACCTCCACATAAGCGCCGCGTGTCGCTGCGGGCGGGGCAGCGGAGCGAGCGGCGCGTGCCGCGTTTCGCGGTACGGTGTGCATGCGTGTGCAGTGCGGCAGGCGATAAAAGTGCCTTGCTGTCGATGCGAATCGGATCGCAACGGGATATCCCACATGCCTACTGCTACATCTACATAGATAGTCGTGATCACCGGCGCGTGCCTACGGGCAGGACCCACTGCGTTAGTCGTGCCACGCACAATGTGTTTTCGCCGGAATAGCTGTGTGAGTCGTGGGGCGTACCTCACATAGAGGAACCCGTCCTCGTCCTTGTATTCCTCGTAGATCGCACTCATCAGCGCGGCAGTCGCCGGGAGTATGTCGCCCACGAAGATAAAGATGGCCTTTTCCGGCACGAGCTTGATGCGCTTGCGGATCACATAAACAAACTGGCCTACGGTCAAGTCCTGGGTGAGCGGCGCGACCTACCGAAGGCACCAGGTATTTTTTCTTGTCAATCGTTGGGATGTCTGTCTTGTCCGCCTTCTCGCAGATCACCGGGATACGGTCGGGGTACTTTTGCCGGATCCGATCCGCCTCTATCTTGCGCTGCTCTGCTGGTCAGCTACAATGCATACCGAACGAGTGCTCTTTCTTAAACGCCGACCGCATCTGCCACACGCGCTCCGCGCAAGCGCCACGCCGGGGCCACGCCGTGGAGGCGGCCACACGTGACGCTTGCTAAGCAGCACGCGGCTCGCCGCGACGCGTCGCGACTCTTATCCGCGATGGCGCCGAGTGTAGGTCGACTTACTGACGCAGCCGGTTAAAGGAGGGCGCGAGGCCGGCGGCAAGATGCTGCGCAGTCGTGCGCGGACTGCCACGATTGACGAGTCGGTCGCCAAGAAGATGAAGGAGCACCAGGGCGAGCTCGTGAAGCAGAAGCAGGACGAGGGCCTGAAGCGCTTCAAGGGCGAAGACGGGGCGGAGCGCGACGCGAACGAGGAAGTGTTTAAAAAGTACGAGAGCTACCGTCGCGAGAACATGCTCCCGACCAAGGTGGACGAACTGCGAGTAGGTTTTTTTTTCTGCTCACCCAGATCATGGTCGACGCGCGCGCACAGTCGCTTATCCTGCCGATCAACTCGTTTGCCGTGCCTTTTCATATCAAGACGGTGAAGAACGTGAGCAAGTCGGACGAGGGCGAGTATACGTATCTGCGCATCAACTTTGTCACGCCGGGCCAGCTGTCGGGCAAGAAGGACGACGTGCCGTTCGACGACCCGGACGCCACCTTTATCCGCAACATCAGCTACCGCTCGACGGACGCACGCCACTTTGACGCGATCTACAACGAAATCACCGAGATGCGGCGCATCGCGTCGAAGCGCGAGGCGGAGCGCAAGGAGCTCGCCGACGTCATCGAGCAGGATCAGCTGGTGCTCAACAAGGCGCGCCCGTATATTCTCCCGGACGTCTTCCCGCGCCCGGCGCTCGAGGGTAAGCGCCTGCCGGGCGGCCTTACGATCCACCAGAATGGTGTGCGGTTCGTGTCGCCGCTGCGCCAGGACCAAAAGATCGACATTCCGTTCAGCAATGTCAAGCACCTCTTCTACCAGCCGTGCGACAAGGAGCTGATTGTGCTGATCCACTTCCACCTCAAGTCGCCCGTGATGATCGGCAAGCGGAAAACCAAGGACATCCAGTTCTACCGTGAAGCGTCCGACGTGCAGTTCGACGAGACGGGCAACCGCAAGCGTCGGTACAGGGCCGGCGACGAGGACGAGATCGAGCTCGAGCAGGAGGAGCGCCGTCACCGCCACCACCTCAACAAGGAGTTTAAGCACTTTGCGCAGCGCATCGCCGACGCGTCCGAGGGACGCCTCCAGGTCGACATTCCCTACCGCGACCTGGGCTTTACTGGTGTGCCGTCGCGCGCCAGTGTCCTGCTGCAGCCGACGACCGACTGCCTGGTGCACCTGACCGACCCGCCGTTTTTGGTCGTGACCCTGTCCGAGATCGAGATTGTGCACCTGGAACGTGTGCAATACGGCCTCTCGTCGTTCGATATGGTGTTTGTGTTTAGCGACTTTTCGCGTACGCCGCTGCACATTAGCAGCGTGCCGAGCACCTCGCTGGACGACGTGAAGCAGTGGCTTGAGTACGTACTTTGGCTAACCCAGCTCGGTCGACGTGTGCGTAACCGAGGGCGCGGTCAACCTCAACTGGGGCGCGATCATGAAGACGATCAACGAGGGTAAGTTTGGCTTGGGACGCTCACGCTGCAGACCCCTACGCGTTCTTCCAAGAGGGTGGATGGGAGTGTACGTACAACCTACTCACAGCAGTCCTTCAGGCAGATGCGTCGGACGCGTCGGACGGCTCGGACAGCGAGGCAGAGTCCGAGTTCGACTCGGACCTCGCCGAAGAGGAGCAGGAGTCGACCGAGGACTCGGAGAGCGGCTCCGACTTTGGTGCCTCGGAGGACGAGAGCGAAGAGGGCTCCGATGTCGAGGAGGAAAGCGAGGGCGAGGACTGGGACGAGCTCGAGGCCAAGGCTGCGCGCGACGACATGAAGAAGCGCCGCGAGCGTGGCGAGGGCAGCGACGACGAGGATGTCAAGCCCAAGGTCAAGAAGAGCAAAGGCGGCTTTGGCAGGCTCTAGGCTCGTCGCAATAGTTTTCTAGACGGCACACTACGTAACAAGCACAGGCGCATCGACCCACGCCGCTTGCCGCGGCCGGCCATGCACGCGTCTCAGCCTGTCCAGCGCGTGTCAGCCGGCGCACGGATCGCCGATGAGCCGACTTGGATTGCTAATCCAGTGGCCGCCCGCGCTCCGCTCGGACCAATGAAAATTCAGGGCTGACCAACGGCAAAACGCCGTGCCGAGCAGAGAGCCGGCAGATGGTGCGCTCGGAACGTGTGGGGCTAAGAGCTGCAGAGCAAGGGAATACGAAGCCTACTTAACCGATGACGATCTGTAGCGTGTGTTAGCATCTGTTTGTATAACCCCCCAAAATCACGTACCTTCTCCTCGCCATCGTTAAAGTCGTACTCGGGAATCTCGAGGTTCAGGGGCGCGGGGCCCTTGCGGATACGGCCGCTGATGTCGTAGTGGCTACCGTGGCAAGGGCAGAACCAGCCACCGTATTCACCGGCCTCGCCGATCGGCACACAACCCAGGTGGGTGCATACACCGACCATGACGAGCCATTCCGGGCGCTTGACGCGCTGCTCGTCCGTCTCGGGGTCACGGAGCTTGGACACATCGCAGTCCTCAGCCTCCTTGATCTCGTCCTCCGTGCGGTGGCGCACAAAGACGGGCTTACCACGCCACTTGATGATGGCGTTCTTGCCAACAGGGATGTTGGCCATGTCGACCTCGACCTTGGCGAGCGCAAGCACATCGCTCGACGCGCTCATCGTCGACAGGAAGTTGGTCACCGTCGAGCGGGCGCTCGTAGCAGCCAGGGCACCAAAGCTTCCGATCAGGAAGTAGGAGAAGGCGCGGTGCACCTCGGGCGACTTGGCACGGTATTGGCTAAAGTCGGGGGTCTCCAAGGCACGGGCCGAGGTCGAAAGACCACGGACCGAGGTCTGCACACCCGAGACCTTGGCTGGCGGTCAGCGCACGCGCGTGCAAGTTACATACTGTTCACAGCCGAGCGGGAGAAGACAGAGTGGCCACGGAGGCTGGCCTTGCTGGTCCACGAGGGCACAGCTGAGAGGTCGCCACGGGGACCCGCGGCGTGCTCGTCGTGAGCGTGGGGGTCAGCCGGGGCCGAAACATTGAGGTTCAGACCCGAGACGACAGGGGTGCCGTTGGCGAGCTGGCGAACCGTCGAGCTGCGGTTAGCACGGGAGCGAGGGGAAAACACGTACCCGACGTTCGTAGCACGGCGCGACACAATACTCCGACAGATAGGGACAGACATCACGGATCACACGCGGTGTATACGAAAACCCAGCCAGACGGCGACGTGTGGTAATCAGAGAAGCGAAAGGCCCAACGGCTGCGGGAGCAATTCCAACTCAAACTTCCGTCCACCCCCGGCGTTTCCCGGTGCGTATGTCAGCAACATCACGTGACTATAAGTCTGCTCCGTCAGCTGCGCAGCGGCGTGGCGCGAAGAACACGCCGAGGCGCCGTGACTCGTAACCATGTCGACCGATAACCCGAAAATTCTGCCTAGTGCGAACAACGCTGAGAAGGCTGCGACCACCCCGCGTGGCTCCGGAAACCTCGGCACCTTTGGTGTGAAGAGCGGTCTCGCGCAGATGCTCAAGGGCGGTGTCATTATGGACGTCGTCAACGCCGAGCAGGCGCGCATTGCCGAGGAGGCTGGCGCGTGCGCCGTCATGGCGCTTGAGCGTGTCCCTGCTGATATCCGCCAGGATGGTGGTGTGGCCCGCATGTCGGACCCCAAGATGATTCAGGAGATCATTGACGCTGTCACGATCCCCGTGATGGCCAAGTGCCGTATCGGCCACTTTGTCGAGGCCCAGATCCTGCAGGCCTGCAACGTGGACTACATTGACGAGAGCGAGGTGCTTACCCCCGCCGATGACGAGCACCACATCAACAAGCATAACTTCAAGGTGCCGTTCGTGTGTGGCTGCCGCAACCTCGGCGAGGCGCTGCGCCGCATCAGCGAGGGTGCTGCCATGATCCGCACCAAGGGTGAGGCCGGCACCGGTAACGTGGTCGAGGCCGTGCGCCACCAGCGCACGGTTCAGGCCGAGATCCGCCGCGCGGCGAGCATGAGCGACGACGAGCTCTACGCCTACGCGCGCGACCTCAAGGTACGTCGCTTTGACTAACACCAGGCTCCGTTCCACCTGCTCAAGGAGACTGCTCGCCTGAAGCGCCTCCCTGTGGTCAACTTTGCCGCGGGCGGTGTTGCGACGCCCGCCGACGCTGCGCTCATGATGCAGCTCGGCAGCGACGGTGTGTTTGTGGGATCGGGTATCTTGTACGTACACCTACTATCAACAGCTAACACAACAGCAAGGGTAACAACCAGGCGGAGCGCGCCAAGGCCATTGTGCAGGCGGTCGCGCACTACAACGACGCCGCAAAACTCGCCGAGGTGTCGACGAACCTCGGCGAGGCCATGGTCGGTCTCACCATCACCGACAACATGAAGGGCGGCAAGCTAGCCTCGCGCGGTTGGTAGAAATAGCGTTCCTAGCATCGAGTGCCCCCGGCGCTGCATCTCCGGATCTGGGGTGTTTCTGCATATGCATATTTGGAAAATGAACGGCTGGCCTTTGCAGAATTCCACGTGGCGGCAGACCCCGAACCCCTGTCTCGTCGCTCAGGACAGCCGCACGCAGGGATCGACGGCCCTTCGATTAGGCACCCGTGCCGTGATCTACCCACTTTTCCTTTTCTGGCATCTTTTTTTAGGTGTCGCATTCATAAGCACCACATACGATGGTGCCAGTAGACATGGGAGCCTCTTCCCGTGGGCGCTCCTACTCCCGTGCCTCGTCGCAAGGCGGCTCTTCGCGCATGCCGAGTGCATCGGGTGCGCGTCCCGTTCCGAGTGCCGAACCCATGCCGGTGCCTGTGAGTGGGGGTGCGCCTGCTGTCCCGTACGTGGACGTGCGCCACCGCACGCCCCCGCCCCCGGAAATGCTGCGGCACTCGCCGCGCACCGCTGCTGCCGTCGCGCCCGAGATGGTCGATGGTGCGCCGATGGCACCTGTAGCGGATGCCATGCCGCCCATTCTCTCAAAACTAAGCTCGGCGAACGAACAGACGTGGCTCTCGATCGGATCGACGGCCGAAGCGATGGAGGATTACACGCGCGCGCTGTCGGCGTATGACTCTGCGCTGCTGCACAACCCGTACTCGGTGCCCGCACTGAGTGCCATGGCGACCATGTACCGCACGCTGGACCACTTTGATCTTGCCGTCGAGTGCTTCCAGCGCGTGCTGAACATCACTCCCGACAACGGCGAGGTGTGGGGCGCCATGGGCCACTGCTACCTGATGATGGACGAGCTGCAGAAGGCGTACACGGCCTACCACCAGGCGCTGTACCACCTGCCGAACCCCAACGAGCCCAAGCTCTGGTACGGCATCGGTATCCTCTACGATCGCTACGGCTCGCTGGAGCACGCCGAAGAGACCTTTACGAGTGTCGTGCGGATGGATCCGAACTACGAAAAGGCGAACGAGATCTACTTCCGCCTCGGCATTATTTACAAGCAACAGGGCCAGTTTGAATCGAGCCTCGAGTGCTTCCGCTACATCCTTCCGAACCCCCCAAAGCCGCTGACGGAGATGGACATTTGGTTCCAGATCGGCCACGTCTACGAGCAGCAGCACGAGTACCTGCTTGCGAAGGAGGCGTACGAGCGCGTGCTCTCGGAAAACCCCAACCACGCCAAGGTCCTGCAGCAGCTCGGCGGGCTTTACATGCAGTCGGCTACCGGCTTCAAGGACGTCGACACGGCCGTGCACCTCCTTTCGCAGTCGCTCGACTCAGACCCGAACGACCCCAAGGCGTGGTATTTGCTCGGCCGCACGTACATGGAGGCCGAGGAGTTCAACAAGGCGTACGAGGCCTACCAGCAGACCGTGTACCGCGACGGAAAGAACCCCGTGCTGTGGTGCTCGATCGGCATCCTCTACTTCCAGATCAGCCAGTACCACGACGCTCTTGGCGCGTACTCGCGCTCCATCCGCCTCAACCCATACATCCCGGAAATCTGGTTCAACCTCGGCATTCTGTACGAGTCGTGCAACAACCAGATCTCGGACGCGATCGACGCGTACCGCCGCGCGCTCGAGCTCGAGCCGGAGAACCCGGTGGTGCAGCAGCGCCTGTCGCTCCTGCAGAGCGCCGAAAGCACCGGCAAGCCGCTCCCGCCGGCGCCCCAGCCCCGCGACGTGCACCCCTCGACGTACCTCACCTCGGTCCTGAACGGCTCCGGCACGCCGCGCGGCACACCGGGCTCGCTGCCGGACGGCACCGAGGGGCCCGACGCGCCGCACCCCAAGGACGCGTATGTGCCCCATGATATGGACGACTCGATCGACAACGTGCCCAAGGCCGCGGCACGCCCGCCGCCCGAGCTCACGTCGCCGCCCCGCCACCGCGGCGACGACGGCCGCACGTCGCCCAAGCTCCCGTCGTACGCGGCGACCTACGCGGACTACCGCAGCGAGGCGGGTGCACCCGCATACGGCCACCCCGGCCCGAACCGCTATTACCAAGGTGCGCCGCACGAGTGGGACAGGCAGTACTATGGCAACTCGTACGACGCGCAGCCAGAGGCCGCGCATCCTGCGCCCAGCTCGTCGCGTGGCCCCGCGTGGCGTGGCTACGACGCCCGTGCAGAGCGCGCGGCGTACGACGCGCCGCGTGCGAGCCGGCCGTACACGTCGTCCGTGCGCAGCCCTGGCCTGGCGCCGCTCGCGCAGCGCGGCCACGACGAGTACACGGAGCGCGCGACGCCCGAGTATAGCCGCGACGGCAGGCCAGCGGACCCGAAGCGTGCGCGTGCGCGGCCCGAGAGCGAGTTGCGTGGCGCGCGGCCCGACGAGGGCGTGCGTCGCAAGCGCGAGGAGCCGCGTGCGCCGCGCCCTGCCGAGCACGCGCGCAAGCCGAGCGGCTCGGTGGCGCGCATGTCGCGTGAGCCCGAGCCGCCGCGCCCTGCGCCCGTGTCGCGCCGGGAAGTCGACGAGGACTATGACGAAGGCGCGGCGAGTGCGCTCATGGGCCTTGCCGGCGCGGCTGCGTCTGCATACGAGGCCTCGAATGCCGAGCGTGTGAATGCGCAGCGCGAGGCCGAGGCGCACAAAGCGCAGAAGCATGCGCTCGATGCGCCCTCTGCCGAGCCAGCCAAGCGGCCACGGAGCGAGGCCGAGGCGCCTGCCGCGGACATGTCGGTGGACAGCGTGAGCGAGGCGCCGCGTGCCGAGCCCCAGCCGGAACCCGAAAAGAGCGAGGCGCCTGCTCCTCCTGCTGCGGCCTCCCACGATGACGCGCCTGCGGCGTCGAGCGCACCAGCTCCCTCTGAATCCAGTGCGCCTACTACAGAGCCTACGAACGACACGGACTCGCACGCTGCGCCGGAGCACACCGAGCCCTCCCCCGCTGCGGCCGAGGCGCCCGCCCCCTCTCCTTAGTCGGTAGTTGATCGCCGGCCCGTGCTCGGTGGAGAAGTATTATTACCTAATCGTTACCCCATCCCGCTGGACTCACGGGCCCACGGGGGAAAAAGCGAGGGCCGCGTCTCTTCTCCTGTCATTCGACGAGCACCGCGATGGGTCTGTTGGATCAAGTGAGTTCTGCCGTGAGCAAAACCAGCCACGGCATCAAGCCCTCGAAAGACGATCGTCCCCCCGAGGGCGCGTCCGCCGACGATACGGAAGAGCTCGATGAGGAATCGGGCAACGTGCTGCTCTCGCTCATCAGCCAGCTGCGTATCGGCATGGACCTGCACAAGGTGACGCTCCCTACGTTTGTGCTGGAGCCACGCAGTATGCTGGAGCGTATCACCGACTTTTTGAGCCACCCCGAGATGATCTTTGGGGCGGACCAGCTCCCGTCCGAGCAGGAGCGCTTCCTGGCTGTGCTCGGCTACTACATGTCTGGCTGGCACATCAAGCCGAAGGGCGTCAAGAAGCCGTACAACCCCGTGCTTGGCGAGTTCTTCCGCTGCCAGTACACCTACCCCAACGGTACCACGGGCTGGTACATTGCAGAGCAAGTTTCGCATCACCCTCCTGTCAGCGCCTACTACTATATTTCGGCGGAAAACAACTTGCTGATCTACGGTGACCTGCGCCCGAAGAGCAAGTTCCTTGGCAACTCGGCTGCGACACTCATGGGCGGCGAGACGCGCGTGGCGCTCCTCGGCCAGAACAACGACGGCGAGTACCGCATCAGCATGCCCAACATGTATGCGCGCGGCATCATGTTTGGCAAGATGGTCCTCGAGCTTGGCGACACGAGCCAGGTCTCGAACGCGCAGACGCAGCTCTCGAGCGAGGTCGAGTTCAAGGTCAAGGGCTACTTTACCGGTACCTATAATGCGATCGGTGCCAAGGTCCAGCAGGGTGGCAAGACCATTGGCGAGCTTTCCGGCAAGTGGAGTGATGTCATGGAGTACAAGGACCTCAAGACGGGCGACTCGCGCGTCTTCTTTGACGCGCACAAGGCACAGACCGTGCAGAAGCAGGTTCCTCCCCTGCAGGAACAGGAGCCGAACGAGTCGCAGCGCTTGTGGGCCAAGGTGACCGAGGGCATCAAGGCCAAGAACATGGACATGGCCACCGAGGCCAAGACCGCGATCGAAGAGAACCAGCGTGAGCTCGCGCGCCAGCGCGAGGCGCAGGGCGTGACGTGGGCACCCCGCTTCTTTACGCTGCACAACGACCGCTATATCCCCAAGTTTGACATGCTGCCGGAGCCCTACCGCCCCCAGAGCGCGGTGAACCACTTCGCGCAGCTGCGCCAGTAGATATAGCACATACATGCACCCAATGGCTCGATTATTGTGATAGACTATCGCGTCGGCTCGAGTCCGACGTGCCCGCCGAATCGCTGCGCTCCTGCTCGTCGACAAAGAATTGCTGGGGCGGGAGCAGCCAGTCGGGAATGAACTCGACGGGGGGGAGCGTCACGAGGTCCGTATCAAACATCTCGATGAAGCGCTCGTTCGTGCTTCGCGCAAGAGGTCCGGCAAAGCCGCGGTACTGCGTCAGACAGGCAACGTACTTCGACGAGGATGCTCAAAAAGTTCCAGCCCTGCATCTTGCGCAGGCAGCCAAGCAGCGTGCCCGTCTCGAAGATGCCCGCACTGCGTCAGAAATTGTACGTACGTATCCGTCACCAGCACCGGGTGGTTCCGCACATCGAGCAGCAGCTGCAGCGCGTCCTTTACGATCGACTCGAGCACGCTGAACGAGTTGATTTCGTGCGACGACAGGAAAAGGCTGCTTGCTTTCGACGGCGCGCCGTACGCCTCGCGCAGCCCAATCACGTTCGGCGTCGGCCACCGCCGCTCAATGCCAAAGTGGTGCAGCTCCGCGTGGTTCTTGGCGCAGAACTGCTCGAGCGCCGTGGAGGGGTACTCGATCGAGAGCAAAACGACACTGCGCAGCCCCAGCGACTCGAGGAATGCAAACGATCCGCTCTGTGCCGTAGGATCCGCACACCGAAAAATATGAGGACATACGTGCGCAAACGCCGGCGGTGTGCACTGCGCCGCGACTTGCAGCGCCAACGCTTCGCCTCCTCCGCCCGGCGCGCTCATGGCGTGGTGCACAAGCTGACTCAGCAGTGCGGCAGGGCCCGTGCGCATGGGCCTTTTTTGGGTGAGTGAGTGAGTCAGTGGCGCGTCGAGTGGCGTGGGTTTTCCTTATGGACCATGCTATAGAGCAATTGACTGAGGGGCTCGCGCACCTACGATGTGCCGATGCCCCTTGTACGGAGACTACGACGCAAGACCAAACCCCTCTTGTACACGAGCTGCACCGCCTGCTCGACCGCGGCGGTGGCGAGGTGCTCCTCGCGCTTGTTGCCGGCGCCGATGCCAAGGTGCACGACACGATCGTTTCGGTCGAGGTGCCGTGGGAGATGCACGATGTCTGCATTGAGCACCTCGAGAATGCTGCGCGTGCGCTCGACGCGTGTGCCACGCGCCAGTACGCGACGCCCCACCGCCACTCGGTCGTGTTGATCCGCGCCGCGCCCCGCGCGGTGGAGGACCACATCGAGGTGCGCGTCGCGATTGTCGGCAATGTCGACGCCGGCAAGAGCACGATGCTTGGTGTGCTGACCAAGGGCGCGCTCGACGACGGCCGCGGCAAGGCGCGCGTCGACCTCTTTCGGCACAAGCACGAGCTGGACACGGGCCGCACGTCAAGCGTCGGCACCGAGGTGATGGGCTTCCGTGCCGACGGCCGTGCGGTGGTCGAGCTGCGCGACGAGGAGAACGTGCGCAAGGTGCCGTGGGAGGTCGTCTGCCGCGAGGCTGCCAAGGTTGTGTCGTTTATCGATCTTGCGGGCCACGAGCGGTATTTGAAGACGACCGTCTTTGGCATGACGTCTGGCCTACCCGACTATGTCGTGCTGATGGTCGGCGCGAACGCGGGTCTGATTGGCATGAGCAAGGAGCACCTCGGCATCGCGCTCGCGCTCGGCATCCCCGTGTGCGTCGTGGTGACCAAGGTGGACATGTGCCCTGCGCATGTGCTCGAGGCGACCATGAAGCAGATCAGCAAGGTGCTGCAGTCGCCCGGCTGCCGCAAGACGCCGGTCGTGATGGACTCGATGCAGGCCGTGACGGACGCGGCGGCGCAGCTGCCCGTCGAGCGCATCTGCCCCGTGTTCCAGGTGAGCAACGTCACCGGTGCGAACCTCGGACTGCTGCGCGCCTTTTTGAACCTGCTGCCGTCGAGCCAGGCACGGTACGCGCCCCTGCAGCACGCGCCTGCCGAGATGCCCATCACCGACGTCTTTAGCGTGCCGTTCGTCGGCACTGTCGTCTCGGGCGTGCTCACAGCCGGCGTCGTGAACGTGGGCGACACGCTGCTGCTCGGCCCCGACAGTCTTGGCCAGTTCTTCCCGACGGCCGTGCGCTCGATCCAGCGCAAGCGCGTGAATGTCGAGTGCGCCAGCGCCGGGCAGTCGATCAGCTTTGCGCTGAAGCGCGTGCGGCGAAACCAGGTGCGCAAGGGCATGATGCTCCTCGCGCGCACCTCGGTCCCCCCGGTGGTGCACCAAGAGTTTGAGGCCGAGGTGCTGTGTCTGTACCACAGCACCACCCTGTCGCTCGGCTCGTGCATCGTGCTGCACGCCGCGAGCATCCGCCAGACTGTCAAGATTGTCGCGATCGCCAAGGCCGATACGCGGACGACGCACTATGTCGACGAGAGCAAGCCGGTGGTGCGCATGGGAGACCGCGCGCGCGTCCGCCTGCGGTTCATGGCCGCCGCCGAGTACATCACGCCCGGCACCAAGCTCATTGCCCGCGAGGGCAAGACGCGGCTCGTCGGTGTGGTGCGTGGCGTGAGCGAGGGCATGATTCTGCGTCCGACGCTCCCCCACGACCGCCTCGGTGCCGGGGGCGCGGGCCCTGCGACGTTTGCCGTGCCTCCAGCGACGCGGTTATCGGGAACAGCGTAGATGTACTATTAGCTACCGCGCAGTATTTTGCGGGTTATTCCAACTCAGATAACTCAAATCGCCCGGCCGCCGTGGCTTGACGAGCTGCTTCGCGGCAAGCGCCAATGCCAGGGCAAAGCACAGCGCCGCGACAGCAATGTGCGACAGGCCAATCTCGAGGTTGCGGCCACCGATCCACGCGGTGCTGCTGATGACCACCGACTTGGTCCCGTCAAACATGCTCACCGGGTAGTTGTCGTGGATCTCGAGTGTGTAGCGGCCGACGGTCAGTGGCTCGTCGTCGTTGCGCTTGTACAGCTTGCGGAACGTGGGGAAGGCCGCGGTGCGCATCCACACCATAAAGTGCTCGTTTTCGCGCGGGTTAAACACGTGGCCTTCCTCGTACCCATTCGGGAAGCCAAACGGCCCCGTCGCTCCCAGCCAGAACGGCGGCGGGACAATGTCGGCGGCCTTGTACGTCGGCGCCTCGTAGTGCTTCCACTCTTCCGGCCACACGATGTTTTTCTCGCTCATCGTGTAGTTGCGCACGACTTGGCCTTGTGCATCGAGGAGCTGGGGGTTGCCAAAGGTATCGTTAAAGACGCTGTTGGCAATCAGGCCGCAAGGGTAGATGCCCTTGCCGGTGTTGGGATCGCGGCCGAGCGGCTTGCACTGCCCTGAGCCAAGCTGGTCGGGCGTGCGCGGCTTGTTCATGAGCTGCATATAGTCCATGCTCTTGAGGTAGCGGCGGTGGTTCTGGTAGTAGTTCGTCAGACGGTAGTACAAAAAGACTCCGCCGTCCATCTGGTTCGGCACGCTAAAGGAGATCATGCAGCGGAACGCAGGGGGGTTTCCCTGCGGCACCTCGATCGGCTGCATGCTCCACTGCGGCGGCGCGTACGCCGACGCGTTCATCTTGGACATGTGGTACCAAAACTTGTCGCTCGGCATGTCGGCCGGCGGCGCGTTCGGCTGCAGGTGACGGCACTCGGTATAGTCGAGCGTGAACTCGTCCACGTTTAGCACCGACCAGTACATCACTGCACCCATGATCGCGAACAACACCCCGACGCCGACCAACAGAGGCAACACCGTCGCGTGGGACAGGATCGGGTGCCACGCCTTGAGACGCTGCTGCCGCAGCGCCGTATTCGCGGGCCGCTGCGTCATGTACGCCTTCTTCTTATCGCCTCCCTCATTGTTCTGTTCGTTCTCCGCATCGTCCTCGTTGGCAGGCTCCTGCGCCTTGCCTTTTCCACCGCGCCATCGGGACAACATGGCAGCGTCCAAGGCATACATCACGTGCGTGGGCGCAACCGACGTTTCCCCCCGCCCTGGGAGGACGCCGCGTGCAGCAGGCACGATATGCGGACGTCGCTCGCGCTCGAAGTCGCCCCAGCGCACGAGGGGGTCGTTTCGATCGCCTATGTGCAGAGCGAGTGCACGGCAGGTGCGCTCCGGGCACTTCCAGACTGGGTACGCACCCAGGCCTACCAGCTCCTCCTGGGCTACCTGCCGCTGGCCAAGGCGAGCTGGCTCGCGACGCTCCGCCGGCGCCGCAGCGAGTACTTTCGCTTCCTGTCGGACCTGGCTATAGACAGATTTGTGCCCGGGGAACGTGCGCCGGACAAGGTGCTCGACCAGGTGTACAAAGACCTCTTTCGGGCATCGGAAGCCGACCCCGACTTTTACGACTGCCGCGCGCCGTGGCCCAAGGCATCGGTGCGGCATGAGCTGCTCGACCGGCTCGAGACGATCAACCGCGACTTTGCCTACTCTGCGCAGCGCGATCGGCCGCCACACGGCGAGCGGTTCGTCGATCGACAGTGGCATGCGATGCTCCGCATTCTCTACCTCTATGCGATGCTCAATCCATCGGTGGGGTACGTACAGGGGATGCACGAGATTTTGCATGTCCTCCTGCGCGCATTCTTTGCGACGCGCGATACGCCCCTCAAGGATGCGCCGGACGACTGGGCCGAAGTGCTCGCGATCGGCAACACGGTCGAGGCGGAGGCCGATGCGTTCTGGTGCTTCTCGCTGCTAATCGGCGAGCTGCGCGAGGTGTACGACTTTGGTCACGGCGATGCGACGACACTCGCGGCGATGCGCGACCTCGCCGAGCCGCTCCGCGCCGGCGCACGTATGCCGGACAATGGCATGGCGCACGCACTGCACCGCTTCTCGGCGCAGCTCGCCGCCCAAGATCCTACGCTGGCCACGGCACTCCGCGACACGGGCCTCGACCCACGCCTGCCGTACTACTCGCTGCGCTACCTCGTGTGCCTCTACGCCGCCGAGTTTCCGTGGCCTGCCGTGCTCCAGATTTGGGACGTGCTCCTGGCCCAAGGCTCGCTCGACGCCGCCCCCAGCCCGATCGAGGGGCCGGCGCCGAACGAAAAGATTGCCTTCTTGGTGGACGTCGGCTGTGCCATGCTGATGCATGTGCGTGGGCGCCTCCTCGACCCGCCTGTCCAAGTCCCATCGCCCCGCCGCTTTGCGCCGCGCATCCCCGGGGGATTCGACACGCCCCAGTCCGAGACGCCCCCGGACGCTTTCCAGCAGACACTCGGCGTGCTGCAGCAATACCCCGAGCAGGACGTCGCGCCGATCCTTGCCGCCGCCTTGACGTTGAATGCACGCCGTAAGGCCGAACAGCCGCTGCCGCGCAATGCCGACGCACGCCGCGCGCCGGTGGGCGAACCGCGGCGGCCGCAGCGCAACACGTCGCTGCAGGAGCGCCTCGCGGCGACGGTCCAGCGCTCGCTCAATGCGCCGGTGCGCTCCGCGACGTGGGCCCCGGAAAGCGCGCCAATGCGCCGTGGATCGAGTGCATCGGAGCGCGCGCGTCCGTCGCTGGACCGCGACGCGCCCCACACACCGACCAAGCGCTTGCCGCCCATCGACACGGACGCTTCGCCTACGACACCCCTCTCGTCTGGTCGCGCGCTCTTCAAAAGGTACACCGAGGCGCTGCAGGACAGCAACACGGCCGCGTCCGTGTCCAAGGCGAGTACGAACCTCGCGGCCAAGGCACTGGCATGGCGCGCGGCCCGCGACGAGCCTTCGTCGCCGACGCACGCCGCGCCGCGGTCCGCGCCGCCGACCGACGCGCCGCTTCTCCCGGTCCCGACCGTGGTCGATTCGCCAAACGACCGCGACGCATACCGCTCCATCGCCCGCACCCGCGCGGGCCTCGCGTCGGTGCATACACCGGAAAGTGCGCATCGCCGGCGCTTCGATCCTTTGGCGCCATCGCCAGCAACGTCCGAAGACGACTCGTTCACCCAGTCCCTTTCAAGCCCTTCCCACCTCTCTTTGCCCAGCATGCGCGCCGCTGCAAAGATGGGCCTCTTGACGACACCCCCAACAAGCGACTCGTCGGTCGTCACGCCACTCGCTACAGGCGACACGCCGCCGGGCGCCTCGAACCTTTCGCGCCGCATCCCGTCGGGCCAGCGCCGCAGCCCGCGCATAGTCTCGGGCGAATCGCGCATGCGCAGGTCGCACAACGCGAGCCCACGGACCAGCGACCCGGTGCCGGCGGCGACGATGCCTATGCTCGGGCCGGTCGAGCCCACGCCAGAAGGGGGGCACACGGCCGAGCACCTCGACCAGCTCCTCGCAGAGCTCAAAACGAACGAATGGGTGAAGGATTAGTAGATCGTATACCACGCACTACCTAGCTAACGTCGACGAGGCTGGCGCAGCGGCTTGATTTGCCGGCCGCCAGGCGCGGCCGCAGGCGGCGCACCCATATTAAACAGGCCACCACCAGCTCCGGGCGGCGGCGTGCCAAAGCTCGGGGGGGCCGGCGAGCCGGGCGCCGAAGTGTTGCCAAAGCCAAAGGCCGGCGGCGCGGGCGACGGCGCATTAAAGGCAAACGTGCTCGGCGTCGTAGGCTGCGGCGGCGGCGTCCCGGTGCCAAAGGCGAACGGCGCAGGGGAGCCCGCAGCGGCGGGCCCCGCTGCTGGGGGCCAGGCGCCGCGGGCGCCCCGCCACCAAACGTAAAGTTGGGTGCCGCTGGCGTGTTTTGCGTAAAGGAGAACGATGTGGTGGGCGTTGTCGCAGGCGCGGGTGACGCGGGGCCGCTGAAGCCGCCCGGCGCACCAAAGCCCGTCGCCGGCGCGCCGGCGTTGAATGCGAACGGCGCAGGAGAGCCGCTGGCGGGGCTCGCCTCGGCCGACGTGCCGAACGCGAAGCTGGGCTTTGCCTCGTTGTTCGTAAACGAGAAGCTGGTCGTCGGTGCGGGCGACGAGCCGGACGAGCCGGGCGCAGAGGCGGGTGCGGAGCCAAAAGCAAATGCGGGCTTGTCACCGTCGGGCTTGGCGCCGAACGAGAACGAAGGCGTGTCGGCGGGCTTGGCTCCGGGCGCCTCGGCAGGCTTGGCTCCGAAGCCAAACGCGGGCGTCTCGGCGGGCTTTGTGCCAAACGCGGGCGTCTCGGTGGGCTTCGCGCCAAACGTGGGAGTGTCCGGCTTCGCGCCAAAGCCAAAAGATGGCGCGCTCTCGGCGGGCTTTGCGCCAAACGCGGGCGTGTCGGACTTGGCGCCAAACGACACCGCCGGCTTCTCGGCCGGCTTGCCAAGGGTAAATGGCGCAGCGGCCGCGCTCAGGCCAGGCGCCGCACGCTTCGAGGCAGGCTCGTCCTCGTCGCGGTCACGCTTCTCGCCAAACTGCGGGGCCTTGTCGGCTGGCGCGCCGAACGAGAAGCCGGGCTTTGCATCGGCCGCGCCAAACGCACTCGGCTTGCTCTCTTCCGGTTTCTTGTCCGCAGAAGCAAAGGAGAATGGTGCGGACTTTTCGGTATCCTTGGCAGAGTCGGTTGCTCCGCCGAAGCCAAACGTGGGCTTGGGACCCGTGCTGGACGCGTCAGGCGCCGCTGGCGCATCCGGCTTGGATCCAAACGAGAAGCCAGACGCCGCTGGCTTCTCGGATTCGGTGGGTTTCGCAGTGAATGCGAACGCGGGCTTGTCCTTGCCTTCGTCCGGCTTTGCACCGAACGAGAGGGCAGGCTGCTCAGCAGGCTTGGCGCCGAACGAAAAGCCGCTCGGCTTGGCCTCGGCGGGCTTGCTGAACGAAAAGCCACCGGCAGGCTTGTCCTTGTTCTCGTCCGCAGGCTTCGGCGCGCCAAACGAGAAGCCGTTGGTAGGCTTTTCCTTGTTCTCGTCCGCAGGCTTGGGTGCGCCAAACGAGAAGCCGCTGGCAGGCTTGTCCTGGTTCTCTTCGGCGGGCTTGGGCGCGCCGAATGAAAAGCCGCTCGCAGGCTTGTCCTTGTTCTCTTCTGTAGGCTTCGGCGCACCGAATGAAAAGCCGCTGGCAGGTTTGTCCTTGTTTTCTTCGGCAGGCTTCGGCGCGCCAAACGAGAAACCGCTCGGCTTGTCCTCGGCGGGCTTGGGCGCGCCAAATGAAAACCCGCTCGGCTTGTCCTCGGCAGGCTTGTTGAACGAAAAGCCGCCGGCAGGCTTGTCGGCCGCCGGCGCAGGCTTGTCGTCGGCGGGCTTGGAACCGAACGAAAAGCCACCCGCGGGCTTGGGTGCCTCGGCAGGCTTGTCCGCCGGCTTGTCATTGCCGAACGAGAACGCGCTCGGCTTGGGGGCCTCGGCAGGCTTGTCCTCGGCAGGCTTGGGCGCACCGAACGAGAAACTGCTCGACTTGTCCTCGGCGGGTTTGCCAAACGCACTTGCAAGGCCGAGCGAGCCCTTGGGCTCGGACGGAGCAGCGGGCTTGCCGAAAAACGAGGGCACCGGTCCATCGTTCTTCTCGGTGCTCAGCGAGCTGCTGGTGCTCGCGGGCGGCGCCGCAAAGAACGACGAGCCCTTGTCTTGGGGCTTGTCCTCGGCCGGCTTCGCGCCAAAGAGCGTCGAGCCGGCGGCAGGCGCCTTGGCCGGCGTCGTCGACGGCTGCGGCGCGCTCAGGCGGCCAAGCAGCGAGCCAGAGTCCTTGGGCGTCGTCTCGGCAGGAGGCGCAGGAGCTGCCGCCTTGGCCTCCTTCTTCTCGGTCTCGAACGAAAAGTTCGTCGGGAAGAGGCTCGTAGGCAGCTTGATCTTTTCCAACTCCTCTGACTGGGGCATATCGTCCTCCTCCTCGTCATCGTCAAATGCGGTAATACGGCCAGACGGCGCGTGCCGCCTGCTCTGCTTGGTCGAGCCTTGGCGGAGCACGGACCGCTTGCTGTCCGGTTCGTCGTCCGCACGCACCGAGAAGTTGTCCTTTTTGGCAGGCGCCTCCGCCTTGGGCTCGGGCTGCGCAGGCGGCACGGGCGCCTCGGCCTTGGCAGGCGCCTCGGCCTTGGCCGGCTTCGGCGCCTCGGGCTCGGTTTCGGTTTGTGTCGCCTTTGTCTTGGCCTTGGTACGGCGCGAGCGGCGGACAGGCGCCTCGACAGGCATCTCGAGCTCTTCTTCGCGCATCGCATCGTCGTCGAGGCCAAGCACTTCGTGTGCGACTTGTTCCTCTTCGTCCGGTGTGACGTGGTCGTAAATCTCGCTGGCCTGCACCGAGTTGCGCAGCTTTGAGCGCATGCTGGGCTTCTGGCCTACCTGCGTGCGACGTAGTTGCTGGATGCGCTGCGTCGAGCGCGAGTGCGGCGCAATGCTGCGCGCCGGCGAGCGCGACGCCGGCGACGTATTCGTATCCGTGGTCGGCAGCGGGACCGAGATCGACGAGGTGTGCCACGACGGCATCGACTGCGATCGCACGATGCCTTCGCGACGCGCGTCGCCGAGCGGCGTACGCATGCTTTCGAGCGCACGCAGAATGCGTTCGGCCTCGTTCTGGGGCGGCGGCGGCTTGGGGCGGCGTGCCTCGAGGTCGTCAGCATCGACAAAGCCCATCTCGGGGTCCCAGACCATGCGGCGCTTGCGTGCCGACGGCGTATCCTCGTGCTCAACCTCGGCAGCAGTCTCGTCGCGCTTGCCGAGCACGGAGCTGTGTGATGCCGAGGCAGGGAGCGGTGCATCCTTCGCCGGCGCGCGCGGTGTCTTGACGGGCAGTCGCGGCGACGCGCTGCTCTTTTGTGGCACAAAGTCGCGGAGCGAAGGGTGCGTCGAGAGCGACGGCGTCTGCGTCGGGCCGAGATGCAGTGTGCTCCAAGACGACTTGCCCGGCGTCAGGCCGCCAGTCGACGCGCTTGCAGGGATACCCTGTCCTCCAGGCAATGCGCGCGCACGCGCAGGCGTCAGCTGGCCGCGGCTGCGCAGTGCACTCGGCGTCGCAGCACGAGCAAAGAGTGCGGTGCGATCCGGCGTATAGTTTGGCGGCGGTAGCGTCGATTTGGCGGGTGTATACGACGCACGCTCAGGCGTGTGCTGTACCTGTTCAATCCTGGGTCGTTTCGGAGGCGTAGGTTCGTCGTGCGTAGGCAGCACGCTCCGCCGGGGACTCGACCAGGGAACGGCCCGCAGCAGGCGGCTGCCGATACTCTGCATGAGGCCGCTTTTCTGCGGCACTTCGGTCTCCTGTGAGCCTTTTGGCGTGCTCTGGGTGTGTGACCCGTCGGCTAGCCACATGGAGCTATCCTGCGCACGCTGGCGCGAGTGCGACGAGCCAAACATCGCAGGACGACAAAGGTTCGTCGTGGCGCCCGTAGGTCACGTGACGTGGTCCGAACGCCCTCCGAACGATGACCGTCTTTCCGTCGCTGGCTGCTGTCTCGGGCGCTGTTGCCGTTGCTTTTGGGTAGGTTGGATTTCTAATCATCCAGTGCTTTCGGCGCACATGCTCTGAAGGACAAGTTCAACCCCCACCGTACGTCGCCATGCTAATCGCAGAGGCCGCCTCCTGGTCGACCGCCGTGCACTACCAGTTTGTGCACTCGCTTGCGCTGCTGTACGTGTCCTCGCAGGCCCCCCTGACGGGCGCGTCCCTGCTTGCGAGCTACGCCTTCACGACGGGTATTACGCTGTTCAGCGGCTCGATCTATGCTCTGTGCACGCTGCCCGCCGGTCACGGCGCACGTAAGCTTTTTGGCCCTGTGACGCCTCTCGGTGGCCTGTCGTTCATCGTGGGCTGGCTTGCGCTTGCGTACGCCAAGCGTCCTGGCCGCTTGTAATGCCAGGCGTGCCGTATGGCGTTTGCAGAGCAGAAATTAGTAGGAGCACGCTGCACAGCCCATGCTCTGTGGGAGCATATTGTATTGCGTACGCACTGTGTGCACGCACAGTGCGTTCCACTGCAATGTCCTCTCTCGGCCTCTCTCCATCGCCCGTAGAACCCATCCCCACCTATCCGCTCCGCTCGGACCAGCGCGCACGGCCGTGGCGCCAGCTCATGTCACGTGATCGGCCCGGCCAGCTCCGGGGCAGGCCCGCTGCTGGCGTTCTCTTTCGTCCATCGCGATCTGATCATGTCTGGCGCTACTTGGAGGTCCTACTTTTCGTACGTTTCCCCGGCGTGGTAAGCTAATACCAGGTTCAGCAAGTACACGGCCGTTGCCGCGCGCGCGACCCGTCAGTCTCTGAAGGAGACGGAGCGTGTCGCCGCTGAGCGCCGCAGCCAGCAGGCCCTGCGCTACCAGAACTGGAAGGATGGCAAGCCCAGCGAGCAGGTACGTCGCCTCTCTTACGCAGCACAACCTCGGCTTCGGCAAGTAAACTCGCCATCACACGAGCGCCGCTCTCGATGAGGCGCGCTCACACCTTTCGTGCTTACATTGAAGTAGATCTGTGCAATGTATGGACGTGATTGGGTATTGTACGCTATGCCCCAAAGAATTCCCAGTCGGCTTCGACCATCTTCAGCATGTAGTCATCGACAGAGCCGACCAAGTCTTCTTCGGGCGCAGGTGACTCGTCGGTGCGTTCTTCGGTAGCTTCGCGTGGGGGGGCTGGAGCGTCCGTATGCGGCACGCTTTCTGCCGCAAAGTCGGCCTGGTCGAGCTGCATTTCTTCTTGAGCGGCATGCGCCGCGGCAGCATCCTCCGCGTCTTCCGCCGCGAGGAACGCGCGGTCCACCTCGCGGTCCGAACGCGTGTCGGTCTCGTCGCCGACGCGCACACCGCCGAGCGACGTGCCGTTCTCGTCGAGCATGTCGCGCCAGTCGTTGCGCATGAGGTGCTCCGTAGTAAACTCGCCCTGTTGGATCACCATGCTGTCCAGGCGGCGCTTTTGGTTCGCCTTGCGTAGCATATTCTCCTCGATCGTATGCTCGCTGACAAAGCGGTAAATGTGCACGTCGCGCGTCTGGCCGATACGGTGCGCGCGGTCCATGCACTGCGACTCGATCGCGGCGTTCCAGTCGAGATCATAAAAGAGCACCGTGTCGGCACCGACCAAATTAATGCCGAGGCCGCCGGAACGCGTGCTCAAAATAAAGGCGGAAATGCGCGTGTCGCGGTTGAAGCGCTCGGTGAGCACCTGGCGTTGCTCGACTTTGGTCGCACCGTCCAGACGGAGGTAGCGATAGCCTTGGTAGTTGAAGAACTTTTCAAGGATGTCCAAGACCTTGGTCATTTGCGTAAAGATCAGGATCCGATGGCCGTTCGGCACGAGGCGCCGCATCAGCACGTCGAGCTGCTGCAGCTTGCCACAGTCGTACTGCAGCAGCGACGCGTCGGGGAACGACACGTTGAGCTGCACCGCAGCACGATGCAGAGGGTCGAGTGCAGGCGAGCGCAGCGCGAGCGCGTCCGCATCAACACCAGGCAGCGCTGCTTGGGCGACGCCTTGCGCGACCGCGGGGGGCGTCGCAAACGCAAACCGCGTCAGCGTATCGGCCATCTGCGCACTCCGTTGGTGGTAGGAGAGCACAGCGTCGCTAAGGGCATCGCTGCGCGTCCAGTACGACGCCGTGTTGTTCGCCACAATGTCCATCGGAAGGAGGGGAGACGTCTGCATCGCCTTGGCCATGCGCAGCACGCCACGGCCGTAGATGGGCTGCACGTCGCACCGGAAGCGGTTCAAGTACGCAAGGTGCTGTGCGTGCTCGTAGGCGTCGATCGCGCGCTTCTGTACCAGCGCCTGGCGCAGATCACTCGCAGACGTCGCGCTGAGCGGCGGCGCAGGTGCGGGCGGCGCGACATTGGCGATGGCATCCGAGGCCTGCAAGTTGCGATAGCGGCGCGTCGCGAGCGGCGTCAGAAGCGGCTCGCGGTCCGTAAACTGGAGATTGAGCAGGCCGAGGTTCACCTTGTCATCCGACTCTTGCAATAGCCGGCGGCGGACGAGTAGCTCTTTGATCTCATAGTCTGCCGCCGCCGAGCGGCTCTGCACAAAGGCAGTCACGGTAGGCCGAGGCTCAAAGAGGTCAGGGTGGTTGCACACCTTGCGCAGCTGCATGAGGCAGTTGATAATGCTCATGTAGTTGCCGCTCGCGAGACTCTCGCGGGTCTTGGCGCGCGACATAAAGTCATTGTACAAGAACCGTTGCCGCTTCGAAAGACGGCACGGAAGGACGTGCTCGTATTTTTTCGGCATCTCGCGCTCGACATCCGACTTGAGGCGGCGCAGCACATAGGGGCGCAGGACGGTGTGTAGCTTGGCGACCGTCTGCCGCGTCTCTTCGTCCATCGACTCGGCGTTCTCCGCAGCGCGGCCGAGTGGGTTGGAAAACCAGTCCTGGAAGTCTTTCATGTTGGAGAACGCGCCGCTCGCCGCAGCGACCTCGGCGATGCCTTGAGGCATCAAGAAGTACATGAGACTCCACAAATCCATCAGGTTGTTCTGCAGCGGCGTACCGGTGAGGAGCAGCCGGCGCTGCGAGTTGAAGCCGAGGAGGGTCTGCCAGCGCTGCGACCGGAAGTTTTTGATATGGTGCGCCTCGTCGAGCACTAGGTACATCCACGGCTTGCGCCGGAAGATGTGCTGATCGGCGAGCACAAGCTGGTAGGACGTAATGCACACGTTGAAGCTGTTCTCGGTATTCCAACCAACACGCTTTGCTTTGCGCTGCTTCTGTGTGCCGTAGTAGGAGAGGATCTTGAAGCCGGGAAGGAACTTTTTAAATTCCATCTCCCAGTTCAGCATGACACTGGTCGGCGCGACAATCAGGTGAGGGCCCCAAATGCCGCGGTCGCACGCAAGGTGCGCAAGGAGGGCGATGGTCTGGATCGTCTTGCCGAGACCCATCTCGTCGGCGAGAATGCCGTTTACGTTGTTGTTGTACAGACTCACGAGCCACTCCATACCTTTTTGCTGGTAGGGACGCAGCGTGCCGCGTAGAAGGAAGGGAGGGCGCACCAGGGGAAGCGAGTCATCCGACGGCGAGTCGGACTTGTTCTTGGCGCGTTTGCTGTCGGATTCCTGGGCTTTGTCCGCGTCCGACGGAGAGTCATCTTTGGAGTCGATCACTTGGATCTTGGGCTCGGTAGGGGGTGTAGAAGAGGCTTCGTTGACGGACGAGGTGAGTTTGATGTCGTCGACTTGGTCGTTTTCAGCCTCGTCCTCGTCTTTGTCCTCCTCGTCTTCCTCCTCCTCATCCTCGACCTCCTCATCCTCTTCGTCCTCGTCCTCCTCTTCTTCGTCCTCCTCTTCTTCATCCTCTTCTTCTTCGTCCTCTTCGTCGTCTTCCTCGCCCTTTTCCTTGGGGGCCAAAGAGGGGGGCTGCAGACCGTCTCCACCATAGCCGTACTTTTTCATGAGCTCCTCGATAGGAAGATCTGCATCCGCGGCAAGGTCATCGTCTTCAGACGCATCTTCGATGTCGTCTTGCCACATTTGCTGCTCAAGATTCGCATCCTCCTGGTCCATGTTCTCTTGCACCGAGACATCGGCCAGGGCTTCCGAGGGCGTAGCTTCCGAGGCAAGTTCTTCCTCGTCCTCTTCGTCCTCTTCGTTTTCCTCATCCTCAACTTCTTCATCCTCATCCTCTTCGTCCTCTTCCTCTTCATCCCCTTCATCCTCCTCGTCTTCATCCTCATCTTCATCCTCCTCCTCATCGCTGTACCGCATCGAAAGCTCAGCGTGTTGCGTCTCGAGCATCTGTGTGCTCTGCTCGATAATCGCCTGCAGTTGTTTCTTGCCCAGTTTTTCGCGCTCTGCCTTTTCAATCGCCTGTTTCTGCGCGCGGACGACGGTGATCGCCAGCTTCCACTGGCGGCTTACTTCGCGCATCGTCCACTTGGCAAGTGCACGCTGCCGCTTTTCCTCGAGCTTTTGCTCGCGCTCGTCGCTATGCAGCGAGCGCTCCCAGTAGGCTGCGACCATGCGCGACACCTTCTTGGCGAGCTGGATACGTCCCTTGACGGACTGGTGCATCCGCCGTGCGCGGAATACGACCCCATCGAGCATGTGGTCGTGGTGCGCCTTTTCGCGCTGCGCTTCTTGCGGCTTGAGCTTTTGGAGCGAGATCGTGCCGCTCGGCTCGAGCGTCTTGCCCTGCTGCCGGAGCTGGTCGAGGCGCTGGTACAGCTGGATCTCGCGCGCAATGCGCTGCTCGCGTGTTGCAGCCGTGACCACGTCGTCGTCCCACATCGCATACGACTGGAAAAAGGCGGCGAGCGAGCCGCCGTGTGCCGCTGGCTGCGGCCGCTGCAGCGGGGACATGAGCGGCAGGCGCGGCGGGTGCCTGGGGTTGAGCTTGGCGCTCGACAGCGGCACGAGGCCGATCTGCTCGTCGCCCGCGAGCGGCGCCTCGTGGCGTTTCCGAGGCGCGGCGCCGCGCCGCGCCTCGGTGCTGGTGGACCGCGACGGGCGCGTGCCCGACGGCCCTGATGGTGGCGTGCTCGGCCCCGATGGCGCGGAAGGTGGTGTTCCCAGCCCCAGAGCCTTGCGGTGCTCCGTCGTGGAGCGCCGCGTGGAGCGCGTCGATCCGGGGCTCTTGGCCTCGAGGAGGCGGGCGGCGAGGTCATAGTGCGACTGGAACTGCAAAAACACCTCGCTCTTGTCCTCCTGTGCGTCCTGCGGGTTGTACGAAGTGAGTGTCACAAACTTGGTAAGGTGATAGAGCTCGCGAACGAGTGCGTCGTGCTCCTTGAACGTCGAGTCGAGGTCTTTTCGCACGATCTGCGCCTCGAGCGCGCGGCACCGCTCGAGGCGCGCTGCGTCGTCCTGCGGCGCGTTTTTCGGCTCGGCGGATGCACGGCGCGCCCGGGGGTATGCGTCGCTCTCGAGTGCGAGGCGCGACGGACGGTGCGTGCGCGAAGAATGGCGCACGCCCTCTTCCTGTTTTGGCGCAGGCGCCGGCTCCTCTGCCTGGTCAATCTGAAACGCGCGGCCGGGGCTGGAGAAGCTCAGCTCGCTGTCCAGCCGGCGCCGCTTGCGCTCGGGATCGCCGCGCGAGCGTTTTGCTGGGGCGGACCCATCTCCCGCCGGGACGGCCTGCGGCGTGTCTGGCGCGGGCTCGGCGCCTGGTGGTGGCGCAGGCGCATCGTTCGCCGGTGGCGCATGCCCGTGTGCCGTCTCCGCAGCGACAATAGGGTCTGTGGACGTCGCCTCAACTCGATCCTCCATGGCCCTGTCGCGGCATGTCGCCAACCTTTTCGCGCGGGCGCTTTTTTGTTGGCGGCAGGCCCGAGTGGCCTACGAGGCAAAATGCGCGTGCGGCTTCGCGGCGCGCACGATGGGCGTCGCGTTCAGCCGGCTCTGGAACTCGTTGTTCGGGCAGCAGGAGCTGAAGATATGTATTCTGGGTTTGGATAATGCGGGCAAGACGACGTTGATGTACAAGATGACGCTTGGGTCGGTGGTGGCGACCGCGCCGACGATCGGGTCCAACACCGAGATGTTTGAATACAAGAACCTCAAGTTTATGCTGTGGGATGTGGGCGGGCAGACGTCGCTGCGCTCAAGCTGGGCGCAGTACCTTACTGCGACGAACGCGGTACGTTCTAAGGCTGACCTAGCTGATCTATGTCGTGGATAGCAACGATCGCGACCGTGTCGCACTCGCACGTTCCGAGCTGCACCGCATCGCCGCGGACGAGAATTTGGCCAAGGCGCCGATCCTCGTGTGGGCAAACAAGCAGGACGTAAAAGGCGCCATGACCGCCTCCGAAATCTCCGACGCACTCAACCTGTCCGCCTTCCGCGAGCGGACATGGCAGATCTTTGGGTGCTCGGCGCTCACCGGAAAGGGCCTTACGCCGGGCCTCGACTGGCTCGCGACGACACTCACGAGCAAGACACCATAGCTACGGACGCCGTTTCTGTAGGCCTTCTGTACGTAAATCGCGCCCGCCGTGCGTCGTGTCCTCTGCTGCAAGATGGCTGGGTCAAAATGGGGGATACGTACGTCCACTTGCTCCGGCTGCGCTTGCCAAAGTCGCGCACCTGCATGATCTTGGGCAGCGCCGACTTGTCGACCGCGTCGGGCGTCGACTCGGTATAGTCGCGCTGCAGGATATCCATGTCCTGGTAGAACGCGCCTTTGTGGTGGAACTTTTGCAGGAAACCTTGGTGCCCTTTGCGCTTCTCCTCGCGCGTGCGCCGCGCGTGCTCCATATCTTCCTTGAGGCGCTGCGACTCGGGGAGCGCACGCCGCCGCGCGACCTCTTCCTGCTCTTTGCGCCGCGTCTCCTCTTCGGTCTGCACGCGCTGGATCCGGCCCAGCTCGCGAAGACGCCACGCGGCAAACTCCGCGTCAGGGTCGAGATCGTCGGTATCGTCCACGTCGACCGTCTCCTCCTCGTGCTTCTGCTCACGGAGCTCGCGCTGCACACGTTCCGCCGCGAGATCGTGCGCGGCTTTTTTACGCTCAGCCGCATCGGACGCACGCTGGGCCGTGGTATCGAGAGAGGGAGGAGGCGCCTCGGCTCGGTTGCGCCTGCGTGAGCAAAAAAAAAAAACGTACTTGGACACAAAGACGGGCTTGAGCATTACGGGCTCGTCCTCGCTCTCACTCTCGCTCTCACTCTCACTCTCGGTCTCTTCCTCCGACTCGCTCTCGGGCGCGACGGTCGCCGCTTGGAGCGTCACTGCCGCAGGCGCGCGTGGGGGCGGCCGGCTCGCGGTAATCGGGCGCATCGCAGGCTGCGCGGGTGCGGGCGCAGGCGCAGGCTCAGGCGCAGGCTCTGCCTCGTCCTCGGTATCCGTTTCTACATTAGCACTCGCACCTACCATATTCGCTCAAGTCGACATCGGGCGCAGGCGCTTCCTGTGCGTCCGCCTTGCCGTGCGGAAACCGAATCGCTTCGTCGCCTTGCTGGATCGTGACGCCTGCCGAGAATACGGCCGGCACCGTCGTATGACTCGGTAGCTTCGGCTCAGGCGCAGGCGCCGCGGCCACAGGCTCCGGCGCATCGTCGTCCGACGACTCATCGCGCTCAGGCGCAGGCGCCTTGCCGGGGCGGTAGCGCGCCGGCCGCGCCGCTCGTCCGCTCATGTGGAGGGAGATCGCAAGGTGGAGGCAGTCCTGATCCCTTTCCTATGTCCTATGCCCACGGCCACCATCCGCGGGTGACGCGCAGCTTGCAACCGTACTGCGCGAGAATGTTGCTCAGCATCGCACGATCAAGCTCGTTCGATGCGTCGAGCGAGAGTGCGCCAAAGTCGCGGGGCGACATGGCGATCGCGCGGTGCTGCAGGAGCGGCGCCGACTCGCCGTGCGATGTCGGCACCGCCTCGACGCGCTCGCCGAGGTACGCCGACGCCTGGACGTGCATCGCGCGCACATAGCTGCTCCACAGCGTAAAGAGGTACACGCTCGACATTGTCTCGAGCGGCAAGAGCGGGGCGAGGCACGGGTTGAAGCGCGGGTGCGCCGGCGTGATGGTGCGTTCGCGCGGCGGCGGACGCCTCGGCGACGGGAGACTCGCGTGCGATGAAGAGCGGTGCACGCGATCCGGGCGGGGCGTCCCGAGCCCGCATGCGGCGACCAAGGGGTCGTCCTGCGAGTAGATGCTCTCGTCGTCGTGCTCGGATGCGATGCTGCGTGCCGAGTCCTTGAGCGACTCGGCAATGGAGCGCACGTCGCTTTTGTGCGTGTTGTCAGCACGCAGCACCGAGTCGAGCGACTCGACCTCGTCCTCGTCGCTCTCAGACATTTCCGTGTCGGTCAGGTCCACGATGCCGGTGCTGATGCCGCCGTCGGCGCGCACGCCGAGCGGAAAGACGAGCGAAATAGGGATCGCGACCTGGAGCTGCGAGCGGATCAGCCACCACTCAGCGAGCCACACACGTAGGCATGCGAGCCAGACAATCGCGTAGCCGACCGGGAGCGATCGTGCGTCCTGCTGCAGGTACGTCCACGCGGCCGGCAGCACGACACGCAGCCCCCCCGTATTGACGCGCTCGGGCATGGTGCGCCACGCGTCAAATGCGACGCGTTCGTGCGTCTGCAAAATAGTCTCGTACTGCCGCTCCTGCTCCGCAAGCTCGAGGTACAAGGCCAGGTCGCGCGAGCTCCACGAGAGGCCGAGCGCGGCCGGCGGCTCGCGCGAGCGCTCGACGCGCGTCGCGAGCGGGCGTGCGAGCGGCACACGCGGCGCGGCGCCAGGATACGCAAACGCCGACACGTCCAAAAAGACGTCAAACACCTCGAGCTTGTCCATAAAGATCTTGTCCGAGGTCCATGCGACCCACGCGCGGTCATCGGCGTCCTGCTCCGCCTCCCGCTGGAGCACGGCGAGGTCGTGCAGGCTCACGAGGCCACGCACACGGACGTCGCCCGGCGCGCGGCCTGCGTGCACGTACGCCGCATGCACGATCTCTGCGAGGTTGAACGCGACGATCGCGCCCCGCTCGACCGGTGCCGGGCAGTAGAGGAGCAGGCGTTTTTTGGGAAGCTGTAAGAGCTTGATGAGGGGAACAAAGAGGGGTCCGAGGAAGCGGTTCATGGCACAGAGGTAGGTTACAGGGTCGTACGCGAGGTGCTCGATCGAGCACCGCGCCAGGCTCGACGTTGGATCGAGCGTCGCCTCGGCGCGGTAGCGGTAGCGGTCCGCGTACGACTGCACGGTATTCGGCGGCGCGCCATGCACCACCTCGTCCGCGAGGCGCTCGAGGTGGGCAATGTGCGGCAGAAACTCGGCGAGTTCCTGGCTGGGATTCGAAGAGGTGCACGCTGCGTTAGTATATCGACGTACCAAGCACCACGCCGACGCTCACCGAGCGAGCGCCGCGGCGGTTCTGGGTATCGTTCGCCATCTCCTCTTCCGAGAAGCGGCGCGAGCGAAACGCGGCGACGCAAAAGAGCACGGCACCTTCTACATTTCCGCATTCAAAGTGGATCGTGTCGCTCGCGACGTCGTGGCCGCCGCTGGGCAGGACCTTCCATTCGAAGCCGTCGACTGGGAGCGTCTCTGGATACGTATAGACGATTGTATTGCCCTCGCGCACGAGGAACTCGGCGACAAAGATGCCCTTGACGTTCGACGGGACGTAGTCATCCCCCATGGCCTGACGCGAAGAAGAAGCCTGCGGCAACACGTCGCCCTGGCCGCCCGATGCCATCTTGGTAACCAAGCAAGCTCGGCCAATCGATTTGTCAGCGAGAATTGCCACGCGGCAGGAATTTTTTTGGCGCGTAGCGACGATGGCGGGGGACGAGGACGAGCGCCTTGTGCGCTTCACCGGCCATGCCTACTTTCGGCAGCGTCTCGTGCTAGCGACGCTCTCGTCGCGACCCGTGCGCATTGACAAGATCCGCCCCGACGACGAGGAGCCCGGAATTCGCGACTTTGAGGCAGGCTTTTTGCGTCTGCTCGAAAAGCTGACCAATGGCAGCACGGTCGAGATCAACTACACAGGTACATCGGTCTACTACCGCCCCGGTATTGTGTTTGGCGGTGCGGTGACGCACGATTGCGGCCTCTCGCGCTCGATCGGCTACTTTTTCGAGTGGATTGTGCTTTTGGCGCCGTTCGCAAAGCAGGAGATCGCGCTCACGCTCCGCGGCATCACGACCGGCATGGGGGACATGGGCGTGGACACGCTGCGCACTGTGACGCTCCCGCAGCTCGCCATGTTTATGCCGCTCGACTCGGTCTCGATGCTCGCGTCGTCCATGGAGCTGCGCATCGCCAAGCGCGGCGCGCCCCCGCAGGGCGGCGGCGAGGTCTTCTTCCGCGCGCCGCTCATCGCGACGCTGCGCCCGCTCAATTTTGTCGAGCCGGGACGCATCCGCAAGATCCGCGGCATTGCCAGCGCCGTGCGCGTCTCGCCGCAGATGAGCAACCGCATGATCGACGCGGCCCGCAGCGTGCTGAACCGCTACATCCCTGATCTCTACCTCTTTTCCGACGTCTACCGCGGCGAGGAGTCGGGCAAGTCGCCAGGCTACGCCATGTCGCTCGTCGCCACGTCGACGACCGGCACGCTGCATTCGTCCGAGGCGACCTCTGCCCCGGGCGTCACGCCCGAGGACGTGGGCTTGCAGGCCGCGCGCCAGCTCCTCTCCGAGATCCAGGGAGGAGGATGCATCGACCGCAGCCACCAGCCGATGGCACTCGTGCTCATGGCGCTGGGACCGGAGGACGTCGCGAAAGTGCGCCTCGGCGCGCTGACGCCTCAGGCCGTGCAGTGCCTCCGTGATATCCGCGACACGCTTGGTGTCGTGTTCAAGATCAAGCCCGTGCCGGACACCGAGGAGCACATCTTCTCCTGCGTCGGCGTCGGCTTCCGCGGCTACAAGCGGGTGAATTAATTGTACCATAGTGCTTATCTCAGCATCTGACTCTGACCATGGCGGACCTCCCCCAGCAGGACGAGGGCTTCCGCTTCGCGACGCTGTGCACGACGACCAATGATCCGGCACACCGCGATCAGTACGGCGCGTCTTCGACGCCTGTCTACCTCACGGCGACCTTCAAGGGGCTGCCGGGCGCCGAGTTTGACTACTCGCGCTCCGGCAATCCGTCGCGCACGGTGCTGCAGAACCATTTGTCGGCGCTCCAGGGGTGCAAGCACACCTATGTGCTAGCCTCGGGCATGGCATGCTTGGACATTATCACGCGCATGGTCAAGCCGCGCGAGCGCATCGTCGCGGGCGATGACTTGTACGGCGGCACAAACCGCCTGCTGGGCATTTTGCGCACCACGTACGAGATCCAGGTGGACCACGTCGACACGACCGACGCGATCATCTTTGAGCGGCACCTCGCGCAGTGCGCCGCCGACTATGCCGAGGGGCGCGCAGGACCGGTGACCATGGTCATGCTCGAGTCGCCGACGAATCCTTTGCTCAAGATCTGCGACATTCCGCGGTTCGTGCAGATCGTCCGCAAGCACGTTCCGGAAGCGCTCGTGATTGTGGACAACACAATGCTCTCGCCCTACCTCATGCGCCCGCTCGATATGGGCGTCGACATCGTGTACGACTCGGCGACCAAGTACCTCTCGGGCCACCACGACATCATGGCCGGTGTCGTGGCGTGCAACCGCGATGACCTCGCACAGCGCATGTACTTTACGATCAACTCGGTGGGCAACTCCCTCGCGCCGCTCGACTCATTCCTGCTCCTGCGCGGCGTCAAGACGCTTGCACTGCGCATGGACAAGATGCAAGTGAACGCGATGCAGATCGCCCACTTTCTGCAGCGCCTCGGCTTCCACGTCAACTACCCGGGTCTGCGCACGCACCCGGGCTACGCAATCCACCAGCGCATGTCCAAGGGGCCGGGCTCGGTGATGAGCTTCGAGACGGGCGACAAGGAGCTCTCGGCGCGCATTACGGCCGCCGTCAAGTTATGGGGGGTTAGCGTGAGCTTCGGATGCGTCAACAGCTTGCTGAGCATGCCGTGCCTCATGTCGCACGCGAGCATCGACCCCAAGGTGCGCGCGGAGCGCGGCATGCCGGAAAACCTGATCCGCGTGTGCGTCGGCATCGAGGACGTGCGCGATCTCCTCGACGACCTCACGCAGGCGCTCGTCAGCGCGGGCGCCATCCGCCAGATCGGTGTCGCGCCGGACGGCACGCCCGAGTACGAGCGCATCCCGGTCCAGGACGAGATGGAGGCGCTGCGTACGCAGCTGCGTTCCAACTCGCTCAAGAACGCGCCGAAGCCGGTCGTCCCAGACACGCTCGCGGTGAGCGCCCCGGGCAAGGTTATTCTCTTTGGCGAGCACGCCGTAGTGCACGGCGTGACGGCCATCGCGGCGTGCACGGCGCTGCGGTGCTACGGACGCGTGACGCCGCGCACTGACAAGATGCTGCGCCTCGAGATGCCCGACATTGCGCTCGAGTGCGAGTGGGCGATCGACGCGCTGCCGTGGGCCGCACGGCCGACGACGGCGGACGTCCCGACCGAGCTCGACGAGAAGCTCGTGGCGCTTCTTACGCCGCTCGTCGCACAGTTCCCCGAGGGCGACCGCCGCCAGGCGGCGAGCGTCGCCTGCCTCTATCTCTATCTCTACCTCGGCTCGCCCGAGAGCCATGGCCAAAATTTCCAGATCCGCTCGTCGCTGCCGATCAGCGCGGGTCTCGGCAGCAGTGCCGCCGTGTCGGCGTGCCTTGCCTCGTCGATGCTCTACACGCACGGCCACCGTACCCTCCCGACGCGCGCCGATGCGCCGTTGCCCGAGGCCGACACGTCCGAGATCAATCGCTGGGCGTTCCTCGCAGAGAAGGTGATCCACGGCCAGCCGAGCGGCGTGGACAACACCGTGGCGACGCACGGCGGCGCGATCGCCTTCTCGCGTGCGCTTCCGACCAATGCACTGAAGGAGAACAAAATGACGCAGATCAGCGGCTTCGACGCGTTGCGCCTGCTCATCACCGATACGGGCGTCCCGCGGAATACCAAGGCACTCGTCGCGAGTGTCAGTGCGCAGAAGGAGGAGGAGCCGGAGCGCATGCAGGCTGCGTTTGACACGATTCAGATGCTCGCCGACGAGGCGCAGTTCCTGCTCGAGCCCCCGCCCGGCGAGATGGCCGTAAGCCGCGCGTCGCTGTTGGAGCGCCTCGGCCGCCTCATGGACCTGAATCATCTTCAGCTCGTTCAGATGCGCGTCGGCCACCCCGCGCTGGAGACGGTACGCAAGACGTGCGCCGCGCAGCCCCACCGTCTGCGCGCGAAGCTCACCGGCGGCGGCGGCGGCGGATGTGCCATTACGCTCCTGCGCGACGACATGAGCGAAGCGCAGACTGATTCCCTGGTCCAGTCGCTCGCGACTTACGGCTTCTCCTCGTACGAGACCAAGGTCGGCGGCCCCGGCCTCGGCCTGCTCGTGCAACCCTCGCCGGAGAGCGGTGCACAAGCCACCCACTTCCTCCACACACCCACCGACCAGCTCGCCGCGTGGGCGGAGGCGTCGGGCACGTGGGCCTATACGTAGTCGACGTCGTCGTGCGCAATATCGCCCTCGGCCGAACACGGAGCACACCTTTCCTGCAGCGAGTTGCGCCATAGGCGAACGTCGGCGTGCGACACGTGTCGAAGCACGGACCGCATTTCAAGTGCCGGGAACGCACGTCCTGTCTTCCCTTGTTCTCTAGTGCTTTGATCCTGCTTCGCGATGTCTCACTTTGATACTCTTCAGGTAGGTGCGACGAGCGCTCATCCCTAGCTCCACGCCGGCCAGACCCCTGACGCTGGCACCAACGCCCGTGCCGTGCCGATCGTGGCCTCCACGTACGTTGCCCTTCTTCCTAACAACGCAGCTCGTTCGTCTTCAACGACTCGCAGCACGGTGCCGACCTCTTCGGTCTGCGTGCCGCCGGCAACATGTACGTTCTTTCGAGCTTATTCCAGCTACTCGCGTATCGGCAACCCCACCGTGGACGTGTTTGAGAAGCGCATGGCTGCCCTCGAGGGCGGTATCGGCGCTGTGGCCGCCTCCTCGGGCCAGTCCGCTCAGGCTATGGCGCTCCTGTCGCTCGCCTCGCAGGGCGACAACATCGTGTCGTCGACCCTCCTCTACGGCGGTACCTACAACCAGTTCAAGGTGCTCTTCCCCAAGTGGGGTGTCACGACCAAGTTCGTGAACAAGCTCTCTGCTGAGGAAATCGAGAAGTCGATCGACAGCCGCACCAAGGCTGTGTACATTGAGTCCATCTCGAACCCGCGCTACGAGGTGCCCGACATCAAGGCCATCGCCGAGGTCGCGCACAAGCACGGCATTCCCCTCGTCGTGGACAACACCTTTGGTATGGGTGGTTACCTGATCCGCCCGATTGAGCACGGCGCCGACATCGTCGTGCACTCGGCCACCAAGTGGATCGGTGGCCACGGCACGACCATCGCCGGTGTTGTCATCGACTCGGGCAACTTTGACTGGAGCAAGAGCGGTCGCTTCCCCCAGTTCACCGAGCCGTCGGAGGGTTACCACGGCCTCAAGTTCTACGAGGTGCTCGGCCCCCAGGCTTTCATCGCCTACGTCCGTGTGGTGATCCTGCGTGACCTCGGTAGCTGCATGAGTGCCTTTGACGCCTTTTTGCTCCTCCAGGGTCTCGAGACGCTCTCTCTCCGTGCCGAGCGCCACGTGTCCAACTCGCTGAAGCTCGCCGAGTACCTCGAGCAGCACCCGCAGGTGAGCTGGGTGCTCTACCCCGGCCTCAAGTCGCACCCCACCCACGAGCGCGCCAAGCAGCTCCTTACCCGCGGCTTTGGTGGCGTGATCAGCTTCGGTGTCAAGGGCAGCGAGGAGGACGCCAGCAAGTTTGTCGACTCGCTCAAGCTCGCCTCGAACCTGGCCAACGTGGGTGACCTCAAGACCCTCATCATCCACCCTGCCTCGACCACCCACCAGCAGCTTACCTCCGAGGAGCAGCAGGCTTCGGGTGTCAGCAACGACCTGATCCGCGTCTCGGTCGGTACCGAGTTCATTGACGACATCAAGGCCGACTTTGACCAGGCGTTCAAGGTCATTGCCTAAATGCATATTCATCCCGCCAAAAGACTCATCTCTCTAATGATGACTCTACGTTCAACATGACCTGATCAACGTGTACTTTTGTACATAGATTTCTAGGCGTGCTTAACCATGCCTACCTACTCCTGTCTGTGCGCCAGCCTCGGCCTCCACCCTGCGACGCGTGCTGCCGGCGCCGGTATTTTCGGCCGAGATACCTGAGGTCCGCTGGGAATTGCCAATCTGCGTTTCCCGTTTGGTTCCGTAATTTGCAGCGGGCGGTTCTGACCGGCGTCTTGCTTAGAAACACGATTCCTTGTCGAACAGCCGTGATGATTGGAAGTGTGCGTGCTGCTCTCCCCCGCGTGATTCCCCGTAATACGACGGGCTACGCTCGTACTTTGATCACCAAGAGTGAGCGCTGGACCCCCGCCACGGCCCGGGAAGGCAAGCTCCTGGAGCAGAGCGGTGCGGTCGAGCTCAGCAAGGTCCTGCCCAACATTGAGTCGCACTGGGCCAAGCTCTCCAAGGAGGAGCAGTACTCGGTGTACAAGCAGCTCGAGGAGATCCAGCGCAAGGACTGGAAGGACCTCTCGGTCAACGAGCAGAAGGGTGGTACGTAATTTGCCCTGGTCGTGTGGACTAACCGACAGCATACTTCGTTGCGTACGGCCCCTACGGCCCGCGCAAGCCCGTCTCTCCCCCGGGCCAGACTGGCCGCGTGATTATCGGCACTGCCCTCGCCGCTGGCTTCGGTATTGCCGGCTTCTACGGCGTCCGCTCGCTCGGTACGTGTTTTCTTCGCAGCGTCGCTAACCACAGCTAAGCCCGCCCCCAAGTCCATGACCAAGGAGTACCAGGAGGAGATGACTGCCCGGGCCAAGGAGAACAACCAGAACCCCATCACTGGTATTGCGAGCGAGGGCTACAAGGGCAAGGGCCACGTCATCTAAGTGACGTTTTACCCAGCTCAGGTCGCAGTATGCACTCCAGGCAGGGAGACTTGCAAGTTGTATACGATCACCTCTCAATGCCATGGAGCATTCAATCAGGGTTTCATAGATGCATTGCTGTGCTGCTACTGAATGAATCTAGTGGGCTTCGCGCTTGCGCGGGGCCGCCTTCAGAATGTCGTCCACGCGCATGATCATCTCGGCCGCCTCACTGGCCGAGACCACGACTTGCCGCTTCAGCTTGTAGCTTTCCGTGACACCCATCTCGGCCATCGACGCGAGCTTGCCGCTGTCCAGGTCGAGACCCATGTCGCTCTTGCCGTCGTGGTGCGCTGCACGCAGCTTGGCCACGAGGTCGGACGAATCGAGACCCGCATTGTCGGACAGGATGGTCGGGAGCTGGCGCAGCGCGCGTGCAAACGCCTCGACGGCAAGCGCCTTTTTTCCCGAAGTCTTGCGCGCCTCTTCGTCCACCGCGTTGCTCATCGCCATCTCGGCGCAGCCACCACCGTAGGTCACGCGCGTCTCCTTCACGGTCTGGCTCAGGACACTGAGCGCATCGTGCAGCGAACGCTCCGCCTCGTCAATCATCTGAGAGGTGGCGCCACGCAGCACCACAGTGCAGGCCTCGCCCGCGGCGACACCCGAGAACTTGATCAGCTTGTCCTCGCCAATCATCACCTCCTCGATCTCGCCACAGTGGCCGAGACGGACGAGGTCGGGGCGGTCAAAGGTGCTGGTAATCTCGCCGCCAGTGACGAGCGCAAGGCGCTCCACGCCCTCAAAGTCGGCGTGCTCAATGCACATGATGCCGGCATCGGTCAAGAGCGACTCGGGGTAGTTGTAGATCAGCTGGCGGTTCACAAAGCAGGTGATACCGTGAGCCTTGATACGGTCGACCTTGGCCTTCATCTTGTCGCGCTCCGCACGCTCAATCTCGGCGAGCTTGCCGGTGCCTTCGACACGCACACGCGCACCAAACACCTTGATCTTGTCCGTGTCCATAGAGGTGTTGGCAATGAGGATCTTGGCGTTTTCCAAGCGCTTGACCGAGTTGGGCGCGATGCGCTTGTCCAGAATGAAGCCCTCGTCGAGGTAGCTGTCGGTAAGCTTGCCACCGAGCTTTTTGATGATCTGGATGTTCTCCAGATTGGTCGAGCCCTTGAGACGTAAAACGGCATCCACAGCAAGGTTCGCAAAGTAGTCCTTGTCCTGCGACAGGACCTTGGAGGAGAGCGTGGTCCGCGCGATATTCAGCAGGTCCTCACGGAACTGCTTGGGGTCAGCCGCGTGGTCCTGCGCCGAGGCCTGGAGCGCCTCGAGCGCAGCCTTGCTCGCGATACGGTATCCGTCCACAACGACCTGAGGATGCATGTGCGACTCGACGAGCTGCTCCGCCTCGCGTAAAAGCTCTGCGGCAAGGACACAGACACTGGTCGTGCCATCGCCCACCTCGTCGTCCTGCACCTTGGAGATATTCACCAGGATCTTGGCCGCAGGGTTATCAAGGTAGATCGACTTGAGGATCGTCGCACCATCGTTCGTCACGACAATGTCGTTCGAGCCGCCGACCGACTGCAGAATCTTGTTCATGCCTTTCGGGCCCAATGTGCTCTTTACCAGATCGCCAAGCGCCAGCGCGCCGACAAACGACGACAGGCGTGCATTCTCAGCACGCTCTTGAGTAGCCTAACGTTAGTTTGCCTCCCTACGCACCTCCTGCGCAAAAATAGGCGCAGACATTCTCGCCGCCTAACGCTAAGTGAGACGGTCGGCCGCCGCGCAAATGCCGCGTCGCGTGGCTTGTTAGATCGACCTAGTAGGCCCTTCGGTGTTGTGGAGGTCCACCACGTTCCTAGTGCAGCACGATCGGGCGGTGAATTGGCGTAAGGGAGGGGGCGCAGGCACCACGACGTGCTCGCTATGTGGTTGTGCATTGTCGAGGGTGGTATATGGCATGGTAGGAACCATGTTGCGCTATGAAGAGCCCCGAAAAGGGACCATGAGCCGTACACAACCGGACCTCTGTGCCCGATCAATTCCGAATTTTCGAGCGAACCCTGAGGATTTTTTTGCCCAAGATTCCCAGTTTCCATCTTCCTTGAAAAGTGGCAATGAGCTCGTTCACGCACGTAATTGTAATCGGAGCTGGTGCATTTGGCGCTTCGACTGCGTTGGAACTGGCCCGTTTGGGCCACCGCGTCACGGTTCTGGAGCGTTCCGCAGACGGCCGCGCTGCGGACAATGCCGCATCGAACGATCTGAACAAGATCATCCGTGCGGATTACTCTGTATGTTGACAAGGACAAGCTAATATACAGGACCAGCACTACCGTGACCTGGGCAAAAAGGCGAACCATATGTGGCGCACGAGCCCAATCGTGTCCAAGTTCTACCACGAGACGGGTGTCGTGTTCCGCTCGGGCGAACACTACGAGAACGCGAAGCAGTGGGTCGAAGATGGCGTCCGGAACGCTGTCGCCCCGGTGACCGACATGGAGAACTCGGTGGATGCGATCCAGCTCCCGCAGGCTTTTGGCATCAAGAGCTCGGACGAGGCCGTGAGCGCCTTCCCTCCGTCCCTGCGTCCGCACCTCGGCGAGGCGTACACCAATTTCGGCAGGCAGGTCGGATACTACAACCCGCAGGGTGGCTGGGCTGAGTCGAAGAATGCCACGTTCGCTACCCTGGATGAGGCGCGCCGTTTGGGCGCCGAGGTGATTACCAACGCGCAGGTCGCGTCGCTGCTTTACAAGGACCCGTCTTACGACCAAAAGAAGCCCCGCGTGTGCGGTGCGGTCACGGCCGACGGCCGCAAGTTTTACGCGGACCGTGTCGTGCTCGCGGTCGGCTGCTGGACGCGTTCGATGCTCCATACACTCAAGGTGCCGCTCGAGCGCGAGGTCGTTCGCCCGACCGCGCATTGTGTGCTTACGATGAAGCTCGACCCCGAGGTCGCCCAGAAGTTCAAGGGCACTCCGGTTACCTTTAACCTGTACACGTACGTCATTTGCGAAGCTCACCTCAGCGGCTTTTACACGTTCGAGCCCAACGCGGATGGAATTCTGAAGTGCGCGATCCACGGTGTACGTCTCTTGTGTTTGCTCACCTTTCAGCGCGGAAGTGACTTCCCGAACCCAGCCGATTACCAGGGCTCGGCGTTCCCCAGCGTGCCTACGCACAAGCAGGTGAACAAAATGCTCAAGGAGATCCGCACCCTATTCCCCATTCTCCAGTTCGAGGGTCCGAACAAGAATGCGTCGGTCCATTTCACACGTATCTGCTGGTACAGCGACTCTATTGACGAAAACTTCCTGATTGACTTCCACCCGAATGTGGACAATCTGCTGGTGTGCTCGGGCGACTCGGGCCACGCCTTCAAGGTACGTTGCAATTTTTTTTTTTTTGTTCCTATACTAACACGTTCTAGTTCCTTCCCGTCCTGGGCCGCCTTACTTCCGCGCGTCTGCTGCATCTCGAGAGTGGCACGGATGAGTTGGTGCCCGACTTTGGTCTTTCGAGCCACCAGCGACGGGTCTTCTCGTTTGCGCACCACTTGGACATGAACGACCCCAAGAACCTTGGCAAGCTCTCGACCGATTCGATGCGTATCGGTGAGCCTGAGGACGAGGAACCCGGCGAGATTCTTGAAATGGGCACTCCTAAGGCGAAGCTGTAGAGGGTATCATGGCATAGAAACACCGTTCTTTTATCTTGCATATCGTTAGGTGTGCAGTTGCTCCAAGCCATCCAGAGCCTGAGACACATTGGTGCGGCGGACTGACTTGCGTGCGTCCTTGAGCTATCGGTCAATCACGCAGGAAGTACGTACCGGATTCGGGCGCTCCTCGCCACCCTGCTGAAGTTGCGACAGCATATCGTCGAGCTGTTCGCGCTGCTTGTTATCCCGTGCCTTGCTCGACGACGCGTGCGATCGTGCTTTCATGGTCGCCTGCTTTACTTTTCGTGCCGCTTGGCTGGTCTTGGTGGTACCCGCCTTTTGCAGCCGGGCCGCAGACTTGGTGCTCGGCGCTTTGCCCATCGCCGTGGCGGCTCAGAAAAAAAGTAGTGTGGATTATGTCATCGATTGTGGGGAAGGGTGGCATTTCTCCTAGCTCGTCCTGCATTTTCCTACAGAGCTACACAGATGCGCGTTCCTAGATCGAAACTAGATATCCGTTCTTCGTATGCAACATTTAAAGCTTCTCGTTGTGGGGGTAGAAGCGGAGCGCCTGCCTGAGACCAAGGTCGGCAAGGACCTCCTCGGTACCACCCAGGACGGCATCGAACTTGTAGGTGCGGTGGAACATCTCGACACCGGCACCCATACCAGTCTTGGTGAGGCCACGGCCACCCATGATCTGGACGGCGTTGTCGGCCACAGCCTGCGAGACACGGGTAGAGTAGGCCTTGAGGAAAGCAATGGGACCAGCAAGGAACTTGGACTGCTCCTTGTAGCTCATCTGGTTCATCTGGTAAGTGATGTGCTCCAGGTAAGCGTGGCAAGCCTCGACCTGGGCAATCAGGAAAGCGACCTTCTGGCGGATGACGGCCTGCGAGGTGAGGGGACGGCCGAACACCTTGCGCTGGTTGATCCACTTCATGAGCATCTCGATAATCGCGCGGGAACCACGGACGGTACCACAGCACATGACCCAACGCTCGTGGTTGAAGTTGGAGAGGACAATTGGGATACCCATGCCATCCTCACCGATCAGGTAGCGCGAAGGCACCTTGATGTCGTTGAACATCACAAAGGCGGTACCGGCGGTGGTCGAGTACGAGGTGTGAAGCTGGCGGGTCTCGACACCGAGCGAGCGGGGCACAACGATAACACCGAAGCCCTCGTCAGTGCGAACAGCCACGGTGAAGTAGTCAGCAAAGTGACCGTTGGTGATCCACTTCTTGGTACCATTCACAATGTAGTGGCTGCCATCCTCGCTCTTCTTGGCGTAGGTTCGCAGACCCATCACGTCCGAGCCGGCAAAGGCCTCGGTAACAGCAAGGGCAATATACTTCTCACCCTTGAACACGGGCTCGACAATCTCCTTCTTCAGGTCGTCCGAACCGAAGTTGAGAATCGGGGGGAGACCGATAACCATACCACCGTTAAGGGCGTCCATGAAACCACGCTGGCCACAGCGAGCCAGCTCCTGAGTGATGATCAGCTCGTGGAAGTAGTCAAACTCCTCGGGCTTGACGCCACCGAAGAGCTTACGGCCCTTCAGGTGGGGGCCGGGGCCCATACGCATGGGGTTGAGCTCGTTGGCACCCATACGCTTGACAAGCTCAACGTCAGGACGCTTGCCGTCCAGTTCACGAGCGTGCGCAACAGGAGAGACGTATTCGTCAACGAACTTGCGCATCTCCTGCTGGAACTTGCGGTGAGACTCGGTGTAGTAGGGGGTGCGGAAGGGCTGCACAAGCCACGAGGGCTCGGCGTAGGGCACCTTGGAGTAGTCGCCGGCCTTGGGGTAGCGGAGCTCCGACTCCTCACCCTCAATCTGACCGATGATCATCTTCTGGTGGTTGGGGCGCATAAGGTTGGCCATGGTGTGCAGGCCGCTGAGGGGTGAGCGAGCAAGATTACGTACAAGAAAACCTCGGTGGCGTCCTGGCCAGCGACGTCCTCAGCGAGGAGGACGGCCTCACCACCAGGGTGGGCATCGATAAAGTCGGAAAGGTCGTACACGAAGGTGTCGATCACAATCCAGAGGTCGTCAGCCTTGTTGTGCTAGGAGGAGTTAGTAGATGTTCTTGGGAAGGGGGAGCGCCATGCGAGGCTCTGAATGTACATACCTTGGCGACCTCGTCACGCGAGTAACGCTTCAACTGCTTCTGAGACGCTTGGGCCGACATGGTTAGCTTTCTAGTCGGTGGACAAGATGAAGAAGTATTGTCCAAACTGGCGCGATTTCAGTGGCAAGGCGGAGATGGGCTGTCCCCCCACCTGGCCGGATTGCCAAACAATTACACTCGCATTCGTTGGCTGCAATTTCGGCCGAATTCTCGGCAGAGTGGGGAAGGGCTGTTCGTGCCGGTAACTCGACCGGTTAGCTGCCGGGGAACGAGTGAGGCCACGTGGTGACGAGGCGCACTTCGTACGGAGACTGCGGAGCTCCAGAGCAGCACGAAGCCCAGACTGAGGCGATGGGGCTGCTCACAGTGATACAGAAAAACAAATGTAAATATTTGCGCAAACTGGAACAGGTGCTGACTCGATTTTTTTAGACAAGGACAAGGAACTTCGAATTTTGTTCTTGGGGCTGGATAATGCTGGGAAAACGACCACCTTGAAACATCTTATGAATGAGCCGATCGACACAGTTAGTCCGACCTTTGGATTTTCGATCAAGACCTTCATGTGTCAAGGGTAGGTACCATTAGCCGTGGTTTGCTGACGTGGCCCAGGTATTCACTGAATGTTTGTACGTGAACTCTCGTTGTGTCGGCGAGATACTAATACGCGCTCAGGGGATGTGGGAGGACAACGCTCACTGCGGCCCTATTGGAGAAACTATTTCGAAAAGACCGACGCGATTGTATGGGTGGTAGACAGCAGCGACCCACTCCGCATGGAGGACTGTCGCGCAGAGCTCTGGACGCTCCTTGGCGAAGAAGTACGTGATTTCGGCCTACTGACTCTTTTTCAGAGATTAGCTGGAGCAAGTCTACTCATATTCGCCAATAAACAAGATATACCCGGTGCATTGTCGCCAGAGCAGATCAACGAAGTACGTACTGCTTCGCGATGCACTGACCACCCCTACAGCACCTCCATCTCGACGAAATTCAAACCCATTCGTGGCGAATCCAAGCATGCAGTGCGGCCACAGGCGAAAATGTGACAAAAGGTATGGACTGGCTATTGCAAGATATGGCCTCGCGATTGTACTATTACGGACCTCCTACCAACACCAGCAACCAACACACCCTCCGCTAGACTTTTCCCCATGTGGAGGCCGTAGTGGAGGCCGTAGAATGAGAACTGCTGAGGTCAGCATCCGAGGCCCTGGTTGCCACGCCTGGGCACGACGGTCGCTTTCGTGTCTCGTTGCGGAATCGCGCAGCGGAACCATGACGATCCGAGCTGTGCTCATTTTCAACAACTATGGAAACCCCAGGATAACCAAATTTTATTCGCAGCTGCCGACAGACAGGCAGCAGGCTCTGATCCAACTCATTTTCCAGTTGGTTAGTAGACGAGACGACAAGACCGTTTGCAACTTTTTGGATGCCCCTGAACTTACTCCCTTTCTTCCGCCGCCTGCAACGGATGCATGGACGAAGGCTGCAAGCGAAGATTCGAGGAACGCGCCTAATGCGGCGGCAGCATCCCAAGAGCAGGCCAAATCGCGCGCAGATGATGACGACCGTGACCCGTGGATCAGCTACTCCTCTCAGCAGACTGCTCCTAGCACAAAATCAAAACTCCGCTGGCGCCCTGATGATGAACTTCGTGTCATCTATCGTCACTATGCGACTTTGTACTTTGTCCTAGTCGTGGATCAGAGCGAAAGTGAGCTTGGCATTCTGGACTTGATTCAGGTATGAAGCCTTGGCGCACGGTATACTAACACTGCCAGGTGATTGTTGAGGCACTTGACCGGTGCTTTGAAAATGTATGCGAATTGGACCTGATTTTCCATTTCGACCAGGTATGTATGGTGCAAGCAAGGCATGCTGACACGCCTTAGGTCCATGCCATTATTGATCAAGTCATTCAAGGAGGTCTTGTTTTGGATACCAATATTAATGAGATTGTGTCGGCTGGTTCGTGGATGCGAGAAGCGTTTTACAGAATACTAACACCACGCAGCTCAAACCGTTCTTCAGGCCAGGAAGGCGTCTACGGGGTCAGGAATCAGTGCAATGGGTGCACTGGGTGCCGCGCAAAACGCCTCTGCATTTTTGGCGCCGCAAGCATTTATGCAGCAACTGGGCAATGTCTCGCTTGGGGATTTGGCCGAGCGAGGCACTAGTGTATTTGGTGCGCTGCAGCAAGCGGGAAGCCACTATTGGAACTCGCAAAGTACCCCACGCAATCGCTCTGCCTGGATGTAACAACAACGCCCAGCTCTGCCCAACGTGTATGCCAAGCACATCGTCATGATATTGGAGCACGGATTGGTGCACGAGCGACACTATGGGACAACGTTCGGTGTGGGTACCAATATGTATAGTAGCAAAAGTGTTGTATTGAACAAAGGACCATGGGCCGACCAGCAGCCAACGATCAACTGAAAGGAATCTAAAAAAGCGTGCGAAAGGGGGGTAAGAATGAAACAGAAGGAGAAATGTTTTGCCCATCATTCGGAAGAAGCGATAGTCACAGAACGTTCATCATAGCAGTGTCAACAGAGAGTCGACACAAGGATATCCTATCCATACAGTTAGTTGTGTGAAGAGGATACGTCACATGGGTGGCTTGCACCAGCAAGGAAGCACCAACACCGTTAAAACCCATAACAAAAAAAACCCGAGGAACCCGACAGAAAAGTATGTTTCTGCTTTCAAATAAAAGTGCTCAAAGCCACTTAGAGAAGCTTGAAGTCGATACCGGTCAGGACACCCTCATCAAGGCCAGCGAAGTGCTTGAAGAGACCCTTGGTGGCGTCGAAGTGACCGTAGCCGCAACCGTCGCAGTAGTCACGGATGGTGGCCTGGACAGACTTGCCCTGGTACGAGAGCTGAACCTTCTGGTTGCAGGAGCCGTAGCCACCGTTCTGAGCGACAGCGACAATAAGGTCACCGTCGTTGGGGGTCGAGCCACCGCAAGCAGGGTTGTCGAGCATGTAGCCAGCGTACCAGGTAAGCTTGCCACCACCGCGCTTCTCGAGGTTGTTCTCAGTAGCGTGGCGGGCCTTCAGCTCGTGCGAGCGAAGGGGGGCCTCAGCAGAGACCAGGCCAGCAACGGCCAGAGCAGCAGCGAAAACAGTAGTGAACTTCATTTCTTAAAGGTGAAGGGTTTCAGGTTAGTATTTATGTTCTTGAGTGTAAAGAGGAGACACGACCAGTCGTGTTTCTTGGGTGGTGAAGGTGGGAGGGCTCTGTGACTTGAGGAACAGAAGGGCGGATGGAAGAGAACACAGCTCCGCGCAGTCGCTTTGTATTTAAAACGGGGCAAGGGTCTAGCGCGTGTTACTGCACAGCAAACGCTACGCGGTCTGGAAGGCCTGCAAGCGGGGACGGGTTGAGAGCGGACATCGCATCAATGCACCGAATCCTGCCAATCATGGAAGAATACGATCATGATGTGTGTGATTATGTAATCTATGCGCGTGAGATATGTGCATCCTTCGTGACATACCACTTCAGGGTGATTAAGCAGGCATGACCAACGAGGGTCGAAAATGTTACGCATACGTCGATTTTTGTTATAGGGCTGTGCCCTCGAATCGCCAAAGAACACTTAGATTCTGATACTACACGCGTGTTGGACCAGCGCCCAACACCGTCGGAGGCCAGTGCCCATCGTCACCGATTCTACATAGTTGAATGAAAGCCACTTCGCATCTGGCCGATTTTTTTTGTCGGGATGCCGCGGCGAACAAGCCAGGTCCCCGGGTGCGAGGTCAACTAAACAGACCCACATATCCCACTGGAGGTGACTAAAGGTATGCTTGACCCGACCGAGCATCTGGACAGGGCCTGTCCGCTGGATCGTGCACTGTGCAAGCTCGCTGCTGTCTTCCCAGGATGGCACAGGTAGTCCCCGTAGGTACGAATGCACATGCTCGCGACACGATTTTTCGGTGAGGTCACCCGCCTCCTCCTCCGGCACAGCCGCAGTGGGGAACTCCCAGAGGCTCGCAAGCAGGCCCTTGTCCGGCCGCTGCTGCACCAAGAAAAGTGGGGCTGTCCCCTCACCCCTACTATCTTCGGGCTGTGCTTCGGACGGTGTTGCATGCAGCCGCAAGATGCACACGAGCCGTACCTCCACACGGACATTTTGCTTGGCGGCTTTTCTGGGGAATTGGCGTGCATAGGCAGTGGCGGCCGTAAGCGGCGAGGGCGCATTCACCGCTTCATTATTGGTGCCCTTGCGTGTTGTGTTCGCTTCGGCGCCAGGGCCCATCCCAAACAGCGTGGTCTGTTTCATTTTCTGCTTCGTTCCTGGCGTGGCTGCGGTCGTAGGCGTAGCATTCTTTTTGGCCGTAGGGGTTGGAGCGTCAGATTCGGCTTCAGGCTCTGGCAAGTCTTCGCATAAAGTGCAGAGGTCTTCAATATCGACATGCGGAATCGCCGTCGGAGATACAGGAGGTGTTGCGTTCGCTTTACCCTGTGCGTTAATTTCGCCCATGCACACATACCTCTTGAAACGCTGAGCATGTAGTTTGAATAGGGCAGGACGCGCAGTCTGGCTTCGTAGGAATGCACAGGGTGCTCCCTAACTCCATTAGGGCTTGGTTCCACTTTCCGGGAGTGGCGCTGCGATCGGGGACACGCATCGGGTCCGTGTTAGTGTGCGATGCGGCGCGTTCCACCAACAGACGCGCCATTTCCCAAAGTAGGTCCACTGTTTGTTTTGCCTTGGGGTCAGCATAGAGTGCCGTTTGCCTGCTAAGTACGCGGGCAACATTTCCGTCGAGAATGGGAACCGCATGCCCAAAGACGATGGACGAAATGGCTCCGGCCGTATAACGCCCTACTCCAGGTACCTTTTTCTCGAGCTCATCGACTTGGTTAGGGAGCATCCCTTGCAGCTCGGGGTCCTGCACGACGAGCTGTGCGGCCTGATGAATACGAGTGGCGCGGCTGTAGTAGCCGAGCCCCCGCCACGCAGCGAGGACATCATCCGTTGACGCTTTGGCAAGCGCTTCGATGGTCGGCCAGCGCTCCATCCACGCTTGCCAGTAGTCTCGGACGGTTTCGACGCGCGTTTGCTGAAGCATAATCTCGGAAATCCACACTTGGTACGCGCGTATTTTGAGGTGTTCGCGCACACCTTCTTCGGGGGTATCGTCAGTGTCTGTGCGTGTGCGTTTGGCCAGGGGCGCGTCGGGGTCAATCCATTGCTCGCGCCATGGCATGTTGCGCACGTGCTGCTCATTGTCGAACCATGTCAGAAGCCGGTCAATGCCCTCGAGCTGGTCGAGAAGCTGGGGACGATGGTACGCTGCGTTGTGTTCCCGTAGCGGCAACCGAGCTGGCGATTGTGGAACGGGTGTAGTGCGTGGGGCCTGTAGATAGGTATAGGGTGCGACTGGCTGCGCTTTCGTTTTCGCCCGTAGCGCCCGCGGGGGAGCCATAAAAGAAGCGTGATTACCGTTACGCGTTTTGACGCGACACCCTTCGGACAGAATTGGCCGAATTTCTCCAATCGGGCCGATATACGCGTGGCGCATCGGGGATCGCCGACAACCAACACCATGAAGAAGCGGAGGACATCGGTGGAGTTGCCCGGCATGACAACCGCCTCACCTCTTGCAGGACTAGGAGGTAGCGGAAGTCCTCTACCAACTGCCATGAAGCATCTTGGAATGATGAATATGGATGGAAGCATGAGTGTTGTGCGCCAAGACGACGAAGCAAGCAACAGTGGCCTGCTCGAACTAGGCCCCATGCTTCCCATGGTGCGGCACAGCTCGGACGTACGCAAACATAGTTTACGCACTCCTATCCTGGGACCGCAAGAGTCGGGGCAATTGCTCCAACCTCCGCCCCTCAAAGGGAAATTGAGAGACCTGCCGCGGCGGCCTTCGACCGATGCCCCGTTTACGCAGCGCCCGCTTGCGCCCCGCAATCTCTCTGAGACGCGGGCACCATCCGAAGACTCTAACAACAGCGTCATCATTCACGACGAGACGCCCCCACTACAATGGGAGTCGTCGCCCGAAAAGAACGCGTCCGAGAGTCGCGTTAGCAGTGATGCTTCCGAGGGGCGTAGCACGTTGCCCGCTCGCATGCGCCGATGGATGCACGACGCCATGAAGCAGCACATGTACGAAACGGCAATTTTCTGGGGAAGGCACGTCGTGGCACTCGAACGTACGTCCCATGGACTGACACAGCGACGGAGACAGCCTACAATGACGCCTACTGGCTTGCGCAAGCCTACTTCCTCACGCACCAATATGCGCGCGCCGAGCAGCTCCTTACGACACCGCTGCGATGCGGTGCAGTGAACACGGAGCCCGACAACGCACAGGGCGAGGCCTCTTCGCCCCCTGCGCCGCAGACGGATGCCTTGCACGAGGCGCTGGAGGCGACGCGCGCCCAGAGCATCCTCCCCGAGTCGATCCGGAAGAGCGGTGATGGACAGGATTCCTACGCAGAGACGAACGAAGACGCTCTGCAAGTGGACAATATGCTTGGCATCCAGGGCGCCCCAATGGCGCGCTCCCAAGGCCGGCGTGTTTCCCGGCGCAGGAAGCGCGAGCCATCCTCCTCGCCCGAATGCTCGCAGGACCCGTTCCACGTCGAGACACGCCCCCCTCCTGCCTTTATGGCCCTTGACGAAGAAATCCAGCGCGTGGTTCTCGCGGACGAACGCAACAGCGAGCGCGGGCCCTGCCTCGTGAACTGGAGCACACCCTGCCGATACCTCGCTGCCCAGTGCCAAGTGCGCCTTGGGAAGTTTCACGAGGCATTGGAGCTCACTGGTGAAGATCATACGCGCTGGACGGGTGGTGGAAAGCACTCGGTCAAGATGCCTGCCCTAGACGGCGGCCTAAAGCTCAGCTCGTCGGTATGCCACCTGCGAGGACAGATCTACCTGCGCCTGGACGAAGTCGCCAAGGCAAAAGAGTCGTTTATGCTCGCCCTGTCTCTCGATGTAAAAAACTACGACAGCTTTACAGCGCTGATCGACGGAAATCTACTTGGAGCCGACGAGCAGTGGGACTTTATGCAGGCGCTCGAGTTTGTCGCTCAAGCTGGCGACGAGGCCGGCGCAGCGGACGACTTTGAGTGGGTGCGGCTGATGTATACGGCGCGCCTTTCGAAGCAGACTGCTGCCATGGCGCAGCGTGCTGCACACGCGCGCCAGCTCCTCCTGCAAGAGCATCCCGCACTGCGGGCGAGTCCCGATGTACTGCTTAGCCTTGCAGAGGAGCTCTATGCGAGTTTACGCTATGAAGATGCCTACCTTGTCACGAGCCACATCTTCAAGCTGGACCCCGCTTATACACTCTCGCTGCCGATCCACATCGCGTGCATGTACTATCTTCCTCGGCTGCGTCCCGCGCTTTTCCTGCTGGCACACCGCTTGACCGAGACCGACCCCGAAAGCTGCGAGGCTTGGTATGCGGTCGGTGTTTGGTACGCCAGTGCGGCGCGCTGGACCGAGGCGCGGCGCTACTTTAGCAAGTCATCCCTGCTAGACCCCCGCTTTGCCCCGTCGTGGATCGCATTTGGCCACAGTTTCTCGATGGAAGGCGAGTCCGACCAGGCCATCACGGCCTATTCTACTGCCGCGCGCAAGTTCCAGTTCAGTGGGCTGCCGCGCCTCTTTATCGGCATGGAGCATCTGCTGCAAGGCAACAAGAATCTCGCCATGATCTTCTTGAACAGCAGCGCCGAGGAGCTTGGAAACGACCCCCTGTGTGCCAACGAGCGCGGTGTGGCCGCCTTCCAGAGCGGAAATATCCCCGAGGCACTCGCGCACTTCCGCGTCGCAATCACTGCTGCGGAAGCGACGCAGCAGCCGGCCAGCGCCTGGGTCCACGTCCACCTCAATCTGGGCCTCACGTACAACCGTATGCACCGCGACGAGGAGGCACGCAGCTGTCTGCTGCGCGTGATCGAGTGCGACCCGAGCTGCGCCGCAGCGTACATCGCGCTCGGCATGTGCGCCCAGCGCCAAGGCAACCTGGCCGGCGCCATCGACTGGTACCACGAAGGACTTGGTATTGATCCTCGCGACCCCATTGGCACGGAGCTGCTGAATATGGCATTGGATGCGCGCGTCGCAGAAGGTCTCCCGTCGGGTCTATTGAAAAAAGACGCCGAGCCTGGCGAGCCATGGGACGCGCCCTCGGACACCGAGGCGCAAGTGTACTCGTACGATGACACACAAGGATCGGCAATCATGGAGGAGTCAAGGTAATATAGGGTATCGTACATGTCTATCTATGCCCATTTATGCGAGCGTGGTCTTGAACGACTGCAGAGCCGTCTGGTCCACACTGAGTTCATCAGCGCGCGTCGTAGCGCCACCTTGCGCGTCCTGTGCAGGTCCTTCGAGGTCCTGAGCGAGCGCAAGGAGCTTGTCGTGAGGGAGTGGCAAAGCGCGGCGGCTCTTGTCCACGAGTGTAAAGATGACCTGCACTGCTTTTTCCGCATAGTCCAGGTCATTGCGCGTCGGCTCGTTGTTGCACGAGGCTGCAGGGCCCGTGCCGTTGGGCAGGAGCGAGTCGAGCAGAGTGGACAGGATGCCACTCTCGAGAAGGGCCTGTGCCACATCAGGGTGCTTAACCTTGACACGTTTCGTCGCGGGACCCTGTTCGAGAGGCATCGGCGGCAGCTTGGAGTCGCGTGGAGCAACCGCCGTCGCCGTCGACTCTGTGTCCTCGTCCATTGCAGGTTGCGCTGGGTCGCTCGGGTCCTGAACCAGGAGCTGGTTCAGCATAAAGGCCACCTTGCGGCGGAGCACGATGCTCGAGTCTTGTAGCGCCTCGTTGAGCAGCGTCCAGCCATCCTTCTCGGCAAACTGTGCCACAGCTGCAGGGAAGTGGCCGAGCAGCGAGGAAATGGCATACATCGCCTTGTTGCGCACCGACGGCGTCGGCGACTTGACCAGTGTCAAAAGGGGGTTAAGCACGCCGTGGCCGAGGGCAACGGCCTGCGCCTTGTCGTTGTTCTGCATGGCAGTGCCCACGATCCACGCAGCCTGGAGCTGGATCTCGGGCTGCGGGGCGCCGAGCAAGCTGAGCATCGGTGGCCACATTTGCATGGACTCCATATTATTGGCATTATCCACCTGCTCGATCAGCATTTCAAAGTTGTCGAGGGCAGTGGAGCGATCTTCTTCTGAGCGGCTCGTGTCCATAGCCACCGTGAGCTCTTCTTGCATCATCTGCGCCTCACTCTTGCCCATAATCGCATTATACAGATTCGGGTCCTGGAGATCGGGGCGGCGTCCGGCTGCGATATCGTCAGTGACTTGCGTCACAGACGACTGTCCGTCGGCCGTCGTCGGCGCATGTTGCAAGCCCCACTTCAGCAATTCATCTGCGTTTCTGTTTCCAGCCATGATGAAAGTTCGGGGCTATCCGTGCGAGCGACTTTTTGTAGGAAAAGGCCTTGTGCGCCCGATCCCCACAGAACCTTCGCCGATTTTCTCCAGCCTTCCGAGCCCTTATGCAGGTGCCACGAGGCAATGCATCCGGGGAGTGGCTGGGCAAATTCCGCCAGGACGGGTGGCACCGCACCTTGCCTATCTATTTTTGCGACCTCGTAATCAATATGGTACGTGTGGGGTTAACTTGGCCCGCGCACAAACGGATGCTAACCTTTTTAGGGATCTTGCTTCTCTTCTCTCGGTGGTAACGACAAGAAGCTCAGCCGCACCGACACCAACCGCGGTGGCAACGAGCTGCAGCGCACCACTTCCTCGTACCAGGGTTCGGTCGCTGACGGCATGCGCTACTCGGACAACGCTAGCGCGACCGCTGACCGTGACCGCCTGACTGCCTCGCAGGTGCACAAGTCTAAGACGCTCGAGGAGCGTATCAAGCAGGCTGAGCGTGAGAACCGCAACCGCGTCTAAGTGGGCTATTTCTAGTCCCCATGGATGCCTATGTGCGGTCCTTTCTGCGGTGTTGACATTGGCCGTATGCCTCAATGTCTCTTCCTAATTGGTGCAACGTCTCGCGTTGCGGGAGGCAGGAGAACTAGTGTCTTCCGCGAGCCTGCAGAAGAATCGTTCTGCGAAATATCCTTTGCACTATCATCTATAGCGTAAAGTATCTATACAGGTCGTTTGGAGATTGAGTGTGCGCGGACGTAGATGGATTACGATCCTCCGTGATAGCTCGCGCTATGCTGCCGAGCCCAGCATCCCGCACGTGGCCAGTGTGGGGCAGTTGTGGCGTTATGTGGTGGGACTGGGTGAATGTTGTGTGCTTTTTACTCGGCGTGGTGCGATAATCATGACCAACAAATCGGCCCAAACCCAATCAGCGCCAGGGCTATTTTTGACGGCCGTTTTCCATATCTACTATCGGGCGGGTGCTTAAATCAGCACGCGTGGAACAGCTGATGTGATGAGCAAAAACTGCTTCCGATATCGTTGTCCTTTCCTTATCACGGCGTATCCAAACTAAAAAATCGCAGAGCCCCAGCACAGCGGCTATCTGTACGATCCTAGCGGGCAATTGTCTTTTGCAAACGTGATTCACCTTTGCCCTGCTTGGAGAGCCTAGGCGTTTTTGCATCCTAGCCTCTCCCCTACCTAGCTCAGCTTGTGCACCCTGCCATCGCACAGCATATCCTTGCTAACGTGATCCGCTTGGTTTCTCTAATCGGTCCCGATTTATACGATCTCAGCCTCGTTATTGCCTAGCGATGGCTATATCTGGTGTGCAGCAGAACTCCATGTTGGCCGCCGGTCACGACGGAATGTCGCAGCGATATGACATTCCCTCTAAATCGGATTACCCCCAGGAAGGCGATGCGCTCTCGCCGATTGTCCAGTCCAATGGCCACGAGGCTGTGGCCATCCAGCGCCCGTCGCACGATAAGAGGGCGCCGATCTGGTCGCACGATGTAAAGAAATACCAGAGCTCGGCTTCGAGCGAAGACGGCTCGCCCCCTGCGCACTCGGAGGAGCCGCCTCTGAAGAAGCGCCATCACTCTCCTAGCACCACGAAAGAACCCACGGGCAAGTGCAGTGGCGCCACTGACCATCCCCCCGCCGGCTCGTGCCCTGGTGACGGCCTGTGCAATGGAATGGGTGGCACGTCGAGCTGCAATGGCTGCCCGACCTACAACAACGTCATGACGCAGTCCGCATCATCCGATGATGCCGCTATGGCCGATGCCGTGGCGACCGATGCCGTGGCGACCGAGACGTCGGCCGGCACCCCCACTTCTCCACCGCCGGCGGCGGCCGCTCCGGGGAAGAGCGCCGGCACGGCCTCGCCCGAGAAGCAAGATGCAAACGCACGCCCCGCCATCGAAGCGTTGCGCTGCGCAAACTGCCAAACCACCACTACACCACTCTGGCGCCGCGATGAAGACGGGAATAACATTTGCAATGCATGTGGCCTGTACCACAAATTGCACGGTACGCACCGCCCAATCGGTATGCGCAAGACAGTTATCAAACGGCGCAAGCGCCTGATGGGTGGAACATCGAACGGGAACGGGAACCAGTCTGCCACGCCCGCCCCGAATGCGCGCGCTGCGCCAGCCACCTCGTCGAGTGCGCCGCCTGCGGTGCGTGCCAAAGCCCAGTGCGCGGACGATGCCAACGTTTACGCGCGCGCCGAGCGTGATCGCGAAGCGGCCATGGTCCTTATGGAAGTCGGCACGACGCGCTGGGGCAAGCCGCCCCGCCCCGAGCCGCCGTCGGTGCGCCCGATGTCGGCTTCGCCCGCGTTTACTGCGCGTATGGACACTCCGAATACCCCACCCTTTTCTATGAGCAGCGAGATGGACGACAGCGCGCATGGAAAGCACGGCGATGCGTGGTCCTATGGCAGTGCTGCTGGGCCCTCGATGCACGCTGAGCGTCGCACGCCGCCCGACGCCGATTATGCAAGTGCCATGGCGCACGATGCGCGCGTGAGCGGCCATACTTCGATGGGCATGCACAGCCGCATGCACCCCGTCTCGAGCTCGTATGCTCCTGGCGCGATACCCTACGGCAACCCCGTCCGCCTGTCGGAGCTGGAGCGACTGCGTGACGATTTGTACATGGCACGCAGCCGCATTGACGAGCTGCTGGAACGTGCCGAGCTCGCGCTGGGCGATGTACGACGCGCGCGCTATGCCCCCCCACGCATGCGCGCCACTCCGCCGCCCGAGATGGGGATGAGCAATAGCAAAGGCGAGTCCGAGGCGCACCATGCTGCGCGCGTCCGTGCGGACGTGCCCTATGACCGGCGGGAAACCCGGCCCACTTATTCTCCTGCGATGATGGCGGAGCAAAAGCATCCCTCGGATGTGCCCGACCTGCGGGCCACCTCCGGCGCCCACTCGCCCGTGTGGCGCGCGCGCGAGCCGCGGATGCAATGACACCACGCCCAGCGTCCTGTTGGGTGATATGCGATGCATAGACATAATTATAATTCTACATGGTCCACACGGTGCTTGAGGTCTTTAAGCTCGCGCTCCAGGCTGGTCACCGAGCGCTGGATATCGCGGTGCTCGGTCGTCATGCGCTGCAGCACGTTCTCTTTCGAGGCGTCCGTGTTCCCTTGGCGATAAACACTCGACAGACCGAGCGAGCTCTGCATGCGACGTGCGGCGCGGTCCCAGCTCCGGAGCGTGGGCCGCTGCAGGCTCGCCGCGCGCCCAAACGCGTCCTCGGCGCCCGGCTCGGCGCGCGGCGCAGGGCTGCGGCCGTGCGCGAGGCCACGGCGGTACTCGGACAGAGTGCGGTGCGAGTCCATCGGCGGCCACACGTTCTGCTCGTCGCGCTGCGCCCGCATGCGCTGGGCGGGCGGCGGCGAAGCGTCGGGCAGCGTCGGGAGGGTCTTTTCCTGCCGGATCACCTCGCGGAAATCACGCACAGAGGCGCTTCCCTTGAGCGTGCGCCGGCGGGGCGGGCTCGACGTGGTGCGCGAATCCAGCATCGCCTTTTGCGGCGACGGCAAGGAAAAGATTCGCGATGCGCTGCGGGTCGGTGTCGAGGTCACTTGTGCATCGAGGAGCAGCTGCCGCGTGCTGCGGCGCGTGCGCAGCATCGGCCGCTCTTGCGGACTGGTCTCGAGCTGGTTCGCGTTGACCGACGTCTCGAGCGGGAGCATACGCCGCCGCAGATCAAAGCAAGAGGCAGCGGTGCGCAACGCGGGCGCCGGGCGTTTCTCGGGCGATTCTTGCTCGAGCAGCGTCGGGGAGTGCACACGGAGCGACGGCCGCCGCGACGAAATACTGCTTTGGCTCGGCAGCGGGGGAAGCGACTCTTCCTCTTCCTCGGCGAGGCTCCGCAGGCTGGTCTCGGGCCGGAAGTGGCCCGCATCGAGCTTGCGTGCGCTGCGCTGGACAGCGTCCATCATCTCGGTCCACGCCTGGCGCTCCGACAGGTTACGCTTCCATGTACTACCACCCGAGTGACGCGAATCGGAGCCCATCGTCTCGTACGCACCGGCCGGCGTTTTCATCGCAATCTCGGGCGAGAGCGAGAAGCCGGGCGTCGCGATGACCGGCGCGCGTGCACCGCTCGCCAGCGGGAAAGGATAGGGCGACACTGGCTCGACAGGCGGGCCAAGCGACGGTAGGCGGAAGGGAGTGTGAATCTCGTTGGGCCCGTTGCGGATGCGCAGCGCGGTCTGTACCGCGCGGCGCTGCAGAGAGGGCTGCGCGTCCGGCGGCGAGGCCTGCCAACCGGGCGGCGACACGGGCGGGCGGCCGCTTGGCTTGGTCATCGGTGTCGAGGCGAGCGGCTGGGTGCTCGGCGAGGCGCTCTGCACCTCCTGGGCCGGCTCGCTCTCGCCATCGGCCGCAAAGGCGTTGGAATTCGGCACCAAGCTGAAGCCTTGGAAGTGGGTATCAATCTCATTCCAGCCCGCGTCGCGGTCCTGAGACGTGTGATTCGGCGTAGACTCGGCGCTCGACGGCCACGAGTCGGCTGGCGACGCCTCGAGCAAGTGCGGCGGGTGCGATGCGGCTGCCGGCGTATGGATCGCGTCCAACGAGTCGGGAAACGTAGGAAAGAGTTCCAGCGGCCCCTGGTACATTTGCGAGAAGCTCGGGGGGGTGTCCATCGACACCGACTCGCCCCCGTTCAGCGGGGGCGTGAGCAGCGGGCTGTGCAGCACAGACGGCATGAGGCCGCTTGCGTCTGCCTGGTGCGCCGCAGCATGCGACGGGACAAAGGGCACAGCGTACGTATCGAGTGCGTCCCACGGGACGTGCGAAAAGACGGCATGGTGCTGCACCTGCTCGGTGGCGTGCTGGCCAAGCCGCTGCGGCGAGCTGCACACCAGCGCGGCAATCAGAGCACGCAGCGCAGCGGAGCACGGCACGTTCGAGTCCATGGCAAAGTGCTGCTCGTGGCTCGCAATCTTGGCGTAGACGTCAGCCGGCATCGGTGCCCAGAACGGCGGCTTGCCAAACACCATCTCGTAGAGCACCACGCCTAGGCTCCACCAATCGACCCCCGGCCCGTACGCGCCCGGGATGAGCGCGTCGGGCGCCGGCGTCTCGAGGAAGCCCGGCAGCGAGGTGCTCGGCGGCGACGGGCACTCGGAGAGGATGCGCTGCTCCTCGCATTTGAGAATTTCCGGCGCGATATAGTCACAGGTGCCCGCTGGGCGCTGTGTATAGAATGCCAGCACGCGCCGTTCCTCGCCAAACTGCGCAAAGGGCGCGCAGGTCGCAAAGTCGCACAGCTTGAGGCGCCCCGAGCTGTGCAAGAGAAAGTTGCTTGGCTTGATGTCGCTGCGTTAGTCGTTCGACGTACCGATGCACAAACTGGAGCCGGTGCAGCCATCCGATCGCGGCGACCATATCGGCGGCGTACCGCACGACCCAGTCCTCCTGGAGCAGGCCGCCCTGGGTGCTCTTGCCCGGGTAGCCCGACCCCGCCTCGGCGGCGGCGCGCAGGAGCGAGTCGAGGTCGCCCGCCGGAAAATATTCCATGACAATGTGCACCGACCCCGGTCCCTGGAAGGCGGCGTGGAGCTTGGGTGTGTATGGCTCGTCCGATGCAAAGCCCAGCAGCTGACTTTCAAACACCGGAGAGAAGCGATAGGACTCGCGGCGTGCGACACCCTTCAAGATGCTCTTGAGGACGTACAGATGACGGTCAAACTTGCAGCGCACCACTTCCACGGTGCCCGTCGCGCCATGCTGCAGCGTGGACAACGAGGTAAAGTCGCGCTCGCTCAGCGCGTGCTGGCTGAGCTCGCGCAAGTCGGGCACTGCGCGCCTGCACAGCTGCTCTACAAACGTATTGCGCGGCACGCTCTGACTGTGCCACAGGATCGAAAGCGCACAATCGAGCAGCGCACCCAGGTTCCGCTCCTCGCATGCCTCGCGCGGCAGCTGCCGCTGGAGGAGGCGGGGCACGGCGTCATGGCGTGCCACAAACTCCGATAGTGCACTTACCGCACGATGTACCTCGGGAGCGTACAGCGGCGCACACAGCCGTGTACGCCGCGATTCCCATGTACTGCCGCCCCGCGGCATCCATGCGTCCACGCAAAGACACTACGAGCCCAGCCAGAACAACACACGTACGCACGTGACGGGCGCGTTGCATCCAGCTTCGATGAGCGGTGCGGGGCAGTCGCGCCGCCTCGGCGTGCGCAACCAGAAGCTGCGTGCGCCGCGCCGGCATGGTCTCACCGTGTCCACTGACGAGGTGTGGGCACGGTTATCGATGGCCATCACACAAATCCAGAAACACAATATTTCGAAGCTGAGCTACGAGGAGCACTACCGCTACGCGTACAACCTGATTTTGGTAGGTGTCTGTGCTCACGCAGAATCAACAAGGCGATATGCTGTATGCCGGTGTGCGGAAGCAGGTCGAAGAGCACCTAATGCGCGAGTGCAGCGAGCAGCTCGTGCCACTCTTTCCGCTCGACGCGGCGTCTGCGCAGAGCGCCCAAGACGTGCTCGAGCAAAAGGGCAAAGGGCGCGATGCCGAGATTGCGCCGGTGCTTGGCCTGCTCCCTGATAGCCCTGGGACTGCATCGATCCTTGCGGGGATTCCTGCGGGCGAGCGCTTCCTCAGCACGCTAACCGCCGTGTGGGACGACCACTGCTCGTGCATGGGCAAGCTGCGCGACGTGCTCAAATACGTGGTACGTGCCTTGACTTACGCCAGGACCGCGTGTATGTTGCGAACCGCAACGAGCAGCCGATCTGGGACCTGGGCCTCGACCTGTTCCGCGACACGGTCGTCCGCTCGAAGCGCGTCCCGGTGTCGGCGAATTTGGTCGTGACGCTCCTGCGCCAGGTCTTTTGTGAGCGCCAGGGTGCCTCGGTCGAGCGGCGCACGCTCAAGAGCACGGCGGATATGCTGCTTGCCCTATCGCATCCTACGCCACAGACGCCGCGTCCGACGGTGTACGAGCACGACTTTGAGCCGGTCTTTCTCGCGACCACTGCCGAATACTACCGCGCCGAGTCGCTGCGGCTGCTGGCCACCGGCCAGGCGACGTACTACCTCGAGCAGGTCGAGCGTCGCCTCGCCGAGGAAGAGGCGCGTGTCGCGGCGTGCCTGAGCAGTGCGACGCTGCCTGTGCTGCGCACGACGCTCGAGCGGCATCTGCTTACCGACCACCTGGACGCGGTGATTGCGATGCCCGACGGCGGCCTCGTGGCGCTGCTCGAGGCTGACCGGCGCGGCGATTTGGACCGCATGTACCGTCTGGTCCGTGTGGTGCCGACCGGCCTTGTGGCGCTGAACAAGGCGCTGCGTGAGTACGCAACGACGCGCGGCCTTGCGATCAACGAGTCGGCGCGTGCGGCCAAGACGGGCGAAGGCACGCCGGTGCCCACGGCCGAGCTCGCGATTGCGTGGGTGAACGAGGTGCTTGCATTCAAGACACAGTTTGACCAAGTGCTCTATACCAGCTTCCAAGGCGACAAGTCGTGCGAGGCAGCGATCAACGAGGCGTTTGACTCGTTCATCAACATGAATGTGCGTGCGCCCGAGTTCATCTCGCTCTTTATCGACGAGCATCTGAAGAAGGGCGCGAAAGGCATGTCGGACGAGGAGATCGAAGGCGTGCTAGTCAAGACGATTACGATTTTCCGCTTTGTGCACGAAAAAGACATGTTCGAGCGGTACTACAAGCTGCACCTCACGCGGCGTCTGCTGCATGGCCGCTCGGTCTCGGACGACGCCGAGCGCGGCATGATTGCCAAGTTCAAGGTCGAGTGCGGCCATGGCTACGTGCAAAAGTTGCAAGGCATGCTCAACGACATGCGCCTCTCGCAAGAGGTCCTCGCCGCCTTCCACAAGGACCTGGATAAGAAGCAGCTGGTTCTTCCTTTCCAGATGAACGTCAATGTCCTCACTGCGATCTATTGGCCGATCAGCGCGCCCCAGGAGCAGTGCATTCTCCCCGCGCAGCTCACCGAGGGGTGCAAAGCGTTCGAGAACTATTATGGCGTCAAGTACCAAGGCCGTGTCTTGACATGGCAGCCCAGCCTCGGCTCGGCAGACGTCCGGGTGCGTTTCCGTGCGCGGGCGCACGAGCTGGTGCTGTCGACCTACGCGACGATTGTCCTGCTCCTCTTTGAGCATGTGCCGGACGACGCGTCGCTTACCTATGACGAGATCAAGTCGAGTACCAACATGCCCGACGGCGACCTGCAGCGCACGCTGCAGAGTCTCGCGTGCGCCAAGTACAAGGTGCTGCGCAAAGAGCCGCGCGGCCGCGACGTGCTCCCGACCGATCGCTTCTCTTTCAACGCCGACTTTACGTGTCCGCTCGCGCGCATCAAGATCGCCCAGGTTGCCGCCAAGGTCGAGACACCTACGGAGCGCAAAGAGACCACGGCCAAGGTCGAGGAGGAGCGCAAGAACCAGGTGGACGCGTGCATCGTGCGTGTGATGAAGAACCGCAAGACGCTCGCGCACAACGAGCTGGTGAACGAGGTGGTGCGCCAACTCCTCCCCCGCTTCCAGCCCACGCCTACACTAATTAAAAAACGGATTGAAGCGCTACTGGAGCGAGGTACGTTTTGCCCACGACTGACCACGCGCGTGCCTGCGCTTGTTACAGAATTCCTCGAGGTACGTTGCACGGCCCAGACGCACAGTTACTGACACCGGACCTTTCATTTTCCCGCACCGCGTCGTCCCTGCATCAGCGCGCCGATGACCGCAATGTGTACCACTACGTAGCCTGACTTCCCCGCACGCACTTGGCCGCCCCCGCGTGCGGCATGAAATGGCCCATTGGGCAGGCTGTGTCGTATGACGTAGTCGCCCGCCCTGTGCGCGCGCATACATCCCCGCCATGACCTGAAGCGCGCGCTTCCTCACCTGCAACGCACACTTTTTGCCACGTGCCCAGCGCGTGTACGCACGGCACGCGGCGGACGGGCGCGTCGCGACGCGCGCCAGCCCAACCAGAGGGGCGCACCGTGTGGAGCGCACGGCGCGCGGCTTTTGCGCGTCGAGACGCGCCCGTCCTCGTCGCCGTTCTTTGCGCAGACGCTCCCGACTCTTTACCGCGTTTGCGTGCGAGCGTGTGTCTGTCCCCTTGTGCGATACGTCGACAGACGTGCGTGGATCTGGGCACGACATAGTGAGTGAGCCGCTGCGCTTCTTTGTGCTCGTGGCCATCCGCTGCTGAGCGCGCCACGCGCCAACGTTGCACCGCCTTATCATGACTCTCGACTCGGAACACAAAGGAGCGGCGAGCGACGCGCATGCAGCCGCTGCTCCCGCACCATCTACACCTGCGCCTATGGCAGACGCCGACGACTTTCTCGCGCGCGCGCAGGCGCTCGGCCTGCGCCTAACGCGCGCCGACTACGAACGGACACGCGCCGGAGTGACTGCATTCCTCAAGGCCGAGCGCGTGCCGGCCGCGTCGCCAGGGCCAAGCGTCTGCTCGACCGACACACCCGACGACGAGCCGCGCCCCCCGGTCGTCGAGCGGTGCGCCTCCCCTGCCGAGTCCGACATTGCGTCCGGCTCCAAAAACGCGGCAAACGCCGCCGCGACGCCGACCCTCTCTCGCTGGCTGCGCACCACAAGCGGCCAGCTGAGCTTCTTTACTGCCGTCGTGCGCCCCATGTCGGCGCCGAACGAAGAGGGCCGCACACGCATCTCGCTCGACGAAGTCGGCAGCGCAGAAGAGAAGCGGCGGCGACGTGCCCGCCGCCGCCGCGTCCTGGAAAAGCAAATGATGCTGGAAAGCAAGCTTGCTCGGGAAAGTTCGCCCCACGCCGAGTCCATGTCGACCGCCGAGCCACACTCGCCTGCGCGGACCATCCGCGCGAGCTCGGTCGCGAGCGACACGATGCCCCTCGAGCCTTTGACGCCACACAACGAGGGCAACGACATTGTGCGCAGCAGCACGCCCGTATCGATCCGCGCGCCGTCCGATGCGCCGGCGAGTCCTACTTCGCCGGCGAGCCCCGAGATCAACGTGCTGAACCGCATGGCGCGCATGGACAATGCAGGCAAGCTGTGGCTTGCGCCGCGCGAGGGCGATGTGGACCCCAAGAGCGAGGACTCGGCTGCGGTTGCCGACGACTCGGGCGTGTTTGTCGAGCAAGAGGCGCCGGGCTGGGGGCCACGTCCCTACCGGCGCACCTCGTCCAACACGGAAAATCTGAACGCGTGCATGAAGAGCATGAGCCTGCTCGACCGCATCATGATGAGCAAGACAAGCCCCCGGCGCATGCGGCGCGAGGCCAAAGCGCGCGCGCGCGACGTGACCGACGACGAGCATGCCGAGACGTCGCACGACGCCGACACGAGCTCCACGTCGCACTTTGCCGACGTCTCGTCTGAGGCGCCCGAGCGCCGGAGCGGCCATGTGCGCCAACGCAGCATGAACGTGCGGTGGACGCAAGAGGTGACGACGCCGCTGCGCGGCAACGCGTGCGTTACGGAGCAGTACGACTTTGTCATCCAGGACATTTCGCCCGAGCACGCCGAGGGCCGCACCGATTCTCCGACGCGGGCCACGGGCCGCGAGCGCGCGACGCCGAGCGCGTCCGCCACGCCGCTGACCAAGCTGGACTTGGGTGCACAGATCACGCCGATGCGATACTCGCCCGGCTACAACCTCGGCTACTCCCACTACCGCTCTGCGTCGATCACTTCCATGTTCTCGCCGAACATGCTCACCCCGTGGTCGCACCAGGGCCGGCTCATGAGCAACGCCGGCCTCGCGAATATTGGCAGCTCGCCATCCGCCTCGGGCGACTGGACGGCAAACACGAGCGCGATGGGGCCCGCGTCAGCGTCACGCAGCCACATGATGTACACCTCGACGCCGCTGTCGCACCTGCCGTTTGAGGACTCGTGCCTGAGCCATGCGGGGCCCTCACCAGGGCGCCTGCTGTGCATCGACTCCTTCCCGGGCAAGTCGCCGCAGCAGCGCACGGCGCTCTCGAACGAGTCGCCGACCAAGCCGCTGCGCACGCACATCACGAGTCCTCTGACGCAGCGCAGCGCGGCACGCACGCGCCCGGCGCTGCGCCACGAGAGCCCGAGCAAGCTCAGCGCGTCGGTGGCTGGGCGTCTCGATCTCGTGCACCGCATGGCGCCGGTGTACGATGCGCCGATGCAGGCGTGGGACAAGACGCCGTTCCGGCGCACGGATACCGTGAGCCCCGCCGACCTCTTCCATCCCCAGACGACGGGGCCCGCGCCGTGGCTCGTGCCCGAGTCGTGTGGCTCGGACGAGGAGCCGGTCATGTCGCCCGCCTCGCCCGCGTCCGAGGAGGCTGACGGGCGCAGCCGTTCGATGCGTGCGCGCCTGCCGCGGCGCAAGAGCGCCATGCTCCGCTCGTCGTCAGCGCTCGCTGCCATGACGCCGACGCACGGCGACGACGTCTTTGCCGGCGACGCGGAGCCGGACGCTGCTGCGCCTGCGATCCACTCCGTCTTTTCCGAGCCGCTGCCGTCCCATGACGCAAACCAGACCGAGTGGGACAAGCCGGACGGGAGCCGCGTCGTGAAGCTCATCTCGGAGGAGCTGCAGGCGGCGATCGACTCGGGCACGCTCGAGCACGAGCCAGAGCCGCGCTACTTCCGCCTTCCGCCCGGCCACGGCAGCAGCAAGGCAAAGCCGTCGTCGGTGTCGTACGCCGGCCTCATTGGCCAGGCGATCCTCTCATCGTCCGACGCGCGCCTCAGCCTTGCGGAGATTTACTTGTGGATCAGCTCCGTCTACCCTTACTACGAGCGTGGCGACCGCGGCTGGCAAAACAGCATCCGGCACAACCTCAGCCTGAACAAGAGCTTTGTCAAGCTCGAGCGCGAGTCGAGTATTCCCGGCAAGGGCGGCTGGTGGGCGATCGTCCCCGGCCACGAGGCGCGCTTCCAGAACGGCGTGTACCAGCCGAACGTGGCACGCACCGAAACGAGCCAGCGCACGTTTAAGCCGTCGCACTCGGCGCCTGCTGGTGTGCTGCGCTCGCCGTCGCGCGACGAGCGCGGCCGCAAGAAGCGCCAGGGTGCGCTCGAGGAGTCGCCTGTGTCGGCCGCCGACGAGTCGATGGACGTCTCGTTCAAGCGCCCCAAGACGACGCGTGCGTCGCGTACGCTGCGTGCCGACATGAGCGGCACGCCGCTGCGTGCGGCCCCTGCACAACACCCCTCGAGCAGCGTCGGCCAGGCGCCGATGCCGGTGCTCACCGACAGCGCCAGCTCGCCGGCGACGAGCCCGCTCCAGTCCTTTGCACAAGACACGTCGCAGGGGGCGCAGCGCGCGTGGCGCGACGTCCCAGGCTACCAGTACGCCCCGACGCTCGAGCGCTCCTCGCCGCCGAAGCCTTCAGGCCTGGCGCCGCGGGCGCCCCAAGCGCCGTTGGTGCGCTCGCTCCACGACATTGCCGACTACAACATGCACATGTATCTCGCGAGTGGTGGTGATGCGCGTGCGTATGGCCCGCCGAGCGTCTCGCCGTCGCCTGCCTCGCCTCCCCGCCGGGCGCCATTGCGCCCTGCGCCGATCACGCAGCCGACCGTGCCTGGTCTGGGGCCGTACAACACGGCCTACATGCCAGGCTACGCGCCTCCCCCTGAATCCTTTTATGTATCATGGCCTGAGGCCGGGCATTCGGACCTGAAAGGGCCCGAGATGCCTATGGCCTATGCCAACGCCAGTCCTTCTCGCCTTGCCTGGGCGCGCGGTCCGTAGGATCCCTGCCTGTAGCTGTACTTTAATGGCCCGTGCACTCGTTTTCGGCCCGTGCCACGTGCTGTCGTTTAAGCTCTGACCATGACGACGAACGCAGAGGCGCAGTTTGGCCTGGAGCACATCACCTCGGGTATCGGCCGCTCGTCGACCTATGTGTTTGAGGAGGGCAAAGGAAGCTATGTCACGACCGATGAGGGCGTGAAGCTGCTCGATTTTACTTCGTACGTCGCGCCACTAACGCAGGGGCATCGGCGTCGTTAACCTCGGCCATTGCCACCCCGGCGTGACCAAGGCGGCGCAGGAGCAGTGCGCCAAGATCACCCATGCGCAGGTGAACATTGGTCTGAGCAAGCCGCAGATTGACCTGATCCGTGGCCTGCTCACTGTGATGCCGTTCAAGGAGCTCGACACCTTCTTCCTCTCGAACACTGGCTCGGAGGCCGCCGAGGGCGCGATCAAGATCGCGCGCACCGTGACCAAGCGCCAGCACATTATCGTCGTCCAGGGCTCGTACCACGGGCGCACGGCCGGCGCCGCGGCGCTCACCCGCAGCAAAACGCAGTACTCGCAGGGCACCGGGCCGCAGATGCCGGGCGTGTACACGACCGACTTTCCGTACTACTCGCAGCTGTGCCTCCCGGCCAGCACGCCGACGGAGGAGATGGTCGACTACTCGCTCAAGCGCCTGCGCATGCTCCTCAAGCAAGAGACCGCGCCGAGCGACACGGCCGCGATCTTTGTCGAGACGGTGCTCGGCGAGGGCGGATACGTTCCCGCCCCACCCTCGTTCCTGAAGGGCGTGCGTGAGATTTGCGACGAGCACAACATTCTTTTTGTCGCCGACGAGATCCAGTCGGGCTTTGGCCGCACGGGTACCATGTTTGCCATTGAAGAGTCGGGCGTCGTGCCGGATCTGATGCTCATTGCCAAGGGCATCTCGAACGGCTACCCCCTCAGCGCGGTCGTCGGCAAAAAGGAGTACATGTCGAAGCCGCCCCCGGGCTCGCTCGGCGGCACCTATGCAGGCAACGCCGTGGCGTGCGCGGCCGGCCAGGCGGTGGTCAAGGCGTTTACCGAGGAAAAGATTCTCGAAAACGTGGCCGCGCGCAGCAAGCAGCTGCTCGACGGCCTGCAAGTGATCCAGGGCAAGCCACACGGCAAGCTCATCGAGGATATCCGCGGACGTGGCCTAATGATTGGTATCCAGTTCAAGTCGCCCTCGGAAAAGCAGCCGGTGAACGCGCTCGTGGCCAAGGCGTGCCTGAAGCGTCACATGCTGCTGCTCACGACGAGCATCTTTGACGTGGTGCGCACCATCCCGCCGCTCACGATCTCTGAGTCGGAGCTTGCGGATGCCATCAAGATCCTGGATGAGAGCATCGAGGAGGCTGCCAAGGAGCTCGGCGCTTTGTAGTCCGAGGACCCTAGCCTCTGCCAAGACCGTGCGCTTTCGCGTCGCGTGGAGGCGCGCTTCCTCCACCGCGTCCTATTAGTAACATCTAGTAGTCAGCACCCGGTAGGCTAGCAAGCGTTTTTCCTCTCCACTGCGTGTTACACTGAGCGGCTATCGCGATGGGACTGTGGCACATTGTGTTCCCTGTCATTGCACTCTTCCTAGCGGCTGCACAGGTGGCAGCCCTCTCCAGTGCCCAGGCGACGCCGGCAGCAGGTCTGGCGCCCCCGGCCTCGGCTGTGACGCCCGCCCAGCGCTCGGCCGCGCCACACATCGCGCCGACGGCGCCTGCGCTGGAGCGGCGCATCACACGGTCCGTGCCCCTCTCCACGCTCCCGACTGCGGCGGTGTACATACCTGACCTCAAGGGTGTCGTGAATCCGGACGGCGAAACGTCCTTGTACTACTATGGCCCAGGCTACTACCCCGAGTCGACGGTCTATGCGCTGGTCACCGGCAAGCCGGGCGAGGGCGACGGGCCGAAAACGACGTACCTGTACGAAGGCCCGACCGAGGCCTACCTCGTCAACATCCTGCGCACTGCCGACCTTGACGACGGAAATGGCACCATCACAGGGCAGTTCAACGTCAAGTGTCGGTACTCGCAAGGGCTCGGCAAGGACGGCTACTGCCAGTACCAGCGGATGACGACGCAAGGCACGACGATCTTTTCCACGTTCAATACCACTGCGCAGGCGCAGACGACTTTTACGCCTGTGCGCGGCGAGATTCAGCGGGTGCGGCAGTCGCAAGATACCCACACGTTGACCAACGTCGCGTTCCCCAACACCAACGTTCAGAACGCTGCTGTGCGCATGCGCCCGCTCTGCCTTGATACCAAATGCACATCGCTCACGACCCTTTTGCTCGGAAGCGCGCTGGCTGTGCTCCTAGCGGCCTTGGTTGTCTTGTAAGGACTTTATACCCGCGAGACAAGTCATAGATCAGAACTTAGGACTATACAGACTATTCGGCAATTTCGCACATCAGATCGCCCTGCGACAAGGAGTCGTTCGCAGACACGGCCACGCGCTTGATCTTGCCGTCGACCGGGGCCGAAACCACGGTCTCCATCTTCATAGCACTCATCACAAAGAGGGGGTCGCCGGCCTTGACTGCCTCGCCTTCCTTGGCGCGGATCTCGACCACGACACCGGCGAGCGGCGAGCCGACGCTGCCGGGCTCGCTGGACGCCTTCTCATGCTGAACCGTCTGGACGTTTGCGCTGCGGTCCTGGACCGTGATCGCACGGGGCTCGGCGTTAAGCTCAAAGAACACCTCGCGCGTACCGGTCTCCTCGTCCAGCGGGCTCATCGACAGGAGCTTGATGATGAGCACCTTGCCGTCCTCGACAGTGACTTGGATCTCCTTGCCGGCCTCGGGCTTGCCGAGGAAGTCGCGCGTGGCCATGCGGCTTAGGTCGCCGTGCTCCGACACAAAGTTCTGGAACTCTTCAAAGACCTTGGGGTACATGGCCCAGCTCACCGCGTCGCTCTCCGACATGGGGCGCTTGAACTGCTTCTCGAGATCCGCACGGATCTTGGCAAAGTCGAGCGGCTCGAGCTGAGCACCGCGGCGACCATCCACACGCTCCTTGTTGCGGATGATGTTGGTACGCAGCGGCTCGGGGAAGCCACCTGGAGGCGTGCCCAAAAAGCCCTGGAAGTACTCGATGACCGACACGGGGAAGTCGAGCGACGAAGCGCGTTCCTCGACATCCTTGCCGTTCAGCTTGTTGGCGACCATGAACTGCGCAAGGTCACCGACGACCTTGGAAGAGGGCGTCACCTTGACAATGTCACCACAGAGCATGTTGGCCTCCATGTACGCGTTTTTGATCTCGTTCCACTGCGCACCAAGACCGAGCTGCTGGGACTGGAACATGAGGTTCGTGTATTGTCCACCCGGCATCTCGTGGTCAAAGACGGACGAGTCCGAGGCCTTGACGTTCGCCTCAAAGCACTGGTACAGCGTGCGGACCTGCGACCAGTACAGGTTGAGGTTCTGGATGGCCTCGTGCGAAATGCCCGTGCCGAGACCCGTCTGCTCCAGCGAGCTGACAATCGCACCCATCGACGGCTGCGACGTCAGACCCGACATGGAGTCGATCGCACAGTCGACCACGTCGGCACCGGCCTCAGCGCAGGCGAGCATGCTCGAGACGGCAATGCCGGCCGTGTCGTGCGAGTGCACGTGAATCGGCAGGTCGGGGTACTTTTCACGGATCGTGCCGATGAGCAGGCGCGCCGAGGCGGGCTTCAGGAGACCCGCCATGTCCTTGATACCCAGGACGTGCAGGTCACCGGTGCCCACCAGCTTGTCGACCAGGTCCATGTAGTAGTCCAGCGTGTATTTGGGGTGGCGCTTGGGGTTCGCGACGTCACCCGTGTAGCACACGGTACCTTCGACAACACCACCGGCCACCTTGGCGGCGTTCATGCCCAGCTGGAGCGATTCGAACGAATTAAGCGAGTCAAAGACACGGAAAATGTCTAGACCGTTTTCCACCGCACGCTTGCTGAACTCGTAGATGGCATTGTCGGGGTAGGACGTGTAGCCCACGGCGTTCGCGCCACGGATCAGCGCCTGGAAGGGAATGTTGGGCACGTACTTGCGCAGCGTACGCAGGCGCTCCCAGGGGTCCTCGTACAGGAAGCGCATCGCCACGTCGAATGTCGCACCACCCCAGCACTCGAGCGCAAAAGCGTTCTGCAGCGCATGGCTCGTCTCCTTGGCAATGTTCACCATGTCGACCGTGCGCAGACGCGTCGCAAACAGACTCTGGTGCGCATCGCGCCAGGTGGTGTCCATAATGAGAGTGCCCTTGTAAGCACGCACCGCCTTGGCAAAGGCCTCGGGGCCCTCGTTCACAATGATGTTGCGCCAGCCCTTGAGCGCAGGCTCCGAGGTGTCCACCGGGTTGCCCTCCGCGTCAAAGATGGTAGGAATGGGGATCTCGGTGCGCAGGCCCGGCTCGCCCACTTGGCCAGCGATCGAGCTACCGTTGACGAGCAGGTCGCCGAGGTAGGTAAGCACCTTTTGAGCACGGTTTTGCGAGAGAATCATGTTGAAGAGCTCCGGGGTGTCGTCGATCATCGTCGTCCAAGTGCGCGACTCGACAAAGTAGGGATGCGTCAAAAGGCTGATCAGGTAGGGAATGTTCGTTTTCACACCGCGGATACGGAATTCAATCAGTGCACGGATCATCTTGCGGCGCGCCAGCTCGTAGCTCGGGCCACGGCAAGTCACCTTGACCAGCAGCGAGTCGTAGTGCGGCGTAATCTGCGCACCGGCAAATCCAGAGCCAGCATCCAGACGCACACCGTTTCCGCCCGCAGCGCGGTACACCTCGATGCGGCCCGTGTCCGGCTGGAAGTTTGCCTCGGGGTCCTCCGTGGTGATACGGCACTGGATGGCAGTGCCGCGGGGGCGAATCGAGTCCTGCGTGAGGTCCAGGTCAGCCAGCGTACGACCCGCCGCAATCAGGATCTGGGACTGGACAATATCGATACCCGTCACCTCTTCGGTGATCGTGTGTTCCACCTGGAGACGGGGGTTGATCTCGATAAAGTAATGACGGTTCTGCTGGTCGACCAGGAACTCGGCCGTACCGGCATTGCGGTAGTTGGCCGTGTTGGCGAGGTTCACGGCGTCAGCGAGGATCGACTGGCGCACATTGTCCGGGAGGTTGCTCGCCGGGGCAATTTCGACCACTTTTTGGTGACGGCGCTGCACGGAGCAGTCACGCTCGAACAGGTGGATGCAGTGGTTGTCGCCATCGGCGAGGAGCTGCACCTCAATGTGACGCGGCCTGTCCAGGAAGCGCTCGATGAAGACCGTGGGGTCACCAAACGCCGAGCGCGCCTCGGACACGGCGCGCTCAAAGGACTCACGGAAGTCCTCCATGTTGCGCACGACACGCATACCACGGCCACCACCGCCCATGGCAGCTTTGATGATCACAGGGAAGCCGACTTCCTTGATAAAAGGCTCCGCGGCCTCGTAGCTGGCGATCGGGCCCGGCGTACCTGGGACAATCGGCACCTTGGCCTCGCGCGCAAGGTCACGGGCCTTGGTCTTGTCACCCAGTCCGTCGATCGTCTCCGGGCGCGGACCAATGAAGGCGATACCCGCCTCCTCGACCTTACGCGCGAACTCGGGGTTTTCCGAGAGGAAGCCGTAGCCGGGGTGGATCATGTCGACCTTGTTTTCCTTCGCGATACGCACAATATCATCAATGGCCAGGTAGGCAGCCACGGGCGACAGGTCCTTGCCGACCTGGAAGGCGTAGTCCGCCTTGTAGCGGTGCGCCGACATGCGGTCCTCATGGCTGTAGATAGCCACCGTCTGGAGACCGAGCTCGTGCGCCGTGCGGAAGATACGAATGGCAATTTCCTAAGCTGTTAGCATACAAGCAACTTACACCACGGTTCGCAACCATTAGCCGGCGAAGCGGAACACCCGACTTGCTTCGGAGACCATTGCGCACCGACTCGACCGTGGGGACGTCGACGTTCGATGCGGCATCCGCCTTAACGTGTACTTGTGTACTCTCTCCCATTCTTGAACACAAATGCTAACACGCCGCGGAGAGTTGGGCGCGCCGTTGGATACCTCAGATCGAGGGTAAGCACAAGTCGCGTGGACGGATTAGCCGGCCTACGTGCAACGATATGCTGCCGCAAATCCAGTAGCCGAAACTGGCCGTGCGCACTCAAAGGGACCGTTGCGATTGGCGGTGCCGCCCCGCGTGGCATGCACAGTGGGCCGACCTGCAGCAGAAACGCCAGGACAATCTCCACACACAGCCGCCAAAATCACACACATAAATCCCCGTGCCGGTCGGTGTCGAGGACGTAGGCAGTGAGTAGTAGCAATGCTAAGGCGTATGGTACGTGCGAGGACGCACTGCCACGGATGCCAAGCATCATCGCATGCCATAATCGCCCATTTTCATGAAGTGCTTGTCTCTTCCTAAAATACAATTGCAAACCATACACTGTACAACTATGGGGGCGTGACCAAGAAGATGACAAGGATCGGCGCCCATGCGCCATGATCACCGCGCATCTACCTTGTTGGCAGAACCATCACAAAGAGAAAAATTGCTGATTCGTATAAAACGTATCAGACGAGTAGGTTCGTTTTGTTTGCGATAAGCAAATAGCTACGTCTCGGTAGGTACCTCAGTGACCGTAGCGCCTGTCCATGCAGAAAGATGGGGAACGGTTTTGGACAGCACCGGCCTTAAATACAGGTTTCCGCCACACGCGTGGCACGCGCCACGCGCTGACGTGTTATGGCCGTTGATATCACGTGCATATATTTTCCCACGACTGTCTAGTCATACACGTGACACTTTGCGAGACTTCGCAGAGCGCCGCGCTGGCTTGGGAAGTGCCTCGCCTGCCTGTCCAGTTCACCAACCGTCACCATGTCTCTCGTGCCGCCTGACCCTTCGCAGCAGTTCGCTCACATCCTTCGGTATGTATACGCGCGCCGAAGCGCACTGTATGGGACAGTATACTGACCGTCACAGTCTGCTCAACACTAACGTTGACGGCAAGCGGAAGATCATGTACGCCCTGACCGAGATCAAGGGTGTGGGTCGCCGCTACTCGAACATCGTCTGCAAGAAGGCTGATGTCGACCTGAACAAGCGGTACGTTGGATACGAGAGGTCGAATGCGTGCATGTGAGCGCAAAGGAGGAATGCGAGACAGCAGCTTTTTGCTCACCGAACGACTGGCGGAGGCGTCTTTGTGACCTTCTTGCGAAAACTCATCATGCTGTGCGATGCTTGCACTGTGCACACGGTTGCTGCACCACATCGTGATAGTTTGTCATCTGTTTCACAAGAGTTGCTGCTCGTCTTCCTTTTTTCGTTACACACTTTGCTGGCCTCTTCCACCCCATGAACATGATGCTGACCTTACAGTGCTGGTGAGCTTAACTCGGATGAGCTTGAGCGCATTGTCAACATCCTCCAGGCCCCGGCTGAGTTCAAGATCCCCAACTGGTTCCTTAACCGGCAGAAGGACATCACCACTGGTAAGGACTCGCAGGTGCTCTCCAACGGTGTTGAGGCTAAGCTTCGTGACGACATTGAGCGCATGAAGAAGATGCGTATCCACCGTGGTCTCCGTCACTACTGGAACCTGCGTGCCCGTGGTCAGCACACGCGTACGACTGGTCGCCGCGGTCGCACCGTTGCCAACAAGAAGAAGTAAATGATCACCCCAAAAGGGGGGCGGCACTTGTCGCTTCCGTCATTGCCTCGCATATTTCTATACCGTGCGTGGGTGCACGACATCGATCGATCTCTTGTCGTGCGGCTTTTGCTACGTCAAAAGGCATTCGGGTCTTTTTTCGTACATGGGCGCCCTTTTGCCATGTAAGGTAGTGAGCGGTCTATAGTCTGCCCTCTACTTTCAACGGGTAAAATGTATCCGATTCTCCAGGGATGGTTTTGCCTCGTAGTTATCGCGATCGCACCGAGTCTGGCGTAGCTGCAGACGGGCGCAGCAGTGGAAAATTTGAGCGGAGGCCCTAGGGAAGATTAGTCACACTGCAGCTGAAGTTCGCGGAGCTTCTGATCTGCCGCTTTTCGTTGCTCCTTGCTTCGTCCACCGTTGAAGTAGGAGTACGCTCATAGACACACCCTAGAGCTCTCTTTGGACAAGCAAAGCAGCCTTCTTGAAGCATCAAGCCACCACTCTAGATTTTTCCGCTACCCTATTTTCCAACGATGACGATCGAAGTCCAACCTCCGCCCCCGTCGCCTACAGCTCCGGCTGCACCTATCTCGGCCATTATGGACGCCGAGATTGACTACGAGGGCCTCGGAGAGAACTACCCCCTTCATATTAACATGATCGCTGGCTCGCTCGCAGGTATCACGGAGCACGCTGTCATGTTCCCGGTGGACCTTGTTCGCGTATGTATTCCAACCTTGTTTTGAATGGATGCTGACACGATAATGCAGACCCGTATGCAAGTCCTGAACGCCTCGCCCGCCGCAACCTACTCTGGCATGACCGAGGCGCTTACCCGCATCAGCTCCGTCGAGGGCTTCAAGGGCCTCTGGAAGGGCATCGCCTCGGTGATTCTTGGCGCCGGCCCTGCGCACGCGCTCTACTTTGGTACTTACGAGCTGGTCAAGGAACACACCGGCGGTAACCGTGAAGGACTGCAGATTCTGAGCACGGGTGTTGCCGGTGCTGCCGCGACGATCACCTCGGACGCTTTCATGAACCCCTTTGATGGTATGTCGTGTGCCACACTAAAATACTAACCTATCAGTTATCAAGCAGCGCATGCAGCTGCAAGGCAATAACTTTAGCTCTATCGGGCAATGTGCCCGCGAGCTGTACAAGACGGAAGGCCTGCGTGCCTTCTACGTGTCGTACCCCACGACGCTGACCATGACTGTTCCCTTTACTGCGATCCAGTTTGCCACCTACGAGTGGGCCAAGAAGCTGCTGAACCCTTCGGAGAAGTACTCCCCCATGTCGCACGCTCTTGCCGGTGGTTTCGCCGGTGCGGCTGCTGCTGCTCTGACGACGCCTCTCGATGTCGCCAAGACACTACTCCAGACTCGTGGCTGCAGCCCCGACGTGGAGATCCGGAATGCGACAAGCATGATCCAGGCGTTCAAGATTATCCAGCAACGCGAGGGCCTCCGTGGTTTCTGGCGGGGTCTGACGCCGCGCATCTTTACGCATATGCCCTCCAATGCCCTGTGCTGGCTGGTACGTATTCGATTGACTGACCCAGTCCTACGAAGGCTTCCGCTTCATGCTCCGGGATCAAGGCTATGTCCACTGATTTTATCGAGCATTGCCCCTATGCAAAATATCCCCGTAGAGAATCGAATCCGTGTGTGTACTCTGTTCCTATTCCAAGGATTTCTCGCCAAAAACCTATGAAAAAAAGTGAAGCTACCGGTTGATGGATAAGGGGTGACGATCCATAAGCCTATTTAGTTGCGGCCCATGAACTGGTAGATAACCAGATGCACAAGGCGCGACAAACTCGTAGGGTTGTGCGTGTACGCACCCATGATCATCGAGACACTGACCATAGCCAGCAGGAAGTCGCCATACGGCACATGGGGCAGGAGGCCGCGCTCGCGGCCCGCAGCCCAGTACGCCTCCATCGCCTTGGGCATGACGTAGGCCGTCAGCTCGCTGCGGCGGTGCTTGTGTTCCAAAAAGAGCGACAGGCACGAGGAGAAACCTGCCACAACCTTCATGTTGTCGTTCTTCATGATGTTCGAAAGGGTCATGGCACCCGGCAGCTTGCTCAGCCTAGGCGAGTAGCGGATCATGTCCGAACCACCCTCGAAGAAGCAGAAGAAGCTCTTGACAATCACGATGTACGCCGCCAGGAAAGCGGAAGAGCGCGCAGAGCCAGTAAGGACACGCGTCAGCGCCGTCTTGGGCGAGCGCAGAAGCGTCTTGGGACGCAGAAAGACGGTGGGGACAAAGTACAGCGTGAGATACACGGGGAGGATCCACTTCCAGCGACTCCAGAAGTTGAACACAGACGCCTTCGCATGGTTGGTGGTCCAAGGGTGAGAAAGTGCACAGGTGGGGAACTTTGTAAGGTCACCGGACTCGAACCAGCGATACATTTTGGCGACCACGTCACCCGAAATGCCCATAGGTGCATCCTTCGTAGGGGGCATGTCGGGATACTTGAGCGGGCTGGTGCTGATGGGTTCCGGCAGCTGACCGCCGAACAGCTTCTCCAGGTCCCACGGGCTGGGACCCGTGCCGTTCGCCGAATCAAGGTACACGTCCAGCGTAGTGAGGGGGATTTCACTGGCCTTGTCGATCCAGCGCTTGTACGCGCGCGACAAGTGGTCAGGGCGGCTGAGCCATGCCGAAATGATCTCAGCGTTGGCAATACCAAATGCCAGTACGGAGCCGTAGGGGATATCAATGTAGCCCAACGAGCGGGCAAAGCGGTAGGAACCCTCCAGACCGCGCAGGAAGAGCTGAGGACCAAAGGATTGGACGAGGCTCTTGCGCTCGACCAGCATCGCCAGCGACGAGATGGCACCGGCCACGTACGGGTGCCAGTAACGCACACGAGGGTCGTAGCTCGACAGATGCTTCCAGGAGTCCTGAGCCTTGGCATGCTTCTGGTGCTTGTCATGCTTATGGTCATGCTTGTGGTCATGCTTGTGGTGGTGCTTGTGATGGTGCTTCTCACCCATCATGAGGCCATCCTGGCTAGAGCCCGTCACCGGCGCCGTCTTGGAGCGACACAGCGCATTCGGTGACGAGCCCTTGTGCATAGGGGTCATGAGACGAAGGGCGTTGCTCACAAACTTGTACGAGCTCGACCAAAGACCGAACATGAGCGCGAATCGTATCGTATCCTCGCCGATGAAGGCTTCTTTGAGCGCGAAGGTATCGAATTTGCGCCTGATGTTAGCCCATACACGTACCTAGAACGAAGCGACTTGATCAGCGCAATCAAAGCACTAATGCTGCTACGCAAACCGTACGCAAGCATAAACGCGCGCGCCCCCGCACGGACGACGTGCACGATGAGTCGCTCCCAGTCGCTGGGGAGACGCGCTTCCTCGTCCTTGGGGCGCCAGAGCTTGTTCTGCAGGTTCCGACGCAACTCGGACGAGGGGTTGGTAGACATCTCGTGCAGCGTGCTAAAGCTCAGCGAGCGCTTCAGGTTCTCCACAGCCTCTTGAACGTTTGGCGTCGTGGCACCCGACTGGAGGTCGCGCCAGGCGCTCAATTCGTCCTCAGAATCCACCATATCCTCACGCATGGTAGGGACTGGAGGCAAGGAAATGAGTGGCTGGGGAGCACCCTGCCTAGTACTTTTCTCGGAGCTCATCGTCGCACGCTACAAGAGGCCAGAGCGTAAAATAGGGGCAGACTTACCGGTCGGCTGACCGCGCCCCAACAATGCACGGCCTGCGCGGGTTAATCTTCCACCGGTGGCCTGTGCACGTGGAAATTCCGTGCATCGGCTTTTGTTTGAGCCGGTGGCTGTGACATATGATTACGTAAGCATTTCGGAGCAAAAGAGTAGGCAGACAGTACCCCGGAGGGTACTGTCTGCCCGATCTAAAGATTGAAACGTACTGCCACCCGTAGGGTAGCAGCGAGAGGCAGATCCTCATGTATGGACAAAAGGGTCGCCGTGCAATGAGAGCATCCACCCCTCCCGCGCCACATGCGTGAGCGTGCCACGGAACGTCAAGGTCTGTCGGTTAGCGTCTGTCCTTGGGGGGTGCCCCAGCTCCACTTACAAGTATGAAAAAACCACGGGGTGCGGCAGAGGCGCCTTTATATACTTTTTTCGCGGGCTGCGGCGCAATTGCATTGGTTCGCTCCACACCGGACGCAATTTGGCCGCTGGCGGTAGGATCTTAATTCCCATTCGTCTAGTGCCTGCACGACCCTCTATAGCATGCTACCGTACACTAAGGCGAATGATGCAGGGCCTCGGCCGCCTCCTTGCTGGACTTGGTGATACTCTCTTGGATAGAAGAAGGCGCCTCGCGCGAAAGCTGCTCGATGTTGGGCAGAATACGTGACAAGAAGAACTGCTGTGCGACTTGTGCTCCCTGCGATAAGTAAGGCCACGTACCCGATAGTGATAGATCGCGCCAAGGACTGCCTCGACGCAAGCACCGCGCACCTTGAACAATCCGGTCTCTTGCGTACCGCTTGTAGGGTCCGTACGCTGCGTTAGAAAAAAAAAAAAGACGTACCATCGTAGGGTGCCAGCGCATGACCTGCTCGAGCTTCAACGCGCGACCGACGTGGTCGCCGAGCGCTTGTGTGCGGATCAAGTCATCCACACCGTGCGGTGCAGACAGGATATTTTGGAGGTACCGCACCTCGGCATCCGGTAGCGTCTCGGCGCGCCCCGCCTCGGAGAGGAGGTGGAACAGGTAGAGCGAGAGGTACGTTTTGAGCGCGCGGCGGCCGAGGAAGGCCAGGCGGCGGTTATGTCCTTGCAGGCCATACATCCAGCTCTCATGCGTGAGCGCAGTGACAGCCAGGCTCTCGTTGTCGCCCAGCAGGGCGTTTTGATTACCGGATATGGAGCGATACGTCGAAAAGTCGTTGCTGTTCAAGAACGTCAGCATATCAGCCGGCTTCAAGTCAGAGCCGAGCGGGCCCGCCGCAGACCGCGTCGTGTGCTGGTCGACGGGCTGGCGCACCTCGGTCTGCGCCGAGCGCGAGGCGGAGGAGGTGCGCAGGAAGCGGGCGTGCAGCGCGTTCGGCGCCACCGCAGCGACGGGGGCGACGCGAACCGCACTAGCGATGCGAGCGCATCCAGAATTCGCGTGACGCACATGCGATACGATGCGCGCTCCAGCCTTCAGCGACGCGGTGCTACTCTTCATTTTTCAGGGCAAAGCACACAGCGACGACAGGCAAGAATCTTCGCGCGGCTACAGGGGAAATATGCATACATCCACTTCGCCAAAATCCTTTTTCGCAGCGCGGCGGCGGCCTTTGGCTTCGTATACGATGTCTGTGGCTGAACCGTAGGTACTTTGCTGTGGCGCAGCTAACGTACAGTATTCCCCCCACTGCTCAGAAGAACGCCGACTGGGCGGACGACGATGTTGAGGACGGCGCCTGTACGTCGCACACAACTGACCCAGCTTCGAGCACGCCTCGCATCGAGACGCGCGACGAAGGCAACGGCGTGCAGACCGTGGTTGAGTACCGCACTAATGCCGACGGCAAGCAGGTCAAGGTTACGCGCCGCATTAAGCGCACGCTCGTCTCCACGCGCGTGAACCACGACGTGGCGGAGCGCAAGAGCTGGACCAAGTTTGGCCTCGAGAAGAGTGCTGCGCCCGGCCCCCACGGTGGCACCACGTCGATCGGTGCGAATGTGCAGGTGAAGCTCATGGCCGGTGGAACTAAGGAGCCCGAGCAGGACCCTACCGATGCCATGCGCGAGAAGCTGGCCAACAAGCGTGTCCAGTGTCGTTTGTGCAAGGGCGACCATTACACGGCGCGCTGCCCGTACCGCGACACGCTTGAGGCGATCCCTGGTGCGGGTGGCGAGGCGCCCGAGGGCGACGCGGCGACTGCCGCGCTCGCTGGCGGCGACCCCTCCGCCCCGGCCAAGATCAACCCTGCCGCTGCTGCGCTGGGCGCGGCCGGCCTTGGGCCGGGCAAATACAAGCCGCCGAGCCTGCGGTCGGGTGCTGTGCCGATGACGATGGGCGGACCTACGCAGCGCGACGACTCGTCGACGCTGCGTGTGACGAACCTGAGCGAAGACGTGGAAGAGGAGGACCTGCGCGACCTCTTCCGGCGCTACGGTCGTGTCACGCGTATCTACTTGGGCCGCGACCGCGAGACGGGTGCATGCAAGGGCTTTGCATACGTCAACTTTGAGGACCGCGCCTCGGCTGACCTGGCCCGGCAAAAGCTGGATGGTTTCCCCTACAGCAACTTGATTCTCAGCTGCCAGTGGTCGCAGCCGCGGGCGGACCGTCCTACGTAGCTTGTAGCGACACGACGCGATGGATTGTGATATGTCTGCTTCTTTCCTTCTAGCTCCCTATTTAGCACAGTTACGACAGGAACTTGCGGTCCTTGTTCGGGCCGAACAAGTCGAGGCGCAGCTCGGGGAGCATCTTGTCTTCCAGCAGGTGCAGACGCTCCTCCAGCGTGTTGTTCAGCTGGATGCGGCCGTTGAGGCCGGTGAGGATCAGGCCGCCGGCCGAGTCCTTCGAGAGACCCTCCTTGACGTTGATGTTGGCCTTGCGGCCGGTCTCGTCCGTGTAGCGCTTGATCGCCGAGTCGCTCACCTCCTGGACGAGCTGCACATCGCCGGAGCGCGCAATAACCTCGACCGAGGTCTCGTGGAGGTCAAAGAGGCCCTGGAGGAGGAGCTCCTCCAGAAGCGCCTTGTACTTCTTGCTGTCCTTGGTCAGCTCCGTAAGACGCTCTCGCGCAGACTCAAAGAGGCCCTGCAGGCTCTCTTCGCGCAGCTTGAGCACCTCGAGGCGCGCCTTGTTGCTCTGGTTGGACTTGGCACTGGGTCAGCTCGGGGCACGCACATCTTCTGCTCAATCTCCACCTGCTTCTTCTTCTTGTCGAACTGGGCGTCGAGGTTATGGGTCTCTTGCTGCACAATCTTGGCCTGGGGTTAGTAGGGCTACGCACCTTCTCAATGGCAAACTCCTCGTCGGCCTTGACCTGGATCTCACGCGCCTTCTCTTGAGCCTCCTGGCGGATGAACTCCACCATCTTCTTCAGCTCCGTGTTGACCTCATCATCATTCATTGCGTGCGACATCGTAGGCAATTGACGGCGCCAAACGATCCGTTGTGGTCGGTGCGATAGAACGTGGCCCGGACGGGAGTCAAGTGTCGGGAGGGCCTCCTAGGCCGCTCCACCTCCACCTTGCCGTGCCGGCCCTCTGCGGCGCGTGGAGAAAGGGCGGCGTGTAGGAGCGGCGCTGGATGGGGGAAAGGAGGCAGGGAGGTGTGTAGCGTGGTAGCACGGCTCGTCTGTCCATCGAGCATTGCAAGCTCGTTTCCCAGCCAAACTTCTCATGACCCTCGTCGTCATGCATGTCTATACTTTGCACACTCGCTAGCCTATCTATGCCGAACGCACAAAGTTGTCAGCCTTGATCGATGCACGACTCTTTTTCCGGAGCGCGCCACGCGCCTTGCGCTCCTGCTCAAAGATCTGCGACGGCGTCTTGGGTCGCGCGTCCTCTGCCGCCTTGGCCGCCGCCTTGGCCGCCGCAGCGGCCTTTTGTGCCGGCGACATATTCAGCAGTCGCGCAGCCTCCTTGGCCTCAGCAGCCTGCTGCTTCTTGATATGCGCACGCGCGATCTTGGCACTGCGCTTGTAGGCAGCACGCGCCTCACCCTTCGACATGCCCGTGGTATCAACGTCGCCCGCCAACATGGTCTTGTTGGACTTGATCGCGGGGTCGTCCAACAGATCCCAGAGCCAGTTAGGGTACTCACTGTCTGGCCGCGCCACGGGGTCCGCCTTGTCTTTGAGGATCGACAGGCCTGTAAAGACTGTGCCTGCCGGCGCGACCGACGGCACATCGGCCTTGGACGCATCACCCTTGGCCGCAGCATCCTTTGGCGCTTCGGTGTGGGCCATACGCAGGAGCGGCGCACGCGCCGCAAGGCGCACGCTCGCCATCGCCCGCCAGGCCGGGCGCAGGAGAGCCATCGTGGTCGTCGAAGAAAATGCACGTGACCATCGCGACGCGCCCTGTGTTGGTCCCCCATGGACCCCGAGCGGCGTACGCGGCTCCCTACGCTGCTCGAGGTGCTTGAGCAGCGTGCGGCGGCGCCAGTCGACCTAAATGCATTTTACCAATTTACACTGAAGCATGGCGAGGAAGACGCGCTCGATTTCTGGCTGGATGTGTGCGCACACGAGCGTCTGTGTGCCATCTATCTCTACCTGGACAATGGCAGCGCGCCCGTGCCACTCACGGGCGCGTGGCGTGGAAATTTAAGCAAGAGGCGCACGGCATACGTACACATGGATCCTCATGAGCACAGCGATGCGACAGAGACCAAGGTGACACTCTTTGACTTGGCCGCCAACGCCCAGCGTGTGTACGAGCAGTACCTCGTTCCCCACAGCGAGCACGAGCTTATGCTCCCTGCGACGGTGCACAGCACCATGCAGTTTCCGTCCGAGACGCACGCGCTGACCGGAGACGTCAACGAGCTCCTGCACATGTTCCAAGTGCCGAAAAAGTAGGTGCTGATTCTCACCCAGCTATGTCTTTGCACACCTCGAGCAGAGTCTCTACCCGACCTTTTTGCAGCGCCACGCGTTCAGCAATATCGTACCACTCTCGGCATGGGCACGCCTGAGTTGCGGTCTGCTGCTGCTCTGGGTGGCCTTTTCCACTGGCTTCAGCTTTGTCTTTTTAAACACGGAGCGCACTACGCGGATATGGGTATGTTGCGCGGCTCACACAGATCTTGCTGCCAATGGCGCTCGCGACGTACTTTGTCGCGTCGTACTGGTACAATATCGACCCCGCGCTGGCGCTCGCACAAAAGACCGAGCTCGGCGAGAGCCAGCTCGGCGACGTGGACGAACCGAGCGTCCGCGCACTGCACGCACAGCATGCGATCACCGCCGTGGTGGTCGCCGCACTCGTCTGCGCCGCACTTACGGTGCTTTTTGTGTTTGTCCCGGGCCACCGTCTCTAATGTACATATTCCTGTGACGAAATTTCTGGGTCAAATAGGTGACGTACGAGTGAGGATTCGCGTGCGGCGGCTCGCAATGTCTGCCGCACGAATCGAGGCGCGCAGGCCAACACAGGCCTGCACAAGCGCCTCGGCATCGGTTGCATGCGCGGCCGTCTCGCGCAGCACGTCGTATACGGCCGAGGCCGAGGCCGCGGCGAGCAGAGCGGGCGCCGCACGCGCGAGAATGGCATAGGCGACGCGAAAGAGCGCCGTGCTGCCGTCCACGAGCAGCATGTCCCACACACGAAAGAGCGTCGCGGTAGGCAGACACGCGGTGAACAGCGACAGGAACCACGCATAGGTCACCGCCGCGAGCTCGACATGCAGCGCCTGGACATGCGCATAGACACGAGGCAGGCCACTGCGTACATAACTCAGTAGCACACGTTGGTCCGCACGGGGCACGAGCATGTCGGACGCGTAAAAGTTTGGCGGCAGCGTCGTCTCGATGAGGCCAGCCATTGCCCAGAACGCGTCCTCTTCGTGGGTATAGGTAAGGAGAAGGATCGCCGCGAGATTGTTCATCCCTTGGCAGTAGCCTTGCGTCGGCTTGTACATGCTGTGCGCCTCGAGGAGGCGCTGCAGCTTTCTAACACCAGGGCCTTGGCCGCCGAAAAAGAGGTTTGTCGGCATGGTGCGTCGCACGTCGAGGCAAATCTGGCGGTCAAGCGTGGCGTGCGACGCGCTTTCCACCAGCTCGGAGTAGCGCCCCGGCTCGGCGAGCTCGTGGGCACGCACGCAGTTGCTCCATACCGCAGGGCGGTAGAGCATCGGGATGCCGTCGTGGCACAGCCGCTGGAACTGGCGCCATGCATGCCGTCCTGACGCGGTGCTTTGGTCGAGGCGGCGCAAGTACAGAAAGAGCGCTTGCCAGTGGTCGTCGGCGCCGGCTGTGTGCTGTGCAAGGTACTCGTCCCACACATTCTTGCGGTCGGCTTGGTTCGCGTCGTACGCGTCGAGGTCGGGCATCGCCGTGCCCGTTTCAGCTTCGTAGACAAAACCGTAGCGGTCCACTTGAAGGTCGTCCTGTCTGGGCAGCTGCGGCGGCGGCCGCGCGGACGCAGGCACCATGTGCGCAAGCTCGACGACCGGCGCAAACGGGAGCGCCGATTCGGACGACGCGAGCGACTCGTCGTCAGATACTGGCGCCTCGTCCTCGATCGGCGCCGACTGGGTCGTGTTGGTCGTCGACGTATCGAGTGTATGTTGGTTGGCCAAAGAAGCGAGCCACGCCACGGCATCCTGCTCAATCGGCTCCGAGGCAAGGCTGTCGACCTTCGGCGAAGATTGCGCGCTGGTGCCCTGGCCCAGATCCCATTCGTCGCGCATCGCTTCTTGGAGTGATGTCGGAAGGTGGTCGGCGCTTGGCGCGCGCGGACCTTGCACCTGTTCTACCAGTGCATAAACGATCTTCGCAAGAGTATCCACCGCCTCGCGAGCGTCTTCTTCTGCGTGCGGCAGGGTGCGGAGCACACGCCATGCCTTGGCATCGTCGCCCAAGATCGACTCGAGGACGCCTAGCGCCGCATCCTCGCTTTCCTCGCTCCTCCCTTCCAGAAAAGCATCTTTACTCGCACCCTCTTGTGCCTTGGGCACATCGCCTTCCCACCCCCCTTCGCTCAGCAGCGGGTGCGAAGCCGTCAGCGCTCGGCGCGCATGGCTCATCGTCGACCTCCACTTGGAGAAATCCGCCTTTCGACATCCGCGACGATGGCCGGTGAGGCGAGCGGCGCGTCGCCGATGGAGGAGGACAAGTTATGTATTGAAATGCTTGGCGCTGGCCAAGAAGTGGGACGTAGCTGTTGTGCTATGACATTCAAAGGTACGTCTCTTGACTTATACAGGCTTTACGATTGTGTGCGATGCTGGCGTGCACCCTGCCCATACCGGCCTGTCTGCACTCCCGTTCATTGACCAAGTCGATTGGAGCTCGGTGGATGCATTGCTCATCACGCACTTCCATCTTGACCATGCGGCGGCGCTCACGTACATCATGGAAAAGACCAACTTTAAGGAAGGAAAAGGCAAAGTGTACATGACGCACCCAACCAAGGCCATCTACCGCTTCCTCATGTCGGACTTTGTACGCATTTCGAATGCTGGCTCAGACCGCATGCTCTTTGACGAGTCCGAGATGCTTGCGTCCTGGCGCCAGATTGAGGCCGTCGACTACCACCAGGAGGTGATCGTGAGCGGCGGTCTTCGCTTTACGCCGTATCACGCTGGCCATGTGCTGGGCGCATGCATGTTTATGATTGAGATCGCCGGTTTGCGTGTGCTCTATACAGGCGACTACAGCCGCGAAGAGGATCGGCACCTGGTCCAGGCCGAAGTGCCGCCGATCCGTCCCGACGTGCTGATCTGCGAGAGCACGTACGGTACGCAGAGTCTCGAGCCCCGGCTGGACAAGGAGATGCGTTTCACTGCGCTGATCCACTCTATTATCAAGCGCGGCGGGCGTGTGCTTCTGCCTGTGTTTGTGCTGGGCCGCGCTCAGGAGCTGCTACTGCTCCTCGACGAATACTGGTCGGCGCATCCCGAGCTGCATACGGTGCCGATCTACTATGCCTCTTCGCTCGCGCGCAAGTGTATGTCGATCTACCAAACCTATATCCACACCATGAACCAACATATCCGGACGCGGTTCAACAGGCGTGACAATCCTTTCGTCTTTAAGCACGTCAGCAACTTGCGCAGCCTGGACAAGTTTGAAGACAAGGGGCCGTGTGTCATGATGGCCTCGCCTGGATTTATGCAAAGCGGTATCAGCCGTGAGCTGCTGGAGCGCTGGGCGCCTGACAAGCGGAACGGCGTGATTGTCAGTGGCTACTCGGTCGAAGGCACCATGGCGCGCGATATTCTGAGCGACCCCGACGAGATTATTGCGATGAACGGCCAGCGCATTCCCCGGCGTTTGTCGGTCGACTACATCTCCTTCTCTGCGCACGTCGATTACACCCAAAACTCGCGCTTTATCGATGAGGTCAAGGCCAAGCATATCGTGCTCGTGCACGGTGAATTAAAGAACATGAGTGGTCTACGTGCGGCGCTCCAAAGTCGGTACAGCGGCCGGTCAGAAGAGGTGAATCTGTACATGCCGCGCAACTGCGACCCACTGTACATTGCCTTCCGTCCGGATCGTACCGCGAAGGTCATTGGGAAGCTCGCCGCAAAGCCGCCCACGGACGAGAAGCCGATTGATGGTCTCTTGGTAGCCAAGGACTTTGCTTACACGGTCCTTGCGCCGGAGGACCTCGCCGAGTTCACCGGGCTGGGAACGAGCGTGATTGTGCAGCGCCAGCGAGTTGCGCTGAACGTCGGCTGGGACGTGGTGCGGTGGCACCTCGAAGGCATGTACGGAGCTGCGCAGGAAGGTGTGGACGTTCATGGGGTGCGCACGCTGCGGATTATGAACGTCGTCGATATCAAGCAGCCGCGCACGCACGAGCTCGTGCTGGAGTGGGTGTCGAGCGTGTCGAACGATATGGTCGCCGACTCGGTGGTGGCACTGTTGTTGGGTATTGACTCGTGCCCTGCGACGGTAAAGATGACGATGCACGATCACGTCTGTGCGCACCATACGGAGAAAGAGGACGCGATGCGGCAGTCGCACCTGGTGCAGGTAGAGTCGCTCACGGCGCTGCTCGAAGCGCATTTCGGGCAGGTCGAAATGGTCGAGGTGGGCGGCGTGGAAGGGGTGGCGGACGCCGAGCCACAGCCTGCCATGGGCGATGCACCCACCTCGGCACAGCCCGAGCAAGATGGGACAGCGACCGACACAACCCCAACTGAGGAGGGGACAGCGACCGATCCCACGACGGAAGAGGGAACGACCACCGACGCCGCGACCGACGCTGCGGCCCCACCCTCGCCGGACGCCGAGGAAGAGTACACACCGGCCGAGCCCATCATGGAACCTGCTCGCGATCCCGATCTTACTCCACTCGAGTCGCTCCGCCGGACGATTCGCGGCCCGGCGCGCGGCGCGATCAAGGTCGAGCTGGACGACGAGCCTGTGCTGATTGAGCTCGAGAACCTCGCCGTGTACTGCCATGCGGACGCGCTTCGGCAACGTGTGGAGCGCCTGGTTGCCATGATTCGCACGACGAACCAGTCGCTTGCCGACTCCTTTCACCTCGTCCCCCCGAGCTCTACGATGCTCTTCCAAGGCGAGTACAACGACGTCGAGGCCCCGGAAGAAAAGATCCAAACTCTGCCTGCAGCTTCGTAGTCTATGTCTACATTAAACGCACCGTGCGCCGCTCGCGATCGCCGGCGAGCTGCACGATTCCCTCTGCCTCGAGACTCTGCAAGGCATTTTGCAGCTCGGCGGTATCGACCGCAACCGAGCTCTGCTCGCGCAGTGTCCGCACGAGATCCGCAAGACGCACCGGGCGCGTGCCCGTGCCGCCCACCATGGTCGACAGGACATTCAAGAGCTCCGAGCGCAGATCGCCAGCGAGTCTGCGCTGCTGCAGCGAGCGGCCGGTCGTGATTAGGTCCAGATCAATCAGGCCAGTCGTGGGGTCTGTCGCACTCGACTTGGCCGCTTCGCGGATCAGTCGGTTGGCCTCTTCCACGTCGTCCACTGTGACGAGCGTCGCAAGGCGCATGCGCGCATGCGCCTCACTCAAACGGATCATGCTTTCGAGCTGGCGCGTTGTCGCAGTAATACGGCGCTCGGCACTGCGTGGGTCCTCACCGGCCTTGCGCAGCTCGACGTAGCGCAGCGCAAGGCGCTCGGCCGCGTCGCCCGTAAGCACCGGCGAGATGTTGGCACGTGCATAGGAAATGTAGGACGTGAGCAATTCCACTGGAATCACATCGGTCGCCGCGGTCGCCGGCGCATCCTCGAGATACATGCCGACGAGGTGGCGCGCGAGGCGGCGATCATTGACTTCGTCAACGTGGTCCAGCACCAAGTACACCAGGTCGAAACGACTGATGAGCGTCGGCGGCAGATCGATGTTCTTGGAAATCGGGAGCTTGGCATTGTACTTGGATCCGATCGGGTTCGCCGCAGCGAGCACCGAAGTGCGTGCATTGAGCGTGGTGATGATGCCGGCCTTGGCGACCGACACGGTCTGCTGCTCCATGACTTCGTGCAGCACACTGCGCGTGGCGTCCGACATCTTGTCAAACTCGTCAATGCAGCACACACCGCCGTCGGACAGGACGAGCGCGCCGCTCTCCAGCACAAGCTGCTTCGTCTCGGGGTCGCGCGTGACGTACGCCGTAAGACCCACGGCCGAAGAGCCCTTGCCGGAGACGTACATGCCACGCGGCGCAATTTTGTGCACGTATTGAAGCATCTGACTCTTGGACGTACCGGGGTCACCGACAATCAGCACATTAATGTCGCCACGGTACCGCGGGCCGCCCATACCACCACCGGATGCGATCGACTTGTTCGTGCCGCCAAAGAGCTGCAGCAGCACGCCGCGCTTCATGTCTTCCATCTCGTAGATACTCGGCGCAAGACTACGCGCAAGCAGGTCGTATACGTCGGGCCGCGCCGCAATCTGTTCAATCTGCTCGCGCATCTGCTCGCGGGGGATGAGCGACATGCGCCCGCTCGTCGGCGGAGGCAAAGAGGCGCTGTCGCCGGTCGCCGGCGCGTGCGCATTAAACTCTTCGCCCTCGTCGTCGCCCCCGACGCCGACCGACTGCGTGTTGGGCTGGTCGCGGGTCGAGACATCCACGGCGAGGCGACGGCTCGAGTTGAGGCGCACATGCACCACATCGACATAGGTCTTGAACAGGCTCTTGAGCGAGCGCTGCCGAGGATTGATGCGCACGGGAATGCCACGGAAGATGCCGGTCGCCTCGATACGATCACCCGGCTTGCAGATATCCACGAGCTCGTCGTAGACACACAGGCTCAGCGTGTGCGGCGTCTGGCCATCCGGAATGACATCCGGCGTCTCTTGGAGCCGGATCACTTGCCGGTCGGCAAACTCGCAGCGGTTGTGGATCAGCGACAGAGAGCCGAGCTGGTTGCACACCTCACGAGGACAGCGGTGCGGCTCGGTAATGCGCCCGCGGTCAATTTCCACCTTCACCGTATGGTTGCACACGAGGCATCGGAAAAAGGCCACCTTCATGTCGGGAATAATGGGCGTGACGCGGATAACGAGGCCACGCACGGTCGTGAGCTTGTCGATATCTTGGGGATTGAGGTCGCGCATGTTGGTCGACGTCCCGCCGTACGGGCGCACCTTGTAGTTAAGCGTCTCCATAAGCTCAATCTGCTCGCGCGTCGTCTCGAGCTCGTCGGCCGCGGCGCGGCGCAGGTCTTCCTCGGCAAGCTCGAGCATTTCGTCCTTGAGGACCTGGTCCATGATTGGCACCACCTCCTGAGGGTAGCGCTCGAGCTGCAGCGCGAGGCGCTTGGCCGGCGGAAAGGCGAGCAAGTCGCTGATCCGCAGGTTCAGATTTGTCTGGTTCGTGTGCCGCATCTGGCGCAGGTAGTCTTCGTAGAGCAGCATTTCGCCGTCTGCATTCGGTGCGCGTGCCTGCGACAGGCCGTGCGTGCGTGCATACGCCCAGCGGTACTTGAGGCGGAATCCACGCAGCAAAGCACGGAAGAGCTGCATCGTCTCGCCGACCGACACATTGGTGCCCCAGATGACTTTGTTATCGCCCTCACGGATCTGCTCCTGTGATGCGGATGTCGGCTGCGAAAAGGTCAGTGTATCGCTGTTGGCACCGGGTGTGTGCCCGTCGGACCCTTCAGAGCGCATCGAGACGAGCTGCCGCCGAAAGACGGCCGGCGATGACCCGATGACCGACGAGTGGATATCACCACGCCGGCTACGCCGCGGCGTCGAGCCAGTCGACGGGGGAAAGAAGAGCGGCTCGCTGTCGCCAGACACGCTCGACATGCGCGCCCGCGGCGTTCGCTGCGCCGGCGAAGAAGTGGGAAAGTGCAGCGGTGACGCGTGATCGCTCGAATCGCTGCGCAGGCGATGCACCTGCGAGTGCCGCCCTGGACTGCTAGATGGAATGCCTAAACTGCTCTCCTGCGCATCGTACGAATGCCCGTCGGACGACGGGTCGCGGGAGGGATCCGCCATGGTGGAGAAACGCGACGCGAACGCGTTGCCACGTGGCTCCAACGACCATGGCGCAAGTCCAAGCGCAGGCGGCGCCGACGCGCACGCACCTGACGCTGAAAGGGTCGACGGCACTGGTGCACGAGTTTTTTAACTATTCTGTGCAGAGCATTTTGTACCAGCGCTCCATTTATCCCTCCGAGGACTTTCGGACGGTGAAAAAGTTTGGGCTCCAGATGCTGTCGACGACCGATGACGACCTGGCGGACTATTTGGACCGTGCGATGGGCCAGCTCAAGACGTGGCTCGAGCAAGGCAAGGTTCGGCGCCTGGTAGTGGCCATTGTCGAGAAAGAGACCCAAGAGACGGTCGAGCGCTGGCAGTTTGACATTGAAGTGGTGAATGAGGGCCTGGATGCGTCGCAAGCGTACGTACGGAAGCTAACGCAGGGACGCGCCTGTGGCTGCCGGCGCACCCAAGTCCGTCCAAAAGACCGACGCGCAGGTCAAAGCCGAGATTGCGGCGATCATCAAGCAGATCACCGCCTCGTGCACCTTTTTGCCGATGCTCGAGGAGCCATGTACGTGCATGTGCTGACCCAGGCGCCTTCCAGATCCTCGCCTATACCGATTCCGACGTCGAGGTCCCGGTCGAGTGGGCCGAGTCGAACGCGCGGCTCATTGCCGAAGGACAGGCTGAGCAGGTGAAGCTGCGCAGCTTCTCGACGCACGTCCACCGCGTCGACGCGATGGTCGCCTACCGTCGCGAGGAAGACGATGTATAGTCGTAAATCTGTTGTACACTATGCCTACATGCCCCGCATCTCGGGGTCCTCGGTCTCTTCCTGGACGCTGCCCGGAAGGATCGGCTCGCCTTTCACCAGCACCGCCCAGTTCGGGAGGTACTGCGGCTCAATGAGCGGCCACACCGCGCTCTCGCGGTACAGCTCAATGAACTCTTGGTCCATGCTGCGCGCTTTGGGGAACGAGAAGCGCCGGTATTCGTCAAAAATGGTCGTCAGCGACCACTGCTGCAGCTTGCGCAGGCACCCAATCACACACCCGGTGCGGTGCTTGCCTTTGTTGCAGTGGATCAGGATCGGGTGGTTGCGCTTGTCGAGAATCGTGGCGAGCGCTGCGGTCACGGTCTCTTCGGGAACTGCGTTAGATCGTGCACGTACTCTGCACAAACGGCTCCTTGTTGCCGGGGATCCCGTACTGGAAAAAGGTGATCCCATTTTCGTCCAAAAAATGCGTATTCTGCTCGGGATAGTCTTCCAGAATCAGGGTACTGGGTCAGTCGCACGACGTACAGCACGCTGCGCAGGCCAAGCGTCTTGAGGAAAGGAAAGTGCTTCTTTTTCGGAAAACTGCTGCGGTACAGCCACGAATTAACCATAGCAAAGTTATCCGGCGGAATCATGTCCTCGTCGCCTTTCTTCTCCTCAAGCGCAGCCGAGGAACTGGCCATCGCATCGTTCGTCTCCTCGCTCGCTCGGCGGTCCTGCTGCGCCTGATTCTCCTCCAAAATCCGGTGCAGAAACGCGAGCCTGATCGGAGGCGCAGGAGCATCCGCTTCGCCACCCGGTCGCCGGCAGAGCAGCGCCGTGTAGTCGATCGGCACGTTCGGCGCGGCAGGCGCCTCGGTCAGCATGCTCGAGCCACCGTGGGAAGAGCCACGTGGCCCCGGCCGAAACGGACCGTCGGCATGCCTCGGCCGTGGCAAGTTTGTTTGTCACCCGCTGGCATCCGACGGCGATCGCAGGAGTGATGTTTTTCAACCGCCAAATGATCCGTGGCGCGACGTCGATGTCGCAGGCGACTCGTCTTGCTGGCCGCCAGTCGGCCCGCACCTACGCTACTGCGCCCGGCCAGGGCAACGCTCTGATGGAGCGCGCCCAGCAGATCGGCACCTCGGTTGCCAAGGCTGCCGAGCGTGCGCTTGGCTCGTACGCGGAGCCGATCATGTACAACCTGCGTGTTGCCGGCTCGCTTGCCAAGCAGGTGTACATCTCGGAGAAGCTCGCTCCTCCGACCTCGTTCCAGACCTGGGTCTCGGCTTACCGCCAGATCTTCCAGAACCTGAGCAACCCCTCGTGGTGGACGCACACCCTGCCTGCGGGCCAGTGGCGCACGGTCGCCGTCTACGGTGTTGAGGCTGTTGGCATCTTCACCATCGGTGAGATGGTACGTATCTCTACTAATCCAGATCGGCAAGCGCAAGATCGTCGGTTACAAGGTCAACACGCACGGCAAGGAGGACCACCACCACTGATGTAGCGAATAATCCTTTATTCGGTCTTGATACGGCGAGGAGACAAGAGGCGCATAATGCGCACCACCATGTCGACCATGATCACGCCCGGGAGCACAAAAAAGGGGATATAGTTTCTGTGTCAGACACGCGACGTACTGCAGGATAAACGCGAGATTGGCGGAGGAGAGGAGCGCGCGCTCCTCGCCCATCGTCACCATCGCAATGCACTGCAGCGTCGTAAAAGAGCCCAGCAGGCCGTACACGGCCAGCAAAGGGTACACGCGCTTGTCGTCTGCGTAAGCTGGGATGCGTACCGTTCCAAAGGGCCACCATGCCAATGACAAAGGCAGGCACCTGGATCACAAACTCGCTAAGAAGCGACACGCGGAACCACGCATAGCGGGGGTGCCACACATTGGGGATGAGGGGGTCCGCACTCTGCTCTAAATAGTCTGGGTGAGCCATGCAGCCTACCTTGCAGCACGTTTCGCAGCACCTCGGGAACGACCGCGGGGGGGAGCAGGCCTTGGACTGGGTCAGCATAGCTACGCACTGTCTACACAGAGACTCGCGAAAAGATGAAAGGCAAAGTACACAAAGTAAAAGAGGTCGACGTAGCGCCGGCGCAGTGGCACCCCTTCGGTCATGGTAGCGGACGCCTCCACATCGCCGCCGACGATGGGGGGAGTTGGCCGAGCGATGCTCGCATGTACGATGTGACCAATAGCCCTTGCCCCGCTCAATCCTGCCACACAGCATTGGTATAGCTCTTTTCTCTATGGCCTACTCCTTGCGGCCCTCGGCAGACTCGGCAAGCTTGTCGGTCCGTGCGGCCATCACAAAGTCGTTCTTGTGCAACTGCGTTAGTAGGATCACGTACCCCACCAAGCGCATGGCTCCACCACCAGACCGCGACGCTTCCCCACTCGAGCAGGATCGCAGGGTGGTGTCCTTCCGCATCGGCCTCCTTGCCGACCGCGGACGCAAACTGCGATGCGGTGGCAAAGTTCTTGAAGCGGTACACCTTGGACAGCGCTTCGGGAAGCGCTTCGGGCTCGCCCGCAACCGGCTGCGCCTTGAGCGTCCAGCCCGGGGCGAGCGTCGCGAGCGTCGTTTGCACGTCACTGGTGCTCATCTTCTCCAGGCCGAGCTCGCGAATGGCCTTTTTGGAGCACGGCACACAGTGGTCATCGGCAAGTTGTTGCGGCGTAGACATAGTACTAGCGAAAGAGCGGACCGGAACAAAATTCGCACAACGGACGTTGCGAGAGACCAGGGACCACGATGGACGCAGCATGGTCAGTGCGCTGACTAATCCTCCCCTCGTCCAGCATGTCCTACTTTCTGACGCACCTGCCGACGGGTATGTAGCGCGACTTACGCAGGCTGGCATGTCGACCAGGCGATTCTGTCCGAGGAGGAGCGCGTAGTGGTGATCCGCTTTGGGCACGACTGGGACGAGACGTGCATGAAGATGGACGAGACGCTCTTTGGCGTGTCCGAGCGCGTCAAAAATTTCGCCGTGGTCTACCTCGTGGACATTACGCAGGTGCCCGACTTTACCAAGATGTACGAGCTGTATGACCCATGCACTGTGATGTTCTTCTTCCGCAACAAGCATATCATGATTGACCTGGGAACAGGCAACAACAACAAGATCAACTGGGCGATCGACAGCAAGCAGGAAATGATCGACTTGATCGAGACGGTCTACCGTGGCGCGTCCAAGGGCCGCGGTCTCGTGGTGAGCCCGAAAGACTACTCGACGCGGTACCGCTACTAGTGCGCTAGTTATATATCCCATGCCTCGTCGTCCTCCCACTCCTCGTCGGTGCCAGGCTCGGCCTGTACCTCGTCCTCGGCGCCGTACGCGGCACAGAGCGACTCGATCGATTCGCGCATCTCCCGTAGGCCATCGCGTCCGCCGACACACCCCTCCGCATCGTCGAGCGCCGCACGGGCCCCGTTTGCGATGCCGTACGCGCCGAGCGGCTCGTGCCCGCTCAGGACCGATGTGACAAAGTCGCGCGCGCTCCGCAGCAGCGCGACCGAGTCGGGCGTCGTGCGCAGCGAGGCAATCGTCGGGAACGCCGTGACAGACGACGGCTCGTCCTCGCCGCCGGGGCGCGGGCGTCCGTCGCGCAGCAGGCCGTGAAAGTAGGAGGGGTAGGCGCTCGGCACATTAAAGGCGAGCGGCGTATAGGTTCTGCGTGAGTCGGGCGACGTACGTGTGCAAAAGCGGTGCTTGGGCTGGATTCCAGCGGCGTACGGCCGCGAGTGTCGGCGCTTCGGCCATCGGATCCGCGTCGCGCGCAACGACCGACTCGGCGTACGGTGCGGCACGCTCGCTTGGGTGCGCGCCGTCGATATAGCCCGTCGAAACGTCGTGCCACGCGCCTGCGAGCGCCGTCGCACCTGCCCCAGGGTCACTCTGGGGTGTGTCGATCGTGATATTGCGCGCGGCAAACATGGCCTCGATGAGCGCGTCCGAAGGGTCCTTGCGCGTGCGCATCGGCGCTAGGAGCGGCGTCGGAAAGACGCCGCCGAGCTGCGCGATCTTGGTATCTTTGCGCCAATTGAGCTGGCTCGTGAGCTTACCGAGGCTCTCGCGCTGCTGCAAGCGCGTACCGAGCGTTGCCGTCTCTAAGTATGTCGCGAGCACCGCACTTGATTCGTGCAGATTGGCGAGGTCGGGGCGCACGTACGGACTCTGCGGCGCAGACGCGGCCATCGGTACGAGCAGCGTCGCGAGGTCCGCATACTGCACGAGTGCCACGACCTCGTTCATCGCATTAATTGCACGCAGGCGTGCCGAGCGCGGCGAATCGTCTTGCGGCGCGTCCACCTTGCGGCAGAATACGATGCGCTCCGTCTTGGGGTATTCGTCGGCGAGCCACGCAAGGTAGGCTCCGCCGACACCGGCGAATGCGTCCGAGGCACTGGCCGTGATCTGAAATCCCTGCATGAGGCTCGCATCCTCAGTAATCCAGCGCAGGTTTTCGTCGACGATCGACTGCTCCTTTTCCATTTCCTGCGCGACAGCATAGCCCTGCTCGTAGGTATCGAACGACGAGGAGGGCGCGAGGTACGAGCTTCCGTGCAGACCCGGCGCAGAGACCGATACGAGCGAGTGCGGATGCAGCGGGCACCGCGCATAGTCCGACCAGTACTGCAGCGGCCGCCCCTCGACGGCGACCTCTTCGCCGTCTTCGTGCTGGAGCTGGGCCGCGTACCAGCTCGGCTGTACCGCGTCGTGCGTTTGGATAACATCACCCTGCCACTTTGCGCGCGCCGCATCGTCATCGTACGCGCCATATAGCGCATTGCGCGCGCGCAGCGTGCCAAACTCTTGGCGCACATCAAAAAGAAGCGCACGGGGCGTATAGGTCGGCGCGCCGTCCACGCCGAGTCCTTCGCGGAAGGACACGTCGTGATCTACGAGCGGCGCGCTCCCGCTCGCACCGTATTCCATGTACGACTCCTGTGCATTCCAAAAGTGCGTCGACACATGGTTCGCGGCCGTGCCGAACGACAAATGCACGACTTCCTTCGGATGCATTGTGGAGGTCACGACGATGCCCGACGCATGGCAGCCGGCCGCCGAATGGCATGCGCTCGGCGAGGCGTACTACCGGCGGACAGCCGAGTACGAGATGCAATGGTCTCTGCAGCGGCTTGACGAGTTCCTCGTAGCGTCGTCGAGCGACGGCGGACTGATCGGTATGTGCGCGCACTAACGCAGCGCTTCTCCGGGACCCGGCGCAACTGGTCGCGCTCGGCGAAGTGGGCGCAGTGGAACCCAAGATCCAAGTATACACCGGTGCCGGGCAACTGCTCGAGACGCTTCCGTGGGACGGCACGCGTGTCGTTGGCCTCGGCTTTACGTGGCGCGACGAGCTTGCGGTGGTGACCGACGAAGGCCAAGTGCGCCTGTATGCGCTCCTGGACCCCAGCCATGCTGGCGCGGACAAGGCGCGCATCGAGGCGACGCCGAGCACGCACTACGTTATGCAGACGCTCGGCGAGAATGCCGCCGAAGTCGGCGTCGCGAGCGTGCAGCTGCTGCCGACCTGTGCCTATGCGCTGCTGCGGGACGGGAGCGTAGCGCAGTGTTTCTTTCCCGGCGTGCACGACGACTATACCACCGAATCACCGTGGGTGGAGCGCGGTGCACCGCGGCCGCCTGTGCAGTACCCCGTCGTGTCGGACGCGGAGCGCATTTCTGCCTGGGGCGTCTGTGCCGCGTCGCATACTGTGCTGATCTCGACGCCCGAGGCGCTCTATGCGCTCGAGGACGGCGCGTATACGCCGCTTCCTACCGACGGTCCGCTGGATGCGATCTGTGCGAGTCCTGACGGCAAGCTCTTTGCTTTGCTCACGCACGACAAGCAGCTGCAGGTGGTCACGGCCGACCTGCAGCGTACGCTGCGCACCTGGGACGTGCGCACGTCTGAGGCGTACGCGACGTGCAGCGCTGCGCCGCCCATTGCGGCGCCGCTGGCAGAGCCTGTGTTTGCGCCTGCACCCAAAGACAAAGGGGGCCTCGGAGGCACAGGCATCACATCGATCGCGTGGTGCGGCGGCGATACTGTTGCGCTCGCATGGCACGACACGGTGCACGTCGTCGGCCCGGTCGACGACCCCCTGACGCTCAGCGTGCGTGGGGCGACCTATCTCCAAGGCGATGCGAGCGGCCTACAGATGCTGCACGCCGAGGCGCACGAGTACCTCGACAAGGTGCCTGCCGCGTCCGAGGCGGCGCTGCGGCCTGGCTCGACGCACGTCTCGACGATCCTTTTGGATGCGTCGCAGCTTGCCCAGCGCAGCAACCCCCGTGCATACGAAGCGGTGCAAGCGATCCAGCACGATCTCGTGCCCGCCGTCGAGACGTGTATAGCGGCCGCGTCCCAGGCGTGGGACGTGCATACCCAGCAAAAGCTACTCAAGGCTGCACTCTTTGGCAAGACGTTTGTCGACGTGTACGACACCGCGTCTTACCTGCAAGTCGCACGCACGCTGCGTGTGCTGAACGCGGTGCGCGACTACCGCATCGGCATCCCCGCGCAGTACGCGGCGCTGCACGACGACGGCGTGTCGATGCTCCTCTACCGACTGTGTGTGCGGCACCAGCACCATACCGCGGAGCGCATCTGCAGCTATCTCCAGGTACGGGCCGACCAGGTGCTGAAGCACTGGGCGCGCGCCAAGGTTGCCCACGCGCGGCCCTCTGTGCGTACCGACGACGACGCATCGCTCGCGCAGGTTATCATTGCCAAGTTCGAGGCAGCCGGCGCGCTGAACTATGCCGAGATTGCGCTGACGGCGTGGCAGGCCGGCCGTGCGCGTCTCGCTACCGTGCTGCTCGACCACGAGGCGCGTGCCATCGGCCAGGTGCCCCTGCTGCTGCACATGCGTGAGCACCGCCTTGCGCTGCAGCGCGCGGTCGAGTGCGGCGACTCGGACCTGATCTACTATGTGCTCTTCCGCCTGCAACAGCGCATGTCGCGTGGCGAGTTCTTCCGCATCGTCCAGGCGCCGCTCCAGGCGCCCGAGCCGCGCGTGGCAGGCGATACGGTCGGCGTGCGCCCCCCCAGCGAGGCAACGTACACGCACCTCGCCGCGTGCCTTCTCGAGCGGTACGCACGCGAGCAGGACAAGGAGCTGCTGCGCGACTTTTACTTCCTGGACGACCGGCGTGTCGACCAAGGCCTCTTGAGCGTGTCCGAGGCGCCGCGCGACGCACAGCACGTTGCCGAGCGCGTCCATGCGCTGCGCGACGCCGCGAAGCACTTTGCGGAAGACCGCGAGCACGTGCAAGATGCGCGGCTGTGTGAAGAGGGTGCGACACTGCTCGGCTTCCAGGCGGGCCTCGACAAGGAGCTGGCCGGGATGGGCGTGCGGCCGTCGTGCGGCTCGCTTGTCGGCCTGCCGCTGGCAAAAACGATCGAGGTTTGCGTGCAGCACGGGCTATACAAACGTGCTGAACGCCTCAAGCACGACTACAAGATGCCGGAGCGCGCCTACTTTGCGGTCAAAATGCAAGCGCTGATTGCTATGGCCGACTGGAAAGCGCTCGCGGGCCATGTCGGGCGGCGGCCGCCGGGCGGCTTTGAGCCAGTGGTCAGCGCACTGTTGCAGGCGGGCCAGCTGAGCGAAGCATGCCACTACTGCAAGCAAGGCGCGCACGACAAGAGCAGTCGCAACGCGCTGCAAGCGCTCATCGAGCGCTGCCCGGTGGAGGAGACCAAGACGCGGCTTTTGGCGGCGCTGCACCCCTAGTTCGGTGCGCGCGGCATTTCGCTGTCGAGCGCACGCCGCCGCGCGGCGTAGCCTGCGGGTAGGTAGCCCGGCGCCTCGAGGACGCCACGCTCGATTTGGTCCAGTGTACAGAGCATTTCGTAGTTGATTTCTTCAGTGATCACCGAGTCGTGCTTGTACGCAGGATGGTTGTGCACAAACTGGCGGATCCACGTCGCGGTCGTCGCAAGGCTGCCGTCCGCACGCGCGCCGACAAAATCGATGTATTGATTCAGTCGGCAGCGCACGTTGACGTCGAGGTGTAGTGCGTCGAGGTAGCTGTGGATCATCGGCACGAGACCCACGAGCTCGTCGCCTTTTCCCAGGAAGATCTCCGCGAGGGTGTACTCGCCCACGGAGCGGGCCTGCGGCGCGGGCGTCCCGTTGCGGCGCACACCCAGTGCCGGCGACGCGGCGCGCGAGCGATTCAGCGGCGTAGCCGGGCATGACGCGCCCCGCGCCACGCGCTGGTTGCCCCAGGTTGTGGGGAAGAAGAAACGCTGTGTGTGGATTGCGTCGCGCTGCTGCGCACGCTGCATGTTCACGTCGACCTGGGATAACGGCATGTACAAGTCCAGGTGGAAAGAGAGGATGGCGCGCGTGAGCAAAATGACAAAAATGCTAAACGCTGCATTCTCAAAGTCGGTCAACTGGATCTCCATCGGGCGGAACTCGACGCGCCAGCCGATCTTGCCGCCCGGGGGCGGGGGCTTGAAGCGCATCGTTTGCCAGTTGGTCGACTGGATATTTTCAAAGTGGTCGGTGGACTCCGTGTCGTCCTGGTCAATGCGCTCAGAAAAGATGACGATCGGATCGCGCACAAAGAGGTGTGCAATATGCTCGGCAAGCAGCAAATCCACGCCTTCGCTGAGCAGCTTGTCGCGCACGCCCTCGTCGATCTCGAGCGGCATGTCGTTGTCCTCGCGGCGGACGCCGGGATACAGGTACGAGTCCACCGAATCGTACCGGCTCTTGCGCAGCCGCCGGGGACCGGTGCGCGACGAGTGCGTCGGCTCCCCAGGCTTGAGTGGCGCCGCGCCGCGCTCTGCATTCGTGCGGTCGTCGACCGCGCCTGAAATCACGTTCCAGCGGCAGTCGACGTCCGCGAGGTAGCCGCGGTACGCGGGCGACGCGGCGCTCACGGCGAGGAGCAGCGGTGTGACCGGAATGAGCTGATCGTAGATCTTGCGCGCCTCGCTCACCGAGCACGCCTGCAGCGTGACTTGGAGGCAGCAGCATCCCATGCCAAAGCCCATCGCGTCCATGTAGATGTGATCCGGGAGCGCTGCACCGAGCTTCGCCTCGCTGTCCTCCGGAAAGAGCGCGCGATCATAGGGGATGCTAGGGTCGATAAACGGCCGCGGCGTGTTCGTGTCGGGAAAGATGGGCACATTCATGCACACCTTGGACCCGCGCCGCTTGCGGATGTTGGCAGTGAGCGTAGGGAAGCGGACGTGCGTGTTGATAATCTCGTCCGGCAGAAAGAGCGAGCGGCTTGCGTTGCCGTTCGCCTCGTACGGCGGATCAGTGAACGGCGCGTCGGTCACGCCGAGGCGGGGGAACGACGTGAGCGTCATGGGAATCTCATTCGACTTGAGGTGCGCACGCGCAATATTGCGCCGCAAACGCATGTCGTCCTCGACGCGGAGCAGCTCGGGAGCGCTAACGCCGAAAGGCGTTCCGGGCGTGCTCTCGATCATGTAGCGCCCGTACTCGGGATGGAACGTCGGGCGGTTCCCAGGCTCCAGCGACTCGATCGCCTTGGAGTGCTCTAGCACGTTGAGAATTTCGCCCTGCCGGAGCGAGAGGCGCGCAGTGTGCTGCTCACGGTCCAAGGCCACGACCATGTACTCGAGCTCGTCGCCCCACAGCAGCCGGTCGCCGCTGCGGTCACGGATTGCGCGCCACGTCGAAAGAAACTGCTCGACACCATGCTCGCGCACATGCTCCGCAAGGGGGACCGCGTCCGCCCAGTCGAGCGGCGTGCCGAGCGATAGTAGGCCCATGCGTGAAGAAAAGCGCCTAAAGGCCGAGCCGTTCCGTCTTACTTCCCCGATACCGATTTCCTCGGAAGACGCTGCATGCACCTGCAGCGAGCGTGGTGCATCGCGCTGGGGTACGGGATTGCAAGAGCGACCGAAGTACGCGCACAAGAGCTAGTCGCACCGCAGCTGCTGCTTGGATCGGTGGCCGCAGCTGCGCTGGTCTTGATTTTGGTCGTGGCGCTTAGCTCGCGTGCTGTGCAGAGCGAGCTGATTTTGTGGATGAACATGGCCGGCGACATGGCCGCCATGGTGGCAACTGTGCCCCTCTCGATCGGCACCGCTGTCTTGAGGCCATTTGGTGTGCGCGCCCCTGAAGCCCCGGCCGGCTCGCGGCGTCGCACACAGCGCGTGCCGTGGACCGCCCGTGGAGCATATGCGCGGTACGGGCAGCCGCCCGACGGACTCGCACCGGACGCCGCCGCAAGGAGCGTTGGCAGCGTGCGCAAGGACGATGCACCGCACTATATTGGCCTGTACAACCCGGGTGTATACTGCTTCATGAACAGCGTGTTGCAGAGTCTCGCAAGCGTCGCGGCCCTCGCTGAGTACCTCGACGCCGTGACGCGCATGGCCGAGACATACGATGTGCCGACGCCCGCCACGGATGCGCTGCGTGAGCTACTCGTCACGCTCAACACGCCGCAGCCGAAAAAAGGGGCGCTTGCGCCCAAGCAGCTTATCCAGGTCCTCGGCAAGGTGTCACAGGCCAACGGCATGCGCACACTGCTGAGTGCGCACCAGCAGCAGGATGCACAGGAGCTGGCGCTGCTGCTGCTGCATGCGCTTGACCAGGAGCTCGGCAACATACAGGCAGAGCGGGGCCAGCAGCTGCAGACCGAGCAGGCGGGCCTGCGTGGCATCACGGCGCCGTCCGCGCTGCAGCTTGGCCACCTGCGCGCGAGCCTCGGGTACGACGCGGCAAACGTCGCGAACCCATTCCGCGGCCTGAGCGCGCAGCGTACGTCGTGTGCGCGCTGCGGCTACACCGAGGCCGTGCGCTACTTTTCGCTGACCGACCTGAGCCTTACTGTCCCTCTCGGCGTCGCGTCGTGCACACTCGAGCAGTGCTTTGCGCAGTGGACGCAGCTCGAGCAGGTCGAGTGGATTTGCCACCGCTGCAGCCTCGCCGCGACGCTGAAACGCGAGCGCGCCGAGGCAATGCGCCTCGAGCAGGTGGCCGCAGCGCAGTCTGGCGCCGCTGCCAAGGCCGCGACTGAGGGCCGCGACTGCGCGCGCGACCACGTCCAGCGCCTCGAGTATGCGCTGCGCCAAGGCCTGCACGAATCGGAAATCGAAGAGAGTGCGATTCTCGAAGGGGTACGCCTCATCCGCGAGCCGAGCGACCAAAGCACCAAGCAGGTTATGCTCGCCAAGCCCCCGCGTGTGCTCCTCCTACATCTAAATCGGTCGTCGTTTGCGTACGGCTCGTTTGGTGCGACCAAGAACAATGCACGCGTGGTCTTTCCCGAACACCTCAACGTCGCGCCGTATACGACCGGCGCGGCGCTTTCGACCCATCCCACCCAGGCGCTCTCCGCACGCAACGGCATCCCGTGCAAGTACCGCCTGAGCGCCGTCGTGACGCACTACGGGGCGCATTCGTACGGGCACTATGTCGCATTCAGGAGGCGCGCCGGCAAGCAGTGGACGCGCGTTTCCGACGAGCGCGTCGAAGCGTGTACGCTCGCCGACGTCCTTGCACAAAACCCCTATCTGCTCTTTTACGAGCGCACCGACTCGCTCGGGCACGCGGCGATACCCCCTTCCAAACCGCATGCACGCACGGTGCACAGTTGGGGCACCAGCAATGCATCCTCGCGCGAGTCTACGCCACTACGTACATAACTAGTACATACCGAGCTTGCGCTCCATCGCCGTATGAATGTCCACTGTCTCGCCCGAGACGCCCGACGGAAGGAAGTCGGCCGTGTCGAGCGATTCGTCGGTGCCGTCGAGGATATCGAGGTGGACGCGCGACACACCGCGCGCGGGCATATGAGGGTCCTGCGTTAGTTGGAACACGTACGCGAGCCACGATCTTGCGCTCCATCATCGTGCGCACCGGCATGCCGAGGCCAAAGATGTTGCGCTGGGACGTCAGCTTCCAGCTGCGCTGCGTCGCGTCCCAGTTCTCCAGGCGGTTCTCGGCGGGGTGGTAGGATGCCGCGGCGGTTTCCGCGTGCATGCTACGGGGGCCGTACCGCATTGCATCGTGCACACCAGTCTCGGCGTGCGCCGTGCTCGACGCAGTGGTCTGCTCGTGCGTCGGGGCGTTCCGAGGCACAATCTCCATGGTGGTGAATTGCACTCCACACGCCGCGCGGCGGTGATCGGCCACGTGGCGAAAAAAGCTTCCTCATGGCCAAGCGCAGCACAGAAGGCAGGGCGGACGACGGCAAGAAGGCGCGCACCGCCGAGCCGGCGGCGGTCGTCACTGATGAGTTCACATCCGAAGCTGTGCGTGAGGTCCCGGCAGAGGCCAGCGAGGCCGAAAAAGAGGCGCAGAGCGCCATGCTGAAGCTCTCGCATTCCGTGCGGCACCAGGTCGCGATTCCGCCGGGGTACGATTATGTGCCGCTCTCGAAGCATGTTGCAAACGACCCGCCGGCGCGGTCGTGGCCGTTTACTCTCGACCCGTTCCAGCAGACGTCAGTGTACTGTATCGAGCGCGGCGAGAGTGTGCTCGTCTCGGCGCACACGTCGGCTGGTAAGACGATTGTCGCCGAATACGCCATTGCGCAGGCGCTCAAGAACGGGCAACGTGTTGTCTATACGAGCCCTATCAAGGCGCTGTCAAACCAAAAGTACCGCGAGTTTGCCGCCGAGTTTGGCGACGTCGGCCTGATGACGGGCGACGTCACGATCAACCCGAGTGCGTCGTGCCTCGTAATGACGACCGAGATTCTGCGTTCGATGCTCTACCGCGGTTCAGAGATCATGCGCGAGGTCGCTTGGGTCATCTTTGACGAGATTCACTACATGCGCGACAAGGAGCGCGGCGTGGTGTGGGAAGAAACGATCATTCTCCTGCCGCGCAAGGTGCGCTACGTATTCCTCTCGGCTACGATTCCAAATGCGATGCAGTTCGCCGAGTGGATCGCACAGATCCATTCGCAGCCATGCCACGTCGTGTACACCGACTTCCGCCCGACGCCGCTCCAGCACTACCTCTTCCCGCAGGGCGGCAACGGTATCCACCTCGTCGTCGACGAAAAGTCGGTTTTCCGCGAGGACAACTTCCAGAAAGCGATGGGCGCGCTGGCCGATGCGCGTGGCGACGACCCTGCGAGTGCCGACGCAGGCAAAGGACGCAAGGGGCAGTCCAAGAAGGGAGGAGGCAACGGCGGCCCTTCGGATATTTACAAAATCGTCAAGATGATCATGGTCAAGCACTACAACCCCGTCATTGTCTTTGCGTTCAGCAAGCGGCAGTGTGAGGGCCTCGCGCTGCAAATGTCCAAGCTCGAGTTTAATACGGACGAGGAAAAGGCGATGGTGTCGACCGTCTTTAACAATGCCATCGAGGCACTCGGCGAGGAGGACCGCTCGCTCCCGCAGATCGAGCATATCCTTCCGCTGCTGCGCCGCGGCATCGGTATCCACCACGGTGGTCTCTTGCCGATCCTTAAAGAGGTCATCGAGATTTTGTTCCAAGAGGGTCTCATCAAGGTGCTCTTTGCTACAGAGACCTTTAGTATTGGTCTGAATATGCCTGCCAAGACGGTCGTCTTTACTGCTGTGCGCAAGTGGGACGGCAACGAGTTCCGCAACCTGTCCTCGGGCGAGTTCATCCAGATGTCGGGCCGTGCGGGCCGTCGTGGTCTCGACGACCGCGGTATTGTGATCATGATGTTTGACGAGAAGCTCGAGCCGAGCGCCGCAAAGACCATGGTCAAGGGCGAGGCCGACCGCCTGGACAGTGCGTTCCACCTCGGCTACAACATGATCCTGAACTTGATGCGCGTCGAAGGCGTCTCGCCGGAGTACATGCTTACCAACTGTTTCTTCCAGTTCCAGAACGCAGCGAGCGTGCCGGAGCTCGAGGCGCAGCGCGAAGCCGCCGAAGAGGCGCGTGATGCGATTTTCGTCGAGGACGAGGAGCGCATCGCCGAATACTACACGATGAAAAAGACGCTGCGCCAGCTCGAGGACGACAAGGCCGAGGTAATCCGGCACCCGAGCTACTCGCTGCCGTTCCTACAGCCGGGCCGCCTTGTCGCTGTGCGACAGGATGCGCTCGACTTTGGCTGGGGGTGCGTCGTTTCGTACCAGAAGCGCGTCCCGAAAGGGGTCGAGGAAGGACGTGCGCCGGCGCACAGCCTGTACGTTGTCGAGGTCGTGCTCCATTGCGCAAGTGGCACGGTCGTGCCCAAGAACCGCGACACGGCGCCGTCCTTTGCGGGCATCGCGCCCAAGTCGGCGGACGACAAAGGCGAATGGATTGTCGTGCCGGTCCTCCTCTCGACCATCCAGGCGATCAGCGGCATCCGCATCTTTTTGCCGAAAGACCTACGCATGCGCGACGCACGCATCCAGCTCGGCAAGAACATGGCCGAGGTGCAGCGCCGCTTCCCCAACGGCCTGCCCCTGCTCGACCCGGTGAAGGACATGAAGATCGCGGACGATGCGTTCCAGCAGCTGCTCGGTAAGATCGAGATCCTGAGCAAGCGCCTGGGAGACGCGCCGATCGCGCAGGACGCGGACCGCCTCGACAGCCTCTATACGCTCTATGCCGAGAAGCAGGCCGCGCAGGACCGCATCAATGAGCTCAAGGAAAAGATCACCGCCGCGCACAATGTGCTGCAGCTCGACGAGCTCAAGTGCCGCAAGCGTGTGCTGCGCCGCCTTGGCTTTACGAGTGCTGACGACATTGTCGAAAAGAAGGGCCGTGTTGCGTGCGAGATTAGCACCGGTGACGAGCTCTTGCTCACCGAGCTCATCTTTAACGGCACCTTTAACGAGTTGTCGCCCGAGATGTGTGCGGCGCTTTTGTCGTGCTTTGTCTTTGGCGAACGCAGCGAGCACCCCGTGCGCCTGAAGGAGGAGCTTGCGGCACCTCTCCGCGTCCTCCAAGACACCGCGCGGCGCATTGCGCGCGTCTCGGTCGAGTGCCGCCTGCCGGTGGTGGAGCAAGAGTATGTGCAGAGCTTCAAGGTGGAGCTCATCGAGGCCGTGCTGCAGTGGTGCCAAGGCGCCAAGTTCTCTGACATTTGCAAGCTGACCGATGTCTTTGAAGGTTCCATCATCCGTGCCTTTAGGCGCCTCCAGGAACTCTTGCGCCAGATGATGCTCGCCGCCAAGGCGATTGGCAACGTGGAGCTCGAGCAAAAGTTTGAGCAGAGTCTCGCCAAGCTCGAGCGTCCCAACTCGATCATCTTTAGTCCTTCGCTGTATCTGTAGGCTATTCGATATTCATCTCGTCCATATCGTCGAGGAGCTCTCCCATGTCCACGCGCGGCAGCTCCGAGTCTGAGCCGTACTCCGAGTCGTTGTCGGTGGTCATGCCCTCGTCGTCGGTCTGCACCTCGTCGCCCTCGTCCTGGTCCATGCCCGACGGGTCGCGGTACTCGCCCGCGGCCTTCCGCGCCTGGCGCTCGGCCTCGCGCGCAATCTTTTCTTGGTCGCGGTACATGTTGACCGTCTGGCGCATCTCCGAGTCCTCTTCGAGCTCGCGCAAGAACAGCTCGTAGTCGCGCTCAACACGCTGCGAGTCGAGACCGCCGCGGCGGCCGAGCGCACCGCGACCGACGGCGCCCTCTTGCGACGGGTCCTCGGCCTCCTTGGCGATACTCTTGAGCTTCCAGTTGCGCTTCGAGCGGCGCTTGCGCTCGGGGTAGCTCTTCTTTACAAGCACCACGTCTGGAACGCGGTCGGCAGGGAGCGAGTCCCACTCTGCCGAGTTAAAGTTGGCCGTCTTGAGGTGGTAGCCCATGACCGTGTCGCCGGCTTGCAGGATGTTGCCGAGGTGCGTGCGGACGTGGTACACTGCATCTGCCTCGCCAAAGGTATTCGCGTTCAGCGGCGAGACCTGCGCGTCGGCCGCAGCAAACTTGCCCATCGTCTGGCCGTGGGGGCCGTGGGCGACGCCACCGGTGACTTCAATATCCAGCACGAGGAACTCGACCATTTCCGGGATCGCACACAGCGCGGGGAACGGATCGCGCCAGTACTTTTCGGCGGTGATGTCGGCCATCTGCAACGTGGTCGGGTCGATCACCTTGATCACATTGCTGATGCGGAAAGGAAGCACCAGCTGCCCAATGTTGCCCAGAGCGCGGGCGACACGCAGAGGAAGACACACGAGGTCGTCCTTGCAGATCGGCACGATCTCGACACTATAGGTAAACTTGTAGTTGCTCGTGCTCGAGTGCACGTCCATGCTGATCAGCTGCTCCGACTTGTTCACGCGCACCGGCACGACCGACGAGAGGAACTCGGTCATGCGGATGGCGTGTGCGCGCTGCGCATAGTAAAAGTCGAGACCGTCCTTCTTTTCAAGCACCGAGACCGTCTCGCGGTGTGCGTTGTATTTGAGGATGAGCTGCTCGAGGTAAAGGAAGGTGCGTTTGTGTGCGACTTTTTGGCGCACCTGCACCGAGGCGCGCCACATGTTCTTGGCGGCAAGGCGCGTACAGTCAGGGCACTGGCCATACTGCACGAGGAACTCGACCTCGAACACCTGCTGGAGGATGGTCGAAGTAAAGACCTCTTTTTGCACCGTGAGCTTGACACGGAGGCGCTTGCTGTGGGGCTCAGTCCAGATAAAGTTGGCGTCGATCAGACGCACTTGCTTGAGACCCTTCAGCTTTTTGAGACAAATCGCCAGCAGCTCGCGACTTTCGAGCTGCGCAATGACCCACGTATTCGGGGGGTTCAGGTACCGCTCGCAGTTGCGGCAAAAGTTGATCGTGGCCTGCTTCGGGATCCACTCGGTAATGTCCACGCTGTTCCGAAGACAGTTGGCACACAGATTCGCATTGTTTGGTTCAATGGGAGTGCCACAGTCCGCACACAGGACCATATGCTGCGCCACCGGCGCATGGTACTCCATCCTGGTCGTCGTGCGCCACAACTTTTTCTCAGGCGGCAGTGGAGGTCACGTGTTTTCCGACCGCCGCCATGCTGTCGCCCAGGGCCACACTCGCGATGGACCTGCGGGGCTGGGGTCTTTCGAGCCCCACCCACCCAGGGGAGCCCGGAAATAGGAGCTCGGTGGTATCTGGGGTCGCTCAGCCACAGAATGAAGCAGTCGAGACTGCGCCCGAGACGCAAGAGGAGCTCGTGCGCCTATACGGCCCCGATGTCGGCGACCACTTTGCCGACCAGCCGCCGGCGATCCACGCACCGCTTCCGACCAGCACAATAGAGACGTGGATCGAGCGGGAGAGCGCACAGCGGGTATCGAGTTTGGACCTGTACGTGCACCTCCACCGCTCCACCGCGACGCTCGGCGGCGCCCCGAACGCCACGCCGTCGCCCGCCACGGCGCTCGCGGCGCCGACCCTGTCGCTGGACCCGGCGACGCGCACCGCACTACAGCTGCCGGGGCCGACGCACACGCTCGCGATCGCATGCGATTGCGCCGCGCCGCGCGCGCGCCTCGACCTGTACGTAGTGGGCGCCCACCGCACCGGTGCGGTGGGTGTGCCACCGGTGCGTTCGTCGGGAGGCGCGCCGCACCCTGTGGGGTGGTGCATATCGTCGTGCGATGTGGTGCACGGCTTTGAGATGCGCGTCGTTCTCCCTCTTGTTCTGGATGGCGCGTGGGCGAACGACCTAGACGACGGCCCGATCGAGCTTGCGTTAATCATCGAGGCCCTCGACGAGGACGGCCAGGCGCTTGCCGAGCCCAACGCGCAGACCATGCGCTTCTTTGCAGAGCCGCGCGACGGTACGTGGCGCCTGCGCAACGGCGCGCAGTCGATCTATATTTCCGGCTTTGCTATGCAGCTGCACCAGCTCTTTGGTATGAGCGCGCACCAAGAGCACGGCGCGCACCCCGACGAGAGCGCCGGCGACGCATCTACCGCGCCGATGCTCGCAGACCCCGATCTGGGCAGCGATGCGACCGAGTGCCCGATTTGTATGACGCTTGCGCCAACGACCGTGCTGCTCCCCTGCACGCACGCCCTGTGCCTGGAGTGCGCGGTGCGTGTGCGCGACAGTGTGCAAAAGTCGCGCGCACACGACCGAGCGCATGGGCGCGTGCCGCGGCTGCGGTACGCGTGCCCCATCTGCCGTGCCACGATCCAATCGATGCTCGCCTTGTCCCGTTGATGTAGAATAGATTACGATACCACTACTAAATGACATCGTCCATATCGAGATCCTCCTCCTCGTCGGGCTCCTCGGTGCGTGTGCGCTTTGCATCGGGTGCGTCGGATTCGTCGGCGCCTCGCTTCGCGGACTCGTCGAGCTGCGAGGCGTAGCGCGTGTAGTACTCGACGTCCACTTCTTCTTGTGCCTCGGGCTGTGCGCTGGTCTCGGCGACGAGCGCATCGGCGGCGCGGCGCTCGGCGTGGACCTTGCCAAGGCCCGTCTGCTCGCCACTCACCGTCGAGGCCAGGTGCCACGCGGGCAGTGTGTTTTGCTGGCGCTGCTGCTCCTCCTCGCGCGCGCGCCGCTGCTGCTTGGCAAAGTCTGCGCCGGGGTCTGCCCCGCTGAGCTCGATCGTGACCTGGGGCGCCTTGGGCTTGGGCGGGGGCGCGGCGCCGGGCACGAGGCGCGTATCGTCGCGCTCGGTCTCTGCCTGCCACGGCTGCTGCGCGGCGTGCTTGGCGAGCCAGGCGTGGATGTCCATCGGCGGCAGCGCGACGCCTTCAACGCTGCGCAGCGCCTGCTGCACGCCATGCAGCTGCTCGTTGAAGCGCGTGAGGGTATCTTTGGACTTGCGCACGTCCTCTGCGTCCTCGTTGTCGACGAGTTCGGTAAAACAGCCGGGCACCTCGCACACAAAGACGTTGCGCGAAAAGTCGAGCAGGTGTGCGACCTCCAGCGTAGAGTAGGAGCGGTGGCACCGGGGGCACACGTACCCCTTGTTGTCTAGACCATTGCGCAGGCGCGTATCAATATCGCGGCGCATCGCCATCATGCGCCACTTGGTCACATCGAGCACCTGCTTGTAGTCGATGTAGTAGTACGTCCGCGAGAAGGAGCGGCTTACGATGCCCTCCTTGGTCTCCTGCGTGCGGTGGATCGAGAGGATGCGGTCCTCGACCATCTTAGCCGCAAGCGACCCAAGATCGCGCGCTTGGAGACCGACACGCCGCGCAAGCACATCGCTGGGGATGCTGGGTAAGCGAAGAAACCTACACGGCTACGCTCACGAGCTGGTCGATGAGGATCACATGGCCGTCGTCGTAAAAGAGGCGCGCAAGGACTTGGATCAGCCGCCGGATCGCCGCCATCTGTGCGGGCGTCGCGGGCTGCAGCTCGGGCGCGCCAGGCGCACCTGCCGTGCTCGTCGCCGTCGCCATAAAGAGCCTCCACGCAGCGGACCGGCGCTGCTCCACACGCCGGCGACCCTCCCTCCACCTAGCATGGCGCCAGGGACCGAGGGTAATTCGGGAGACGAGCGCGCGGCGGATACGACCGACGATACTGTGCGCCAGCCCCCCACCCCCCGGAAGAATCCTATGGAGAACTTGCTAGGGCGTGGGCGTGCGTCGCCGCCGCCCGACGAGGTGCCGTTGAACGTGCCAGGCGACGGGCCCGACGTGCTCTCCTTCAAGCGACGCCGCAGCCGCGACCCGCTGGGGTCGGTGCGCCGCTGGCTGCACGGCGACCGCGCGACTATTCTGGAAGGGCCAGGGCTGCGCCACCTGCGCAGCTCGGGCGCGCCAGAAGGCTGGGAGCACCCGGCACGGTACGTGAATGCCTCGCATGTCACCGTCCCGACTGTGCTGCCGACGCCCGAGTCGACACCGATTCCCATGCTGCCGTACACGGTGCTGTGTCTGCTCATCTTTGGCGAGTTCTGTTCAGCAGGAGTCGCCGGTCCTTTTCTCTTTTTCATGCTAAACGACTTTCAGGTCGGCGACGAGAGCCGCGTCGGATTCTGGGCGGGCATCCTCGCTGCGGTCTTCTTCTTTGCCCAGTTCCTCACATCGCTGCTGTGGGCATCGGCCGCAGAGAAGCACGGGCGCCGCTTGGTGCTCCAGGTGTCACTCGTGGGCAGCACCGTGTCGCTGCTCGCTTTTGGCTTCTCGCCCAACCTGGCCTTTGCGCTCCTCTTTCGCCTCGCACAGGGTTTCTTTAACGGCGCAGTAGGCGTCGCAAAGGGCGCCGTACGCGATCTCACCGATGAGACCAACGAGAGCCGTGCGTATGCGCAGATGGGCTTCTGCTGGGGCATGGGCGGTATCATCGGGCCAATCCTCGGTGGCTTGCTGGAGCACCCTGCGCAAAAGTACCCGTGGCTCTTTGGCCACTCGGTCTTGCTGCAAAAATATCCCTACGCGCTGCCATGTGCGCTTGCGGCGTCGTCCACGGCGCTTGGTACAATCCTCTCGCTCTTCCTCGAGCCGCACGCAGGCCCATCCGGCGTGCGCCTGCCCGACGACGATCCGCCCCACTCGGTCTTTGACGACGGGTGGCGCAGCCCGTCGGTCGCCGCGACGCCAGATGACGAGCTCGACGAGGACGAGGCGATGGGCCACAGCGAGGTCTCGGGGCCCACCGCGCCGTCGCACATCAGCCGGGGACGCATGCGCGAGAGCCAGTTCTCGCACATGCGCAACCCGTCCAACTTCGGCACTGCGTACGGCCTAGACTCGATGCGCACCGGCCCGTCGAGCGTGCGCATGGCGCGCAACCGCTCCGACTCGGTCGGGCGCTCGTTCCGTCGGGCGCCGAGCATGGCGAGCACGTCGCGTATGTCCTTCTTCAATCACGACGCGGAGCTGCCCGAGTCGCAGTACCGTGCGTCAAACATGTCAATGCTCGAGCGCTTCGTGCTTGCGAACGACGACGCGGTTCTCTCTATCACCGATCTCTGGGTCGCCGCGGCGACCAACAACGAAGAGGCACACCCCACGGCCGACTCGTCCAGTGAGCCCTTCCATGAGGACGACGACGTGTCAGAGCACGACGAGCCATACCACGATACGCCGCCGCTCTTTGGCACGTCGTTTGCGGACCGCGAGGCGCCGCGGGCACAGCCCTATCTGCCCCCTGCGCACTTTGCCAAGATGCACCGCGGCCGCTCGCAAATGTCGCGCATGAGCAAGGTGCCGGATCCCGTCGAGACGGCCGAGGTGCCCGAGATGCCGACCTCGCTCTGGGTCCTAATTCCGGTCGTGGTGATTGCGCACTATGCGACGCTCTCTTTCCACTCGTCCATGTTTGACCAGATCTTTTTGTCGTTCCTCGTGACACCGGAGCCCTCGGGTGGTCTCGGTCTGAACGCGGGGCACTATGCGGCGCTGATTGCGTCCATGGCGCTGTGCCAGCTCCTGTTCCAGTTCCGTGTCTATCCCAATGTCGGGCCGCCAAACGGGCCGCTGTCGCACCTGTCGATGCTGCAGTGGGGCCTCGTGCTGTACCTCCCGTGCTATACACTCTTCCCCTTCCTGCGCACCTTCCTCTTGCCAAACACCGACGTGCTCGTCATGTGTGCCATGATTGCCTTTGCGACGCTCCGTTGGCTTGCAAATGTCGTGTCGTTCACGGCGATCATGGTGCTGCTCAATGCGTGGACGCCGCCGCACCTCGTCCCGCTCGCCAACGGTCTCGCACAGACCGTGAGCTCGGCGGCGCGCTGTGTCGGGCCGATCATCGGCGGTATGGTGTGGGCCCAGAGCATCCAGGGCGGGCCCAAGGCCCACCCCTGGCCGCTGAACTTCCACCTCGGCTTCTGGGTCGTGGGCCTGGTCGCGTTTGCCGAATGGTTCCAAGCGCGGTGGCTGCGTGACCGTATATAGACTATTCAAGTACAATCGCAGCCTCCTCCGACTGACCGGCGGGCGCGTGGCGCTTGGCTGGGCCGTTGGCCTCGGCGTCCGCCGGGCGCTTGGTGCGCTTCGGCGCTGCAGGCGCGACCGCCGCCGCCGCGTCCACCGCCTCGACCTCCGACTCGGAGTCGGAGGCGGGCTTGGGCAGGGCACGCCGCGGGCGCACCGCGACGGGCGTGCCGTGGGGCCAGTGCACCTTGGCCTCGGTGCCCTGCTGCAGAAGTAGCTGGACAGTGACGTTCTGCGCGTCCTCATCGACAATCGACAGCGCACTACCGACGCCGACGTTGAGCTGCGCGAGGGTCTTTTCGAGGTTGTCGTCAAGGTCCAGGTCGTAGAGAATGCGCGCGCCGTCCGCAATCGAGATCTCCGCGTCGTCGTCGTACGCGAGACCGCCGTCGCTCGTCGGGCGGCGAACGATCGCGAGGATATCCTGGAGCGTCGTCGTCGTGGGGTCGACGTCTGTCGCGAGGTACATGTCGCTACACACGCCGCACGCCGCGTTTGGCGGCGCGGGAGGGAACGTGGTAAAGACGCGGTTCGAGCGGCGTGCGACACTCACGATCCGCATCGCGTCCCAGCGCGCGACGAGCATGTGCATTGCCTGAACGACTGCGAGGCCAGACACGATTGCATTCGTCGTCGCAATCGCGGGAATAATGTTGCCCGCAATCTGCTTTGTCTCGAACTGTGTCTGGCGGGGAATGTGGTAGACGTGTGCACGCAGGTTGGATGCGGCCGTCACGAATGCGAGCGCGTCCGCGTCGTCCTTGTCAAAAGAAAGCGGAGCGTCCTGCGCGCCCTTTGCGAGTGCTACCGCGCTCTCGAGGAACAGGGCGGCGGTGTCGGCGAGCGAGAGCGTGCGGCGGTCCTTGAGCACCTCGGTCTGTGGCGCAACGGTCGTGTCGGCGCGCGCCGCATCGAGCGACAGAGGGTCTGGGCGAGTGCGCTTCTCCCACATGTCGTCCATGCTCAAGAGTCGCCGGATGTCCACGTCGTACACCTTGGCAAAGATCTTTTCTGCCGCCTCGCGCGGCGCCTTGCCGAGCTCGGCGCGCAGCGCACGCATCTGGTGCGCCTCGCGCCGCAGATTCTCGAGCTCCTGTGCGTTCTCGCCGCTCTGGGCGGCCTGGTCGAGCTCCGCATCGCCGCTTTCGTCGTCCTCGCCAAAGAGTTGCCTAGGTGAGCGAAACTTTACGTACGGAAAGAGCCAGTTCTTGGCCCAGACGATGCAGTGCATCGGTGTGGACGGCGTCGAGCGGATCGTGCACACCGGGAAGGTCGTCGGCGTGGGGTGCGCCGTGCAGTCGTAGCACTCGGTGTGCCCCGCACGGATCGGCTGGACCTGGCCCAGGAACCCGGCAGTGCCGCTCTCGACCAGCGGCACGTCCGCAGCGACGCACATCCTATTTACGTAGCGGCGCGTCGCGAGATTGTCGAGCGCGCTCAGCACCACGTCAAACTGGCTGTAGTACGACACGCCAAACTCGGGCGCCTGGACGTTGCCGTAATGCGCGACGATTTCCACCTCGGGGTTGAATGCACTCGCACTCGCCTTGGCGACCTCTGCCTTGGGCTTTTGGATATGCTGCTTCTGGAAGAGGAACTGGCGATTCAGGTTCGACAGGTCGATCGTGTCGAGGTCGATCTGGGTGAGCCGCGCGACGTACAATCTCAATGTGGCCGACACCCAGCAAAACAAGGTCTTTGAGTACTTCGCATCCAATACCGCCGGCGCCGACAACAAGCATCCGCGCGCCCTTCAGGCGCGCGTGCGCATCCTCGCCGAGCACCGCGCGCTGCGCCGCGTAGCGATCGTCCATCGTAGAAGGATCGGGCGATCGGGCCCGCCCGTGCTACGATGTGGCGCGCGTCGTGCGTGCGCTGCTGCGTGCCTGCGGCGCGCGTGCTGGACCACCGGCTGGCGTTTGCCGGGACGCAGGCAGCATGCTCTTCGCGCCTTCTGCCCGAGCACGAGTACCAGGTGCGCCTCGGTGCCGCGATTCGGCACCTCCGTGCGACGCTTCCCCAATTTATGCAGCGCGGCCTCGTCGACCGCGACGAGGCGCCGAGCGCAGGGGCCGATACGCTCGCGCCCTACCTCGGCCAGAGTGCACTGATATCCCGTGCGCGGCTTGCCGCGATCTACCACAAAGAGATCTACTTCCGTTTCCGCCCGCCCCTCCCCCCTCTCCCCCCCCCTACCGAGCGGCGAGGCGGAACAGCACTTTGCGCCTGCCTTTTCGCTGCGTGGGCGGCGCATGTATAGGATGAGCGCACAGGCGCTGCGCTATTCACTGCATGCGCTCTTTGTCGACACCGACGTGCGCATCGAGCACATGACGCTGCTGCCGGACCGTGCGAGCGTCGTGGCGGACGCCGCGCCGGGCAAGCCTGTGCCCGGTGATGAGCTCCTGACACGTATCCGGTTCCGCGGGACGAGCCGCATGAGCGGCGCACTGCAGGACTTTACGCTCCTCTTCCGCTACCGCTTCGACCGCAACTCGGGCATGGTGTGCGAACACCATGTCGACCAGATGATGCCGGTGCCGGGCCGCCGTGTGTGGCAGAGCCTGGCGAATGTACGTTCACGACTTGCATAGACTATCTCGCAGCGGTCCACGCCTCGTGTGTCTGGCCAAAGGCCGTGCGCATGGCCTCGTCGTAGCGCCCGCGCCCCTGCTCGCCTTCCTGCGGCAGAGGGACGGCGAGCATGGCGCCCTCGGCGCGCGAAATGTAGCGAAACATGGGCTTTGGTCCGCTCTCGCGGCGCTCGCCGGGGGTATTGGCAGGCTCCGCGGCGTCCTCGCCCTTGTCCTTGCCGCGCACCTTGCCCGCTTGCTTCTTCAGCAGGCGATTGATGGTCTGGGTGAGCGGGGAAACCTACCTCGATCTTGTCGTCCTCGAGCTTCTTTTCGCTCTGATTCCGCCGGCGGCGTGCCGTCTCGGAGCGGCGCAGGGCGAGCTCGGTATCGGTAAGCTTTTGGCGCTTGGTCCCGTCTGGGTGAGCTAAGCGACGTACCCATCGGCAGCTCGACGAGGTCCTCGTTCGTAATCCCACGCTCCCTGTTGGCGCGGGCCATTTGGCGCGCCGTCATGGGCGCATCGCCCGCCGACTCGTCGAGGTCCGACTCCTCGTCAATCTCGTCCGACTCGTCCTCCTCGCCGTCCTCGCCACGGGCACGGGCCGTGCGTTGTGTCTTGCGTCCCGACGTGCGCCGCGACGGCGTAGTGTTCGGCGTAGTGTCCGACGCGCCTTTGCGAGACAGCTTCACACGCAGCGCCGGGCGGCGGGTGCGGCGGTTCGTCTCTATCGGCGCGGCGTCCTCCATCTCGTCCACCAGCTCGTCTTCCTCGTCCGACGGAAACGCATCGGACGACGCCTCGGGCGACCCCGACTCGGGTTCGCCGTCGCCATAGTCCGGCTCCTCCTCCATCTCGGCATCCTCAAAGGTCTCCTCTGGCTCTCCGTCGTCCATCGCGTAGCGCTCCGCGTCGCTCATCGTCGGAAAGACACCTCCACACTATGGACACTAAAACTTGTCTTGGTAATACTCCTTTTTGGCGTTCTGCACCGAGCGGCGCCACTCTTCCTGGCGGGAGGCGTGCTTGGAGTGAAGTGGCTTGATCTTTTCCTCGCGCTTGCGCTTCGAGATCGAGGCGGGGTCCGAGGTGCGGAAGAAGCGCGGCGCGACCTCGACGAGCCACTTGGGCTCGATCGCGGTGACTTCGCGCATGTACTCCTTGGTGGTCATGACCACTTCGTGGTACACGACATACTCCGACGGGCGGCTAAAGAGGCTGCTCGAGGGGTGCAGATAGATGTTGCCGCCGCTCTCGGCAAGCGCCTTGTAGCCTTCGTTGGGGTCCTTTTTGGCGGCGTTGCGGAAGTAGCCCGAGCAGATCGCGCGGCGCACCGAGTTGTAGTCCTTGCCGCAGGTCAGGATATCGTGGTGGTAGCGGTCCATAATGCCCACGAGCTGCTTCCGCACGTCCTGCGCGCGGCGCAGCGCACGCCCTTGCACAAAGTTGTCGATGCACCACGGCATCGAGAAGTGGTTCGCCGCCCAGCCGTTGTACACGGTCAGGAGCGTGAGGTGGTCGCCTTCGGGCTGGAAGAACTTGGCGCGCTTCTGGTCGGCCTGCGCCTGCTTGTCCTTGGGCCGATAAAAGACGTTTTGGATACTGAGCATCGCGACAATGCTCAGCAGCTCCTCGCTGCAGCCCATGTCGACCGAGGTGATGAGCATCTTGGCCATCATGGGATCCATCGGGAAGTCGGCCATCTTGCGCCCGAGGCGGGTGAGGAGGCCTTCGTCGTCGAGCGCGCTCAGGGCATAGAGCGACTCGAGGGCAGTAAGCATCGTCTGCGCCGGCGGGGGATCCATAAAGTCAAAGTGCAGCAAGTCGTTGATGCCCATCGCCTTGAGCATGAGAATCGTCGAGGCGAGGTTCTGGCGCTGGATATCGGGAATCGGGTTCGGGAGCATCTCGTTGCGGTACGCCGCCTCGGTGTACAGGCGGTAGCACTTGCCGGGGCCAGTACGGCCCGCACGGCCCGAGCGCTGCCGCGCCTGCGCCTGCGAGATGGGCGTCACAACGAGGCTGTCCATACCGAGGCGCGCGTCGTACGCGTTCTGCTTCACAAAGCCGGGGTCCACGACGTAATACACACCGTCGATCGTGATACTCGTCTCGGCAATGTTTGTCGCAAGTACGACCTTGCGGGCGCCCGGGGGCGCAGGCTCAAAGATGCGCGACTGCATCTCGCTCGGCAGCGCAGAGTACACCGGGAGAATAATGAGCTCCGGCACGCTCGGCCCCAGCGCGCGCATGCGCTCGTACAAAATCTCGCAGCTGGTATCAATCTCCTCCTGTCCAGTAAGGAACACGAGGATGTCGCCCGGCGGCTCGGACAGGTGGATCTGCATCACGGTGATCAGCGACGCGTCCAAATAGTCCGGCTCGGGCTCCTTGGTATACAGGATCTCCACCGGAAAGGTCCGGCCGGGGATCGTAAAGATGGGGCACCCGTAAAAGTACTCGCTAAACTTAGCCGCATCGAGCGTCGCCGAGGTCACGATCAGCTTCAAATCCGGGCGCCGCTTGAGCGCCTTCTTGAGCAGGCCAAAGAGCACGTCGGTCGCGATCGTGCGCTCGTGCGCCTCGTCGAGCATGATCACCGAGTAGGCGCTCACGTCACGATCAATCAGGCTCTCGCGCTGGAGCATACCGTCGGTCATGTACTTGATGCGGGTATCGGCGCTGGTGAAGTCCTCAAAGCGCACGGTGTAGCCGACTTCCTGGCCGACACGGCACCCCACCTCTTCCGCCACACGCTTCGCGACGCTGATTGCGGCGACACGGCGGGGCTGCGTGCACCCAATCTTTTTGTGGTCCGCAAAGCCCTCCTCGGCAAGGTACTGCGTCAGCTGCGTCGTCTTGCCCGAGCCCGTGTCGCCGACGACGACCAGCACCTGGTTGTCGCGCACGGCTTGCACGAGCTGCTCGCGCAGCTTAAAGATGGGCAGACTCTCGCGCTGCTCCTGCATGCTGAGGTTTGTGCGCTTGCCAAAGGTCGTCGCCTTGTTAAAGGTGTGCTTTTTCCACGCCGCCTGCTCTTGCGTGCGCTGTCCAATGAGGTTGCCACGCACGTCTTGGGCAAACGTGCGCTCGTTCTGCGGCGCCATCGGATCGAGCCAGGCGGTGGTCGTGTCCTTCTTTTGCGCGTCCGCCTGCTCGTTGAGCTGCTGCTGCCGGAGCTCCTTGCGCTCCTTGGCGAGTGACGTCCCCGCTTGGGCGGCGCGGTTCATCGAGCCGTCGGGCGCCTTGACGACGCGCACCGGCGAGAGCTCGAGCGACGCGGCAGTCTGGCCCGCAAGGAACGGCGCCTCTTTTTCGTTCACTTCAATGTCCACCTCCTCGTCCTTGTCGTCGCCCCGCATGCGCGTCGCCGGCGTTGCAAACTCCTCCTCGATCAGCTCCGGATAGTCGCTTGCCTTGGCCATGCCGCTGGCGATGAGCTGCTTGAGCTCCCAGCGCTCGGGCGACGTGAGGCGCTTGCGCCCCCGTTCCGGCACGTCGGGCGGCGGCGCCATGCCCAGCGGCGCGGTGTTTGCGCCGGTCAGCGTCGCCGCCGCGCGGTCCGAGCGTACGTCGGCGTCCGAGCGCATGCGGTGCTGCGGCACAAGGTCGCGGCCGGTGTGCTGGTCGACCTCTTTCATCGAGAGCGAGATGCGGTTGTTTTGCACCGAGAGCACCTTGACCTTGACGTGCTGCCCCCTGGCGACGACGTCCGACGGGTGCCCGACGCGCTCCGAGCTCATGGCGCTGATGTGCACGAGCCCGTCCTGGCGCCCGACGACGCCATCGAGCGTGACAAACGCGCCAAAGTCCTTGACGCCGGACACGCGTCCGTCGTAGATCTTGTGCGGCACGGCGTGCTCGTCGCGCTGCACCGGGCGTGCATAGTCGGGCGAGCGCCTGCGCTCGCGTCCCCGCTCCCGTGGCGGCGACTGCGAGTTGCGGCGGGGCGGCCGGGGAGGAGGGCCGGGCTTGGCAGGGGTATCATAGTAGGACGGCAGCCCCCATTCTTGGTCCTCGATCGCGAGGCCCGGGAGCATCTGCGCGCGGCGCTCCGACTCGGCCGTATCCCCTTTTTGCTCCTTCTTCTCCTGCTTGTGCTTGGGATGGAGCGTGGTGATCAGCCGGTCGAGGTTCTCGACAAAGGCCGTGGAGAACTCGGCGCCGGCCTCGTCGAGCTTGCTCTGGAACACCTTGAGCGAGCCAGACTGCTCATGCAGCGAGATCACAAACTCGGCGAGCGTGCGGTCATGGATCCCGAGATGATTCTCCACCTCGGTGGCGATCTTCGACACGAGCGACAGAAACTCGAGCCGGTACAGCGGATCGTCCATCGGTGGCGAGGGGTGGAGGAGGAGAGCACGTGGCGACCATGTGCCGACCACGTGGATTCGACGCGCGCGCGTCCTTTCGCGCGGCACGCGCGCGCCGCGCCCGTTATGGCCACGAGCATGCCCGCGCCGCCGCGGCGGCGGAGTGAGCGCCGGATGATGGACGGTAGGTGTTTTGGCTAATCGCAGTAAAAGTACTCTACTCGCTCGATACGAGCCCGCACCATACCATGATTGCGCGGTGCCCACGCCGGACAATGGTCCGCCTCGCGCATTCCCCCCAGCTTGGGCAGCTTGGGCGTGTGACGCTCAAGGCGTGTTTGGGCGCGATCTGCGGCGCGAGTCCGGAGCTGGTGCTGGACAATGCGAACGACTATATTGTCTATGCGGTCGACCCAGAAGAGTCGCACCGCGCGCTGCAGCGCTCGCCGACGCACCGCGTCGAGGCGAGTCCTTCGCGGCGGAGCATGCCGCAGGTGCTCGTCGGAAAGGGCTTCTTTTCGGGGGGCCTCGAGGAGCCCGGCGAGGGCTCCTCGGCCGTGACCGGGCGTGTGCGCTCCGAGGCGCGGCAGTCCTCCGCGTTTTCCTCGGACGAGGACGAGGCGGCGGTCGAAGTCCTCGAAGTGGTTCTGCGCATGAAAGAGGCGCCGCAGCGCAGCCGCGAGCAGTACCGCAACCTGATGCAAGGCATGGGCGAAGGTGCAGAGACGCCGAGCGAGCGCCGCAGTGCGACGCCGCACGCCGCACAGCCGTCGCCGACGACGGCCGACCAGCGGCAGCTCATGTCGATGCTCAACGTGATTGCCGGCGCGCTGCCCGAGCGGTCCTCCGAGCCCGCGCGGACGCCGGCGCCGCCCCAGCCGCGCACCGACCGCATCTGCTACAACTGCGGCGCACGCACGTCCAAGTCGTGGCGCATGCTCCAGCTGCCGGCCGGCGAGTCGGTCAACTACCCCGCGTCCGAGCGCCCGCCGTCCGACGCGGTGCCGCTGACATGGACGCCCAAGTTCAGCCAGCACACCAAGTGTGCGGCCGACGGCGAGACGCGCTGGCAGGCGTGCAACCCGTGCGGCCTCTACTTTAACAAGTACAACGTCTCGCGCCCCGACCACTTTGGGGGCCGTGGCGAGAAGAAGAAGGACGAGCCGCGGCCGCCGAAAAAGATCAAAACGGAAAAGGACACGCCGCAGACGCGGGCCAAGCAGCTCGGGCGCACGCTCAGCGCGGTCGCGAACCGCGACGCGGCGCGGCTGCAGCGCGACCAGGCGCTCCAGGAGATGGACCGCAACACGTCGCCGGTGCGGCGCACGACCGTGTCAAGTCCCGCGCGGAATACGGCGGTGACTCCGTCGCGCTCGCTGCGTATGCCGCCGCCCCAGTCGAGCCCGAGCCGCAGCGTGCGTGCCATGACGCCCGGGCAGTACGGCGTGCCTTCCTACCTAATCAACTCGTCGCCCGGCACAGCCATCAGCCGCCTCATGAGCGAGCAGGACCTCGACTTTGAAGAGATGCACCCGAGCGGCGAGTTCCCCACGCCGGGGCAGCTCCTGCGCACGCGCCCCGCGCCCACGTCGCCGAGCCCGGTGCGCCGCAGCCCGCGTAAGCGGCCGCACGGGACGCACTGCGGGATCAACCCCTATGCCACGCTGGACGTGGCGCGCAGCGACCCTGGCGTGTTTTCCGCACGCGAGGCGCCCCCGTCGCGGTCCATCAGCTCGCCTGGGCGGCAGTCGACGCCGCCGCCGCAGCCCGCGTCGCCCGGCGTGCTCACGCGGTCGCGCGCGCGCAAAGGCGGCGAGCTGAGCCTGATGGGCATGCCGACGCTCGACGACGAGATGCTCGAGTGCCCGGCGAGCCCTAGCGTGGGCCGGGCGCAGCGCGGCCGCGAGCGCCGCAGTGCACGCGCGGACGACTGGGCGCCGCCCTCGCCGAGTCTGGGGCTGTCACTCGTGCCGCAGCCCCAGGCGATGCCGCTCGAGTCGAACGATGTCTTTTCCGAGAGCACGTCGGGCACCTGGCTCGATCCCAGCGTACTCGCCGCGTGGGACGCGAGCCGCGCGGGCGAGGCGCAGCCAGTGGTGCGGCGCAAGCCGCTGCCGGCGACGGTCGAGGACGCGTCCTCGTCGCAGCACTCCTCGCCCAGTTCGTCGCCGGATAGCGTGACGGAAGGCATCGAGGAGACCTACGAGCTCCTCGAGCAGTACGGCATCCACGTCGGCCCCGACGGGACGCTGACCGGCAACCTGAGCCTCGGGGACGGCGAGCAGAGCATCAACCTGAACGCGTTCAACGGCATCGAGCTGCACAATGCGCCCGCCTTTTCCGACCAGCTGCGCGAGTTTACCGAGAGCGGCAGCCTGGGCTTTGCCGCGCACCTCGGCACGCACACGCCGCACGACTCGCAGCGGCCGACGCCCGCGGCGCTCCCTGCGCCCGACGGGCAGTTTGTCGAGCTGCTCGACGACCCTGCGATCCAAGAGATGCTCTCCATCTTCCCGCCCGAAAACGCCCATCCCCCGGCGCACGCGCCTTCTGTAGCTAGTTCCTGATACGATGCATGAGACTCATTACGCCGTGAGGCTACATAACTACACAATCCCCGTCTCCTTCGCGCGCCGGCGCCCGCCCGCCGGCCTGGCGCAGGTCCGCGAGGCGCTGCGCCGCGCGCGCGTGGCCTTGGGCGGCGGCGCGGCCGTACCAGCGCTTCGCCTCTTCGAGGTCGGTGCGTGTCCCGATGCCGACCTCGGTGTAGTGCCCGACGGCGTACTCAGCGTTGGCGATGCCTTTGAGCGCCGCGCGCCGCGCCCAGAGATAGGCCTCGCTGTCGGACTGCTGCAAGACGCCTTCGCCACCAGTGAGGTACCAGCCGCTGAGCGCGAGCTCCGCATTGCCGTCGCCTTTGTTTGCCGCCTTGGTGTACCACGAGATGCTCGCGCGTGCATCCGCAGGGCACGCGAGCGTCCCGCTGGCGTATGCCTCGCCGAGTTTGCACTGGCTGGGCGCGTAGCCGAGCTGGGCAGCCTGGGTATACAAGTCGCGCGCGTACACTTCATTGTACGCCGCGATCTTGCCATCGGGGTCCTGGTGCAGCTGCGCGAGCTCGTGGAGTGCGTGGGGATTGTCTTCGTCCGCCTGCCCGGCGGCGCGGCGTAGCCACACGATCGCCTCGCGCGCATTTCGAGGCTGCTCGAGGAGACCGTGCAGCAGAATCATGCCGAGTTTGTACATGCCGGCCGTGTCGCCGAGCGACGCGGCCTTGCGGTAAAAGAGGAGACCGCGGGGGTAGTTTCGCTTCGTCCCTGCGCCGACCTCGTTGCAGACCGCGGTGCGGTAGGTCGCCGCGGGGTGGTTTTGCTTCGAGGCCTGGACGTACAGGTGGTAGGCTTTGGTATGGTCGACCGGCAGGCCGAGAGAGCCGTTGCCGAAGCAGTTGGCCAGGAAGAACTGCGCGTCTGCAAACGGCGGTTTGCCCGGCGCGACGGGGTTCGTCGCGAGCTTCTTGATCAGACGCAGGGAATCGGTTAGGAGCGTGTCACGGTACTTGCGCGCCTGTTTCGCGCTGTCCCGAGGATCCGCGACGCGCTTCGCCGCGTCGATGAGGTACATCGCAAAAGCAAACTGCGCCTCGGGGTCCGGATCGGCCTTCATCCGCTTCCGATACTCGTCGACAAATTCTTTTGTGTAGGGCAGCGTCTGCATCGCCGAGTCGCGCCGGCGCCGGTCGCCAAACTCGCTCTCCATAAAGGAGCCACGGGGAGAGAGGATATGTGTCGACGACGTCCGTGACGCCGGCGACGGCGATCCAATGCCGCCGAACGCGACGGGCGTGCTGGGCACCGGCGTCGTCGGTTCCACGGCATAGTAGCCGTTGGCCGGCGGCATGCCTGGCGCCTCGGACACGTAGCTGCTATTGTTTGGCAGCGAATACATGCTCGCCATTGCACACATCTGCGACGCCGTCACGAGACGCACGCTCGCGCAACCCGCAGTGGTCGTCGGCGCAGCCCCCGCTAAGCTTCCTGTCCGCGGAGCGCGCCACAACAATTGTGGAATTACGCATGATAACAACTACACGCTTTGGCGCTGCGAGCGGCCGCATGGAGCCGCCGCGCGCCGCGGCGCCGTGGACGCTATGGATATCGCCAGAGACAAAGATCGATGCCGATGTACAGTTACTGCGTGAGTGCGTAAAGCCTACCTTGCTCATCATCATCTGACGTGAGTGGGAGTGACATACCTTCACGAACTCGTCGTAGTTGATCTGGCCGTCGCCATCCGTGTCGGCCTCGCGAATCATCTCTTCCACCTCCTGGTCGGAGAGCTTCTCGCCTGATATAAGAAACAAACAACATACCCAGGTTGGTCATGCTGGGGGTTAGTGGGAATGCGGGGGATCGACGTACACATGACGCAGCTCCGCGGCGCTGATAAAGCCGTTGCCATCCTTGTCAAAGACCTTGAATGCCTCCTTAATCTCCTCCTCGCTGTCCGTGTCCTTCATCTTACGCGCCATCATCGTAAGGAACTCGGGGAAGTCGATGGTACCGTCGCCGTCAGCGTCGATCTCGTTGACCATGTCCTGCAGTTCAGCCTCGGTCGGGTTCTGGCCCAGCGAGCGCATCACCGTACCAAGCTCCTTGGTGGTGATCGTGCCATCGCCGTCTGCGTCAGCCATGCCACATACCCTTGTCAAACAGGGAGAAGGCCTCCTTGAATTCTGCGTCAGCACGCCGCGGCCTCGCGGTACACACCAGCAATTTGCTCTGTCGTCAGTACAAAAACATACCTTCAGACTGTTTCGAGTTAGCACCCGCCGTCGCATCACACACCACGTACCAGATGTTCCGCCATGGTCAGCTGTAGCAATAAGCAAGGATGCGGAGCAATGCGCGGGCGATGGGGTAGACGAGCAATATTGATGGTTGCCCCACTATGGATCACGTGCCAGACACGTCAGAGCGCAGGCAGGGGGGGGAGGCGCACGATGCCGGGGCGCAGCGTCCGCCAGCGCGCGTCGCTCGCATTCTCGCAGGTGTGCGTCGAGGCCCGGAAGTCGGTCGACTGCAGCCGGTGGAGAAGGTGCAAGAACGTGCGCCGCGAACGCTCGTGCTCAAACATCGCGACCACCTCGTGCAGGTGCGCAATGAGCACGTCCCAAACGTCCAGTAGCATCGGCGTGCTCTGTGTATAGTCGTAGATGCGCGAACGCAGAATACGCTCGTTCATCGAGGAAAAGACGGGGGTGATGGACGCGCGGCCGAACCGGCGCTGGTTGTGTCGGCTGCGCTCGTGTTGCACGGCGGCAATCGGGCCGCCGACCTCGCGCTCGCCGCCTTGGGCAAGGTCCTTGGTCGAGGAGACGCCGAGCCAGACGTACCACAAATCGATCTTGAGGCGGTCGACGGGGCACAGTTTCATCGTGTCGATCGCCGCCGAGGTGTTCCACTCGATCACCGCCTCGCGGATCAGCGAGGGGCGCGAGCCGCTCGCAGCGAGCGCCTCGGCGGGGACGATCTGTGGGGGGAGGGTGGTATCAAACGCGGTGTCCGCGTCATGGGGGGGGATATTCGACACGCTGGACGGGACTGCGCGGCACTTTTTCTGGTACCGCCGCTCGGCGGCGCGCAGCGAACTGGTGACAAAGGCAAGGTCGTCGCGCTGCAGCCAGCGCTGCACCCACTGCAGCGCGATAAAGGGGTTCTGCACTCGCGTCTCTTGCGCAAGGAGCATGCCAAACTGGCGGCTCCACGCAGCAGACTCGTACACCGGAGTTTCGTCGCGCGTACGCAGCAGTTCCGCCGAACAGTTGGGGGGGATCATGAAGAGGGGCATTAGCATGTGCAGGCGGTGCTTTGCCCAAAACACCTGGTGCATACTCCGCAGCTCGCGGATCTGCTGCGCCTCGGGCGCATCCTCGTCCGAGTCGGAGTCGGAGAGGGGGACGAGGTCGAGCGTCGCGGGCTCGCGCTCTTTCTTTTCGTTGACCTCGTCAGAGGCAATCGGGACGAGGCGGCGGCGCAGGCGCACCCACCGCCGGCGGCGCACAAACGTAAACATGCTCGGCACGCCGTGCCACCGCAGCGTGCGTGAGCGCGCGGAACGCATCACGGCGACGAGGCCTTCGTCGGCACGCGTCGCCTCCTCGTGCCGCCGCTTCTCGTCTTTGTGCTCGGACTGCTTCTTGGCAAAGAGATAGAGCTTCTGCATCCACTGGTTCCACCCACGGCTGTAGCTAAAGTGGATCGGGCGCCGCCACACTTGCAGGCCGGTAAAGCTGCCCGAGTACTGCCACCCTTCCTCGTCGGTGTCGCACGTCATGTCAACGAGCCACGTCGGCTGGACCCACTCCCAGCTGGGATCGGGCAGCTGCATCGTCGACGTGTCCAGCGCCGTGTTGGCGCCCGTCGCATCCGTCCACGGCGAGGGGTCGCCCACAAAGAGGACCTGCGAGCTAAAGCGCTTCGCGACGCCAAAGAGCACAATCCCGCGCTGGTTCTCGTGGAGCATGTCGTACACGAGCTCGGTCGTGTAGCCTTTCGGCGGCACCTCGGACTTGTGCCCAAAGAGGTTCTGCGCCACGGGTGTCGGCGTCGCCGTTTTGTGCGGCACACACAGCTCGGGGCACGGTTCCGAGGTGTCTACCTGGTCCATCGCCGACGGTGCATTGTTCCACGCTTTGCGCTGTCGCCGCTTCCAGACTTGCGGCCGCTCGGGGTCGAGCGGACCGGTGGACGAGCTCGAGATGCCCTCGGGGATGCCGGGCGAGCTTTGGCGCGACGTCGCGCTCCCGCGGCGGCTCTCGGTGATGTTTGCGCCGGGGAGAAGCAGGTCGGTATCGCTCGTCTCGCCCGCCGATACGGCCGGCGTGTAGCGGTCCATTGCGCGCTGTTTCCGCTGCTTTTTGCTCGCATACTGCAGGCCGTGTGCGACTTGGTGCCGCAGCTGGTCCGCTTGCAGGCTCAGATCGCTCTGGTCCTGGCGCTCGGGACGCAGTTTGCGGAGCGTCCGCAGCTGGCGCCGCATCTGTTTGTTGGTCATTACGTCGGCGTGCGCGAGGTTGAGCCGCGAGGGTATCTGCTCGGTGTCCGACGCGTCGTCGCTCGAGTCGGACGCCCACTCCCCCTCGCTCTCGTCGGAGGAAGGGGGCGAGTCCCACTCGTCGTTGAGCAGCTCGCGAGGCACGCCGTGCGACGCTTGTGGCTGTACGAGCGGCACGTCGTTCGTGGGCTCCTGCGCGTCGTGTGGACCCCCCGGCGACACCGGCGAGGCGGTCGGTGTCGAGGGCGTGGGCGACTGTGAGAGCGACGGCGTGCCCGGCGTGCTCTCCTTCGCGTTCTCGTTCGTGTGTACATTGTGAGCGGCGAGCTTGGTGACGAGACGGTTCTCGTCGTCCTCCGCCGCGTTGCGCCCATGCGGCGTCGACATCTTTTCGCCGGCCGCGATGGCCGCGTCGACGCCCGACCACTTCAGCCACGCATGTTTTTGCGCCTGGATGCGCTGCATGCGCACGATTTTCTGTATCGCCGGCTCGGCCTCGCTCAGGTTTGCGCACTGAGGCATGGACGGCATCGGATGCTCCGCCTTCTGAATTTCTTCCATACTCGGCACGACGCCGCGGCCCCGGCGGTGCCCTGGGCGGCGTGACTGGGGCGAGGAGCTGCGCGACGTCGGCGAAGTCGGCCCATGCGACGAGAATGTCGGCAGCGCAGTGTCGATCTTGGGTGATACGCTCTCAAAAGGATCAGGCGGTGTAAGGATAAACGCAGGCAGAGACGGAGAATCGCCTTCCGGCTGCCTGCGCTCCCCTGCCGACGCCATGCTGATGATCGTCCTGAATTCAGGGATCACCTCCACATCCTCGACCCAATCACGAAACGGTCTTCTAAAGCGCTATGCGAACCAGGCGGTGCCCCAGCTCTGGATGTTCTGCTGGATGGTGTGCAGCGCCTGCGAGTAGTCCACGTTCTGCAGGTGGTGCAGTGCGGCGCTGTAGTCCGTGCGTTGAAGCTGGTTCAGCGCGGCAGGCACAGCCGTGGCAAGGTTGAGCGTGCCCGCGTACCAGGCAGCGGCCCCGATACCGACCGCGCCCGCGGCACCGAGCGCGCCCGCCGCGCGCATGATCGGCTGCTGCCTGCGGCGCAGGGCGCGCACGGCAGTCTGGGCCTGGGGCACGACGCTCACCGCGCCGTCCGCCTCCTCCTCGGCGCGGCGTTTGGGGCGCGACGAGGACGGCGCTGCAGACGACTCGGCGGCAATGTCGGCGGCGAGATCCTTGGCAGCACGGATCTGCTCGTCGATCTGCGCGGGGGTGAGCGGCGCACCAGCGTCCGCCTCGGCAGCGGCAGCGGCGGCGCGCGTCTGGCGGCGGGGCGTGCTGCGGCGCGTCTTGGACGGCGACGCGGGCGAGTCGGGCAGGAGCTGCCTGGCAGCCTGCATCGGCGTCGAGCTCGTCGCCTCGTCCACCGCCTGGCGGCTCGCGGCGGCGGCAGTGCGCGCGCGCTTCGCCTGGCGCTGCGGCGTGGAGAGCGGCACCTGGCTCGCCTCGGCGGCGAGCGCGAGCGTCTCCGGCTCGGGGTTCAGTAGCGGGACGTCGTCGTTGGGCAGGAGCACCGCAGTAGCCTCCAGCAGAGGCTGTGCGAGCTCGAGCAGGCCGTAATCGTCGGCGATCGGCGTCGCGTGCTCGCACGGAATCCACACGCCTTGCAGGCGCACGCCGGTCGAGCCCGGCGGCAGGTTGCCCTTGTCCTCGTCCGCGTTCGCGGCGCGGCGGCCACGGCGCGGCGTCGACGGGGCGAGTGTGCCGCCGTTCGCGAGGTCGGTGTCGAAGCGCGACTCGAGGTAGGCCATCTCTGCGCTCTCCTCCTCCGAGTCAGCGAACGGGAAGGCGAGGCGGAACATGGACGAGCCTGCAATTGCGTTCGTGTCAAAGCGCTTGAGCAAAAATCCGTGCTCGGCGCCGTTGACGGTGGGCAGCTTGATGCGGCCGATGATGATCTCCTTGTCCTCGCGGCGAATTACCTGGAGCTTGACCTGGCGGGACTTGACCTCAGACAGACGGGGGTTGGTGCGCGTCGGGAGCGTATGCACACGCTCCGCGGGGCTAGCCGATTTGGCGGCGCCGCGCGCACGGCCGCGCGACGGCGTCGGCGCGTCAGTCTTCTCGGCGCTCGTCTCGGCGGCCTTTGCGGTGGAACGGCGGCCGCGTGCAGTGCGGCGCGGCGTACCCGTCGTGCTCGAAGGCGATGCGGCGGCTTTGGCAGGCGTGCTGGAGGCGCTCTCCGCGCTCTCGGCGCGGCCCTTGCGCGGCGTGCTGCGACGTGGAGGCATGGCGTAGCGTCCGACGCGCCCGCACGGTGTTGATAGGCGTCGCGTGCGTATGTCACGTGGGTGTGCACGTGGCTCTCCATATGCGTCGTGGAGGCGCGAGGCGCGTCGGCCCGAGCGCTCGACGACGCCCATCGAGGGATGAAGTACCTCGAGTACCCCGAGCTCGAAGTGCTCTCGCGCTCGTTGACGTTTGAGTTATCAGAATGCAAGGTATTCACGCGTCTTGAGGCGTACTCCTGCAAAGCAGTCAACAAGGAGAAGCGGCTGTTCAAGTCGCTCGAGTCCTCCTATCTCCTCTCCGCCTCGAGCTCGCCCCCGGGTTATCTGGACGAGGCGCTCGCGTCGCCGTTCGGGAGACTTGACCAGCCGAGCGCGCGCAAGACGCTATTCTTGCTGATCGCGACGCTGAATGGCGCGTTTCCCGATCACGACTTTAGCAACGTGAACCCCACCGATTTCATACGCGAGACCTCGCCGACGATGGTGCTCAGCAGTCTCACATCCACACTGCAGTCGCTCAAGAGCGGGACAGGGTCGCCGCACAGCCTCGGGAGCTTTACCAATTCCATCGAGGACTCGGTGCTCCTCGCACGGTCGCCGATGAGCAGCGAGGTCCGCACGCCGACCGCCTCGTCGAGCACCGCGCCGGGCACGGGCGCGTCGCGCTCCGCACATACCTCGCTCTCGTCCGTGCTCGACGAGATCATCAATATCGCCGACTGCGAAGTCTACTCGTTCCACCCAGACATGGACTCGGACCCGCACGCAAGCGCAGAGCCGGACGAAGAGGGCGGCGAGATGGACGAGGGCGACCCGTACGACGAGGGGTATAGCGTGGACGCGGGCGGCGTCGTGTCCCGGGGGGGGACACCGGCCGACGAGGACGAGGACGTGGAAATGACCGACGCCCCGGTATTCGACGAGGAGGTGTTTGAAGGAGGGTTCGGCCGCGCACCGCCGGCGGCCGCACACCAGCGGCACGCTTCCGCGTCGTCCGTGAGCGAGGCCGAGTCTCCGCAGATGTACGATGAGGACGATTTGGGCGGCACAGGCGCTGGTCTCTTGTGGTCGACCTTTGCTTTCTTTTACAACCGACGCATGAAGCGCATCTTGTTCGTGAGTGTATGGAGCCGCAAGAACACGGCACCAACACCAGCGACATGGAGCAGCCCGTCGCTCGCGGCGACGCGGCCCATCGCGCCCGTACGCGGCATGGACCTCGGCGCACCGGCGCTCACAACGGCATCGCTCCCGGCAAAGCTCGCGTCCGAGCGCCTGGGAGAGCATCTGCTCACGCCGACCGCATCGCCCGCCAAGGTGCCAGCACGGCTGCGCACCGAGCCTTACCACAGCACACGCCGCGCACGCAGCTCGGCGATGGACGTGGCGCCGCGCATCCAGCGGCACCGGCGCAGCGCACGCGACCGCTCGGCGTCGAATAGCCCTGCGCCATCGGCGCTTTCCCCGTTCCCGCACGCACAGCAGGCGCCAAGCCAGGCGCCGCGCGCCGCACCGCCGAGGTTCTCGTCGCTGGACGCGGCCGTGCACAGCGTCAGTGCGCCGACGGTCGCCGCGACGATGGCGCTGGGCAATACGCCGTCGCGTCTCGCGTCCTCGCCGCCGGCTGTCAAGCGAAGTGGCGCTGCGCCGCCCTCGGCGCTGTCCGCGAGCACAAAGCGCACTCGCGTCACGGAAGGGGCGCCCCAGTAGTTTGCATGTACGATAGAGTCACCGCCACGTGCGAGAGAAATGGGCCCATTTAGGCGAGTGTGGAGAGACCGTGCGCCGCGGGGATGGATGGGGACACGACACTAGGGGATTCGGCAGGAACGGACCGAGGGCAACAACGCGCCAAGAAGGGCAGCAAAAAGGGGCGGGTTCTATCTACCTGTACGAGAGAAAAACATATAGTGTGCACTAATCAAGGCGGCCCTTGACCTTGCCGTGCTCCCAGCGCTGGAACATGGTCAGCGCCGCCTCGGGCTGATCGTGCGGCACAAAGTGGCCTGCGGCGTCTACCGTCGCAAAGGTCAGGTTGCCGTAGGTGCGGAAGTGGCCGGCCGGCTCCGAGCTGCCCTCGAGGTACCAGGGCTCGAGCGGGGCCTTGCGGAACTTGTCGCCGCCCTCCCACTCGAGGTCGTAGAGCCAGTTGCCGTTGCCGATGTAGTTGCAGATGAAGTCGCGCGTGCCCGAGTAGCTGAGCACACGCACGCCGTTCGCAAGCACATGCTTCACGGCCCAGGTGCTCTCGCGCGCGCCGTCGCCGGTCGTCTCAAAGTCCTCGTAGACGCGGTCCGAGCAGCCGACAAACTTGCCGTCGTGCTTGTCGCCCGCGCCGAGCGGGTCGATACCCAGCGCGCGGCGCGTCTCGTTGTAGTTCAGGAACGCGGCGACGTACTCCTCCTCGTCGTACGTCGGCTTGTGGTCCCAGTCGTAGACGGACGAGTTCGTCGCGTCCCACGGCGACGAGAGCGCGCCACTGCAGAAGTTGTTGGCGTTCACACAGGCCTCGCGGTTGTACGGCACGTTGCCCGGCTCGCGGTTGCACTTCTCGAGCATCTTCTTGCAGACGGGCCACTTGTCCCACATCTTGTCGCAGGTGCGCTTCTCGAGGAAGGGGCCGTTGCCGGTCGCGTTCGTGCACGCGTACTGCACAAACGCCTTGTTCTGGTGCACGGGCGAGGTGATACCGTTGCCGATCAGAATCGAGTCGAGCGGGATCGGGAGCAGGCCAGTCTCGGGCTGTGCGATCAGGCGCTTGTTGTCCTTCACGATCTGGCTCGCGATAAGCGGCAGGTAGCGGCCCGCATACGACTCACCGGCCATGTGGAACTCGGTAAAGGCAGGCAGAGGGCTGCCCGGCAGCGTCTCGACCGACACGACATTGTTCGTGCTGTCGGTCGCGAGCAGGTGCAGGAAGGCGCTCACGTCGCGCGCGGCGTGCGCCGTGTCAAAGATGCGCGACGGCGGCGCGTCCTCCCGCGAGGCGTTCTTCCACGAGGCATACGAGAAGCCGACGCCGGTCGGCTGGTCGAGGAAGATCATTGACGAGTTGGTGTTCCACGCGTGTTCATTCCACGCTGTGCCCGGCACACCGTCCTTGGGCGGAGCCGCATTGCACGGGCCCAGCTCCATCAGCAATCCCGTAAACGACGAGCAGCCCGGGCCGCCGTTCAGCCACAGCGTCACGGGATCCGTGTGCTTATCATTGCGCGACTCAAAGGCCCAGAAGTAAAAGTGCTCGACAATGCCGGGCGGGGGCTTGGTGCCCGCAGCACCGTACAGCTTGTCTTCGCGGCTGTACACCATGTCCAGATCCACGTCGAGGTAGCCCGACCAGGACACGACGCCCTTGCGCTCGCACACGCCATCCGGGACGCGGCGCAGGCGCAGCGAGTGCGCGGGCAGCGAGGGGTGCGAGAGCACGCGGTACTCGGACGCATCAACGCCAGCCGGCTCGCGGCTCGGCAGCTGGAACGGGGCCTGCGCGGCATACGCGGCGCCCGCCAGCGCCAACAAAAAGCTTCCCACGGCGTACTTCATTTTGGTCCGGAACCAAGCCTTATCAGGGTCACGTGTTACGAGTCACGGCGCTCGCGCTTTTCCTCATGCTGCAGCAGTCTTCGCCGGTCCTCCCGTGCCTGTCCCGAGAGTGTCTCGGTGTGTACGCACAGAGCGCGCTGTTCCCGGCGATCCGGAGGTCAGCGCCGCTTCTTGTTCCCTATGCGTTTCTCGAAAATATCGGCGGCGCGAAGCAGCTGAGCCGGGCCGCGTACCTCGTCCAGCTCGACGAGCCGACCTACGACCAGGTCATTGACCTGCTGAACGCGGGCGCCGAGGCGCTCGTCGTGCCTGCCTCTAGCCCTGTGCTGGGCGAGCTCGAGGAGAGCGTGCGCGCGTCGCGCATCGTGCTCGCCGTCCAGGAGGACGGCGCGGCGCCGTCGACAAAGGAGGCCGCGGGTGTCCTTGTGCAGTGCGCCGGCGCGCCGGGCCCTGCGTCTGCGCTGCGCTTCCTCGAGGCGATGCAGACCAAGACGAACGGCAAGCCGGTGTACCTCTCGTCCTCCGCGCCGGTCTCGATCGAGGAGGTCAAGTCGGTGCACAGCACCGGCGCGACGCTCGTCGTGCCCACCGCGCAGATCTCGATGAACGGCTCGGGCCTCGACTATGTGGACGTGCTGCTTGCGACGTTCACATCTGACCGCGAGGACGGCCTGTTTCCCACGGTCGTCGTCTCCGACGCGCTCTCCACCTCGCTGGGTCTGGTGTACTCGTCGGCAGAGAGCGTGCGTGCCTCGCTCAAGACCGGTTCGGCGCACTACCAGTCGCGCAAGCGCGGCCTGTGGCACAAGGGCGCGACGAGCGGCGCGACGCAGCAGGTCGTGCGCATCGTCCTCGACTGCGACCAGGACGCCATCGAGTTCCGTGTCGAGCAGCAGGCGGGCGACCAGTCGCTCGGTTTCTGCCACCTGACCGACCGCGAGTCGTGCTTCGGCTCGGTGCGTGGCCTGGCGAAGCTCGAGCAGACGCTGCGTGCGCGCAAGGCCAACGCGCCGGAAGGCTCGTACACCGCCCGCCTCTTTAACGACAATGCGCTGCTCGGCGCCAAGATCCGCGAGGAGGCGCAGGAGCTCGTTGACGCGACCGACGCGGAGCACGTCGCGTTCGAGGCTGCAGACCTCGTCTACTTTGCGCTCGCCAAGTGCATCCAGGCCGGCGTCGGCCTCGCCGACATTGAGCGCAGCCTCGATGCGAAGAGCAAAAAGGTGACGCGCCGCAAGGGCGATGCCAAGCCGCAGTACGCCGCGGAGCCCGCGAAGCCCGCGGCGAAGCCCGCGGCTGCGGCGTCTGCGCCGGCCCCCAAGTCTGTCGATGCCGACGCGCCGATCAAGCTGCCGAGCTACCTGCTGAGCGAGACGACGCCGGAGCAGCAGATTGAGCTTCTGCGCCGCCCGGGAATCCGCACGAACGAGGTGCTGGAGCGTGTGCGCCCGATCATGGCCGCCGTCAAGGAGCGTGGCGACGCTGCGCTCCTCGAATACACCGCGCAGCTCGACCGCGTGCAGCTCAAGAGCAGCGTGCGTCTGCCGCCCTACCAGACCGATGCGGAGCGCGGCGAGATGAAGTCCGAGGTGCGCGAGGCGATCGACGTCGCCTATGGCAACATTCTGCGCTTCCACCAGGCGCAGGGCCACGTTGCGCCGGAAGTGGCGCCGCAGCCCGGTGCGCCAAGCGCGCGCTGGGTGCCGGACACCGAGGCGCGCGAAGTGATGGAGGTCGAGACGATGCCTGGTGTTGTCTGCACGCGTTTCCCCCGCGCGATTGAGCGCGTGGGTGTGTACGTGCCAGGCGGCAGCGCGGTGCTGCCCTCGACGGCACTGATGCTCGGTGTGCCTGCGCAAGTCGCGGGGTGCAAGACGATTGTGCTTGCGACGCCGCCGCGCGCCGACGGCAGCATTGCGCCCGAGGTGCTCTATGTCGCCGACAAGATCAAGGCGTCGTGCATCGTGTGCGCCGGTGGCGCGCAAGCGGTCGCCGCGATGGCGTACGGCACCGAGAGCGTGCCCAAGGTCGACAAGATCGCGGGCCCCGGTAACCAGTACGTGACGGCTGCCAAGATGCTGGTGCAGAACGAGGTCGATGCGCAGGTGTCGATCGACATGCCCGCCGGCCCGTCCGAGGTGCTGGTGGTCGCGGACGACGAGGCGGAGCCCGCGTTTGTCGCGTCCGACCTCTTGTCGCAGGCCGAGCATGGCCCCGACTCGCAGGTGGTGCTGGTTGGCATCTCGCTGTCGCCCGCCAAGCTTGCGGCGATCGAAGAGGCGGTCGACACGCAGGCGCGTGCGCTGCCGCGTGTCGACGTCGTGCGCCAGGCGATCGACAAGAGTGTCACGATCCTCGTTTCGACGCGCGAGGAGGCGATCGGCTGGAGCAACCGCTACGCGCCGGAGCACCTCATCCTGCACACCGCCGAGCCCGAGGCGCTCGTGCCGCTGGTGCAGAACGCGGGCAGTGTATTTGTCGGCGCGTGGAGCCCAGAGAGCTGCGGCGACTACGCCTCGGGCACGAACCACACCCTGCCGACATACGGCTATGCGCGGCAGTACTCGGGCGTCTCGACGTCCACCTTCCAGAAGCACATCACCGCGCAGATGCTCGATGCGGCCGGCCTCGAGAAGCTCGGGCCGCACGTCGTTGCGCTCGCCGAGTGCGAGGGCCTCGAGGCCCACGCGAATGCCGTGCGTGTCCGCCTGCAATACCTTGCGCAGCGTAGCCAAAAGTAGACTTGCCCCGTGCGTCCATGTCCGCCTACCCGCCGCCGCCGCCCCGCCGCAAGGCGTATTCGCCGGACGAGTCGCCGCTCGAAGACGCCGCGACACTCTATGCCAACTCGCCCTACGCCCAGGCCGACGCGCACCGCCGCGAGCGCCAGGCCAAGGCGGAAGAGCGCCGGAGGGCGTATGGCGAGCGCCACCCGCTGTTTTTTGGGACCGCGCGCAAGATTCGCAACCCCAACGTGCTGACGCTCGTCATCATCCTCCTCGGCCTCGCGTACGTCTTCCTTCCGCTCTCGTCGATCCGTGGGCTGTGGCCCACGCGGGGGCCGGTCCCGAGCCGGGTGACGAATTTGCCAGACACCATCCCCGCATTTTCCCGTTCCTCCATCATGCCTGCCCAGAAAACCTTTACGCTGAGCTCGCGCACCAAGGGATGCCACCTTGTCCAGAGCGAGATCGAGGGCGAGATCCGCGACCTGCTGCGCGGCGTCAAGGCGGGCATCCTCACGCTGTTCATCCAGCACACCAGTGCCGCACTTTCGCTCAACGAGAACTTTGACCGCGACGTGCGCACGGATATGGATATGGTACGTGCTACGGCTCACACAGGCGCTCGACCACGTCATCCCTGAGTCGCTCCCGTGGCGCCACACGGACGAGGGCCCGGACGACTCGGCCTCGCACTCGAAGGCGTCCATCATCGGACCGTCGCTCACGATCCCCATCACCGACGGCCGCCTGAACCTCGGGACGTGGCAGGGCATTGTACGTGAGATGGCTGACACAGTACCTGTGCGAGTTCCGCCGCGCTAAGCACTCGCGCAGGATCGTCGCGACGGTGCTTCCGTAGATGGGAGTGTGAATCCTTTGCTAGGATAGTGGGCTTCCTGTGGGAGAGCGTACAGAGGGGTAGTAGGAGTGGCACGGCGACAGCTGCGACCGTCGGCTGCTCTATGCATCCTGCCAGCATGATTGCGTATGGACAAAGCTCGACCGGCTTGCGTCCGTGCGCCACGCCGCAAGAGTGTCGTGCAGTGTGTGTACGCGGGACGACGGTGTGGCGGCCGGGCGCTGGGCGGTGGCGAATGGACCACCCTCCCCTTTCCGCGTGTGCTTTCGCATTGGTGCGGATACATTCGTTTTCTATCCGACTACAGCTTCGCCTTCTCCGGCTCGTCCGCAGGGCGGCCCTGCTCGACGATCGAGCGGAGCTTGCGCAGCGCGTCGACAATGTTCCGCTTGTACATGCCGATCGGATGGCCGTCGCCCTTGGGGTTGGTGCGCTTCGACTCCAGGCCGAACTTGAGGACCTTGCCACCGGCGAGGTAGTTCACGCCGAAGCCGTCCGGGAAGCCCGAGCCGAAGCCGGTGCCCACGAAGCGATCGCCCGCGCTGAGGCCGCTCGTGCTGAGCTTCCAGCTCTGCGACTCGGTGAAGAGAGGGTCGGTGAAAAGCGCCGGGAACTCTCCGTCGTCCTCCGGGCGGAAGACGAGGCGGAGACCGGCCATGTGGCGGTCGAAGCCCTTGCCGAAGGAGTGGTCACGCGTCTGGCGCGAGTGCGCGGTCGTGGCGGCGGTGAGCAGCTTGTACAGCTCCTCCGGCGCCTTGTTCTCGCGGATACCCTTCACGAGCGCGTACGCGTCGTTCGAGAAGGAGCGGATCACGTCGGTACGGCCGTGCTTGAAGAGACGCGTGCTCGCCGTCTCGTACGTCGCCGTCTGGCGGCCGTGCACCGAGGCGTAGGCCACCTGGAGCACCATCTGCAGATACGCATCCGGCGCCTGGCGCGCGACCTTCTTGATCCAGTCCGCACCGTACTCGTCGTACCAGAGCACGCCAATGTCCGACTCGGACACGATCGCCTTGGCGTTCTCCTCGGCGGTCGTGATCGCGGCGCGCGTCTTGTCGTCCGTGACAAACGCGAGCTTCTGGAAGGTGACCGGCGCGTCGAGGAGCGAGACGCCCTCGAGGTCCTGCGGGAACGACTCCTCGGGCTTGGGCGAGGGCACCGAGACGAGGTACTCGCCGATAATCGACGGGATCAGCGCGTCGACCGGCGAGTGCTCGCCGAGGAAGCCCGCGCGGCCGTTCGGCTCGACGTTTAGGCAGAGCGACTTGTCGAACCAGCGGTTGTGGCCGAAGCGGCCGCCGCCCGACGTGCTGATCGCGTGCGCATCGGCGACCGCCGGCTCGCAGCCGACCTCGGCGCTGGGGTGGCCCTGGGGCAGGCCGAGCACGTTGCTGTCGAGCGACAGCACAAACAGGCTGCTCTGCACCGAGTCGAGGCTCTTGCGGTTCTGCGGGGCGAGCGTCAGGAGGTGCTCGCGCGCCAGCGACCAGGTGTCGCGCTGCTCGGCAGTGAGCAGGCCGAGCGCCTCGCCACGGCCCGTCGACGCGTCCTCGATGATCGCCGCGAGCGTCTTTTCGAGCTCGGGCAGCGGCACGATCTCGCCGTGCTCGTTAAAGACGGGCACCTCGTACAGGTTGTCGTTCGCCATGACGGTGATGTGCTTTGCACTCTCCGGGCGCGACGCCGTGTTCCAGTCGTGGGGGCGGGACGGGATACGCGTCACACCAAACACACGCGAGTACTGGTGCATGCAGAAAGCACCCGCGCGCGACGCGTCCGGCTTGATCGTCTCCTTGTCGAGTGCCAGCTTGTACAGCGCCATGCGGTAGGTGAGCCACGTCGCGCGGCGCAGACCCCACTTGGACTGGTGCCAGTTTTGCTTCGTGATGGCCTCGGGGGAATAGGCGGGCGCATCGCCGAGGTAGTTCGCAACCTCCTTCGGCGTGTCCTCGTCGGGGCGGAACATCAGCCACCAGTTCGAGTTAATCAGGAGGGGCGCACGCCACTCGTGGTAGGCCTTCTGCAGCCAGAAACGGTCGTCGAACCAGTTGTTGTCGGTGGTCTGGTCGACGTCGTACAGGCGCTCGTTGAGCAGCGGTCCGACGCCGGCGAGCAGGTCATCAGCCCACTGGCGGCGCTGCGCAAGCTCCGAGGCAGCAGTCGCGCCCGAGGGCAGCTCGCCAAAGTCCTCCTTCTGCTGCAAAATCGGCTCGAGGCTCTTGAGGTAGCGGTCGAGCGACTCGCTGAGGGCAGGCACCGGCAGGCGGGGCAGCGTTGCCTGCTTCCCGAACGTCTTGGGCATGTCAGTGCGCAAAAGGCTGGTCGGCTTCATCGCGGCAGCAGCAGTCGTCGTAAGGGTGCGGCGGGGAATAGATCGTGACAGAGCGGTACGCAAAGCTGGATACACGGCCATCACCAGAAAGAAGCGCCCCCGCCCCGAACCGGTGCGGGGCGCCGGACCGCGTGGCCCCACGTGCTTCTCCGCACCATGGCGTCCAGGCCGGCGGAGCGCGCGCCGAGCGCGGCGCTGAGCATGGGCGAGGGGCGCGACGCGAGCGCTGTGCGCGAGACGCGTACGCTACAGCTGCAGACCCACGAGCCGAGCGGGCGGCGTATGGTGAACCAGTATATCATGTACGTTGCATTGTCACTCACGCAGCGAGGACGAAATTGGGCACGGCGTGCATGGCCGCGTGCGCCTGGCGCGCGACGCTGCGAGCGGCGAGCGCGTTGCGGTGAAGATTGTACCACGCGAGGTGCGGCGCAAGCTCGGCGACCGCCAGGCCACTACACCGCTCACCGACGAAAAGGTCCTGCGGGAAATTGCGATTATGAAAAAGTGCCAGCACCCGAATGTCGTGCAGCTCAAAGAGGTGATTGACGACCCGCACAGTCGCAAGATCTTTATGGTGCTCGAGTACATGGAGCGCGGCGAGATCGAATGGAAGGACTATGCGGGGCGCCCGACCATGACGGTCGACGAGACTCGGCGCACCTTTCGCGACGTGGTCCTCGGCCTAGAGTTCCTGCACTACCAGGGCATTGTGCACCGCGACATTAAGCCGGCGAATCTGCTCTGGGACGCAGACTGCAACGTGAAAATCTCCGACTTTGGCGTGTCGCACCTGAGCCTCGCGCCGAGTGCAGACGCGGCGGCGAGCCAGGCGAACGCCATGCTCGACGAGGCCGCGCTCGCCAAGACCGCCGGGAGCCCCGCGTTCTTTGCGCCAGAGCTCTGCCTGTGCGGCGACGGCGGGGTGCAGTTGCCGATTACCAAGGCGATCGATGTATGGGCGCTCGGCGTGACGCTCTACTGCCTCTTGTTTGGCCACCCGCCGTTCATGGCCGAGACGGAGTACGCACTATTTGGCGTGATTCCGTACGATGACTATGTCTTGCCGACGACCATGGGCGCGGATGAGGCCGTGATTGGGCCGCGCGGGCCGCGCTGGGCGCCGCGCACGAGCCCCGGGTCGGACGAGGAGCAGGAGGACGCGCTGCCGCCGCCGCCGCCGGTCGGCAGCGACGTGCCGCCCGACACGCTCTCGCGCGACGCACGGCTCGTGCGCGACCTGCTCGACCGCCTCCTCGAAAAAGACCCGCGGAAGCGCATCACGCTCGATGGCGTCAAGCAGCATCCGTGGATCGTGCAAAACCTCCCGGACGCCGACGACTGGCTGCACCAGACCGACCCTGCGCTCGAGCCGTCGGTGCAGGTGTCGCAGGAAGAGGTCGTCGAGGCGCTTACCGGCCTGCCCCGCCTAAAGCAGAACCTCAAGCGGCTGCAGAGCCGGCTCGCGGGCTCGCTGTACATGCGGCGCACGAGCTCCTCGTCGAGCGGCGCGTCAACGCTGAGCGAGGAGCCGTGGTCGCCGACCTCGTCGATCACGTCGCGCTCCGAGACGGCGACGCCGGGCAGCGCCACGTCGGCGCACTCCTTTGCGAATGCGTCGCGCCTCTTTCAGCGCGTTCCACTTGTGCGCACCGCGACGCTCCCTGCGCGGCGGCCGCAGCCCAGTGCGCCGCCGATACGCACCGCGTCGATGGAGCACGCGACGACCGAGCCGCCGACGCGCTCCGCGTCGCGCACGTCGCTGTGGCTTGCGCCGGGCACAACCGAAACCCACCCCTCTGTCCCCTCTGCTGTGACGCTGGAGCCTGCGATGGACACGCTCCGCGTCGACGACTACGACCACGATTTATCGGACGACGACTTGGACGAGGACGTCGTGTCCCACTCCTCGAGCTCGCGGCGCACCGTCGACACCGTGTCGGACGAGCCGCGTGCGCGGGACACGTAACGGCCGAAAGGGCCGCCGGTATAGATACCCCGTAGAGTAGAGCTACACTGTACTACTGTACATCCTAGAGAGGTGCATTGAGATGATTTACAGCATCATCGGCTTGAGCCACGCGTCCGCGGCACGGAACTGCTCCGCGACCGTGGGCGTGATGCTATGCTCGGCAGCAAGCACCTCGATCGCTTCCATGAGCGCCGCCCAGAGCCTAAAGCCCCGGCGCAACTCCAGCGGCACGTCGCGGATATTTTCAAACGTCTCGACCAGCATCTCGACGACCGTGTCTTTTGACTCGACCACGTCGGCGTTTTGCTTCTCGTTTTCCTGGATCGCGCCGCCGTGGAGCGTATAGATGGCATCCAAGTAGCACTTGACCACGATACCCATGCCCGTGTTGGTGTCCGTCTGGAACGGCAGGCTCAGGCTCAGGTCCAGATAGTCCTCGCGCGGCTGGCGCGATTCGCTTTTCAGCAGCAGCGTCAGCGTGACCATCTCCACGAGCGAGCGCAGCGAGCGCGAGAGCGCCTTGGCGAACGAGTTAAAGACAAGCATCTCGCGCGAGAGCGGCGCGTCCCACGCCTGCGGCTTAAAGGCCATCGGGAGAAGACTGAGCACGCGCATCACCAAGAGCATGTGCTGCATTTCGGCCTCGGACCCAAACGACGGGCCGCCACTGTATGCCGTGCCGCTGTACACGTCGCCGTGCAGCACATTGGCACGCAGCAGCTCGAGCGCGAGGTACAACGGCTCTTGCACACGGTCGTTCACGCGCACCTTTTGCAGCGCAGCGTGCAGCGCCTTGCCATAGGCGCTGTGCGTGTGCTGCTCGTTGAGAAAGTCGCGCAGCTCGAGGAAGCGCCACAGCGAGTTGGCCACCAGCTCGTCCTTCTTGCCGAGGCGCGCGCTCGCGTCGCGCGTGCTAATCGTGCGCTTGGCGCGCTCCGCGTCGGCCGTCGTGTTGAGGCACAGCGACACATCGATCGTCGCCGAGTTTTGGCGGCGGAGCTCCTCGTCCAGGAGCGCCGCAGGGACGTACCACCGGTCACTGCGCGCAAGCAGCTGCTGCGTGACGGGCGCCTCGTGGGGCACAGGATAGTCCACCTGCGGCTGGAACCAGTACACAGCTGAAACCTTGCGCCCACGCCAAAAGGGGTGCAGCGCCGCGCAGGCAAGCGCGATCGCCACGCACCGCGGGCTCTGCGCAGACTCGGTGAGGAACTCGCGCACAAACTTGTGGTACTCGGCCGCCTCGCCGTTGTCGAGCGGCGCCGACTCGATCACGTAGCTGCTCAGCAGGCTGCCGAGCACGCTCGAGCTCATCAGGCCACGCGACAGGCACTGGAAGACCTCGTCCGGCAGGCGGAACGAGAAGATCTCGTGCAGGTCCGACGGCACGTCATTCGGCGTGCCTTCGGGCTTGCCGGGCAGCGGCCCCATGGCGAGCGGGAGCGGCGTCACCTGCGCCGTCTCGGGGGCGAGGACCAGCGAGTACTTGATCATCGTGCGCGCGTGGCAAAATTGGTCGAGGTACGCGGCCTTGGCGACCATGGGGTGCTCGGCAAACTGGCTGCAGAGCGCAAAGCCGCTGCGTGCCTGCTTCACCAGGTGGCTAATCGCCCGCACGCTCGGCGAGCCAGCGGGCTGCAACAGCCCCGTCGACTCGTCCTGCAGCGCGGGGAAGGTCGAGCAGTACTCCATACCCGCGAGCAGCGCCGTGTCCAGAAACTCGCTCTCGGAGCACTGCAGCTCGCGCATGATCGCCGCCTTGGACGCGTACTGGAACTTGCCTGCAGCAAAGTCGAGGTGCAGAATCACCTTGTCCACGCGCTCGAACGCAAGCAGCTCCATCGGGCCGTACATGGCATGGACGTACTGCTTTGCATGGGTCTCCAAGAGCACCAGCTGACCGGTCGCAAGGTAGGGCGCCACGATAAAGTCAATGTGCTTGTGCCGGAACATGCGCAGCACGCTGCGGTACAGGTCCGGGAAGTGCACACTGTTGCTCGCGCTCAGGTTCTGGTTCGCGAGCGCCATGTTTCCGGCCTCGTACGCGTCCCACGCCCGCTTGCGCATGCCGGGACGCCGGTCTTCGTAGCTAAAGGGCCGCGTGCGCTTCGCGGGCGACAGGCCGTTAAGCACAAATACCGGCTTGATACGGTGCTGCTCCAGTGCACGCAGGTCCGCCTCGATCTTTGAGATAAGCGCGAGCGGCTGGCCGCCGATCGCAGCGACCAGCGGCTCAGCCGTCTGCGACGAGGAGAGCAGCTGACGCAGGTAGTACGACAAGTCAATACCGAGCCGCGTATTCTTCAGCGACGACAGCTGCCCATCTTGCAGAAGCTGTGCATCGTGCAGAAATCCTTCAAGGCCGCGGATCATCTCTGTCCTTACGTCCACTCCACGGTCAATGCGCGGCGCTTGTGCCAAAGCAACCAGGCGCGCTGACCGAGCCTCACGCTGCCGCGCCCCACACGGCTCTCGGCCGGGAAACGAGCCAACGACAAAAAGCAGGAACAAGAGCCGCTGTCATTTTCGTGGCCAAAGGCCATGGTACGTAGCGCATGCTATGGCGATGAACCGCAAGGTATGAATAGAAGCATCATCGTGGAGCAGGTCTCTGCAAGCAACAATACATGTTTACTTGAGGATGACACCGTCGAACCGCTGCTTGTACCAGGCGGCGGTCTCCTCCTTCTTGACGCGGTGCGAGAAACCGACACGCGAGGTGCGGCTCTTGCGGCGGGCGACACGCGCACCGGGGCGGGTCATGCACACAAAGAAGTCCATACCAAAGATACCGATACCGGGGTCGTACTTGATACCCAGGTCAATGTGCTCGGTGATACCGAAACCAAAGTTGCCGGTCTCGGAGAAGTTGCGGCGGCGCAGCTCGTACTCCTTGACCTTGAGACCACGCTCGATGATCTCCTCGGCCTTGGCACCACGGATGGTGACGTGGCACGCGATCTTCTCGTTACGGCGGATACCGAAACCACGGAGGGTGTAGCGGGCCTTGCTGGTCACCGGGGTCTGACCGGTGAGCTGCTCGAGCACCTTGGTAGCACGGGTGAGACGGTCACCCGACTCACCAACGGAGATGTTGATGACGAGCTTGTCAACCTTGAGCTCCTGTTATGGTTAGTATTCTGTTGGAAAAAAAGGCAGGGAGCGAAGAAGGAGACTGTCAAAACACATCGCATAGGACTGCGCATCACACGGGCGACAGACAAGGACACTTTGACACAGCACTCATCGTGTGCAGACACTCGGCCATCTCGTCGTCCTTGTCCTCGCATGGTATCGCAACCGCACGCCTTGTCGCACACGCCAACGTCGCGCGAAACGCACACACACAGAGCTTATACTGTGCGCCAATGCATCCGCACGTCGTTCACCGCAATACAATGCTCGCGCGCGACACCATAGCGAAAATTCGCTCCGCACAAAAACGCATCCCACGACCTGTACGACGTCTGTATCCTTCCGAAACTCCCGGCGCATGCTTTAACATACCTTCATAGGGTTGCTGCTCGGTTAGTACCATTGTCACACGCAAAAAACACGTACATCGCCTTGCTCGATTCCGCCATCTTGAATGCAGTCACTGTCGACGTGAAGAAGAGCTGCTGGACCAGGTGGGCTTTCGAGCGCGAATAGTAGCACGTGATGCCTAATCAGGTGATAAAATTATAGTTCTACAGTTGCGTCATAGTTGGCGCGCACGCGATTGGCCCAGAGTAGAATCACCCAGGATTGGGCCGCCCCTGCATAGCTGTGCAAATGAAACAGGCGCGCAGTCGGTGACCCTGGCGTGGGGCAAGGATATTGGCTACTGCTTACGTTGCATAGCCCACCCGCAGGCGTGGTAGTGTCGCTGGTCACACAAAGTGCGCTCGGGTGATTTTTGGGACAGCGTAGATGGGGTCAGGGGTCTAAGCTAGTTTCCTCCGCCGCCTTCCTCTGCGTCGTATCGAAGCGTGTTTATATACGCTCCGTTCAAGTTCTATTGAGCCCCCGTGTGAATAGAATATTCACTCGGACACCTTATCGTACGTTCCTCTACGCGCCTCTACGAACGAGACGCGGCATGCACTAAAGGCTGTGTGAAGCGGTGTTATACCACAACCGCACCGCGCCTTCGCCTATCCACCCCTCTACATGACCATGCTGGTACACAATACCGACGAAGCACTCGCCAGTGCCGTGGATGAGCCCCCGGATTCGCGGCTGGCTCACTCGGGCCAAGTCTATGGTTTCCTCAAAAGAGACCAGGACAAGGTGCCTGAGTTGGGCCAGCTCTGCTCCCCTATCCACGACCGGGCCAGCACGGCACCGTGCCCGGTTCCTGTCACTCCAAAACGCTTATCGCCAAGCAACGAGAGCGGCTCGGAACTCTCCACACCGCGCCTGGCAGTGAGTCCGAGCTGCACGGAATCGACCCTCGGCAGCCCAAGCAGCCTGTCGAGCGTGCAGAGTTTTACGGGGTCCCTGCACCGCGGCGAGTATGCCGACGTCGAGGACTTTGATTTGGAGCCCGAGCTCGAGCCGGTCGACGAGGTCGATGAGGTGGAAGCTGTTTCGATGGCCGCGCTCGACCTCTCGGAGTCGGCCAGCACCGAGGAGCAACCGGGTGCCTACCACAAGTACACGCCTGGCGCTGCCCGCCTCGCTGCTCGCACCCCGGTACCCCGCAAAAATGACGCGTCGGAACCCGAGGAGGGCGCCACACCGACGCCGGCCCACACGAAGCACGAGGCATCGCATGCGACATCCCCGCCACCTGCTGCGTGGCCCCTGCGCAAAGGGCGTGTGTTTGAAATCATCGCCCACGGCGACGACATGCCCCGCACCACCTCGCCACAGCCGCGCGACGGCAACGATGGCAGCTCGTGCATCGAGTACGACCTCGACATCCCCCCCCTTCCTCCGATGCCGCCGCCAAATGTGAACCCAATCGATACCGTGCCGGCCGTGCCGTCGCCCCTCTCGGTTTGTGTGACGGCGGAGACCCCCGCCGAGGCACAGGCCGATCGCCCCGCCGAGGCCCCGCCTGCCGAGGAAGACATCAGCTCGAGCACCGGCACGCTCGTTCCGGACGACCGCAGTGCGGGGCGCTCGTCAGACGACAGTCGTACGCCCTCGCCGAGGCACCGCAAGTGCCTTGGCGGCCTGTTGCGTCGCAACAGTCGCGCGAGTTCGAGCACGCCTGCGCTCAAATCTGCGCTGTGCTCGAACGAGGAGGACCGTGGCCGCCGTCGCAACCGCAACACTTCGCACTCGGTGCGCTTCAGCTCCAATGCGCCGGTCGAGGTGCGCACGCACAGCCCTGTCGAGTACGACCGCAAGCCGTGCCCCGTGAACAACAAGCTGTGTAACAAGGATTTCGAAGAGCTTCGTGATCTGTGTCTGCCTATGGACCTGCTTGAATCGCGCTGGCAGTCGCTCCGCGGCAAACACCCGATCCACGGGTCGGATGCCGAAGCCCACGACGAGCCCGAGGAGGTGCACAGCCACGTGCCGTGGCAGGCGTCCAAGTCACCGCCCAATGAGCCGCCGGCGCCTACCGGCCCGACGACGCTGCCTCTCTCTGTATATGAAACGAACGAGGGCCCTGCGCCGAGTGCCGCCTCGTTTACCAAGCCAGCCAGCCCCCGCACCTGTGATCCGCTCTCGGATCTCCGCAAAATGCGCGAGCAGCGCCAGTGCCAGACGCGCCCACCCTCGCGCGACCGGCGCAAGGCACGTCGCCAGTCTAACTGCTCGTCGCTCGGTTCCGCGCTTGCGGCGCGATTTGGCCTGAACCAGCCCCCCCCTCCGCTTCCGGGCACGGGCGTTTCGCCGCCGCCGTCCAACTGCTCGTCCGAGTCGTTGGCGTCGGTGCCCGACGACCCGTACCCCAGTGCGAGTCCCTATATGCACGACAACTCGAGTGGTTACGAGAGTCCTGCTGCAGACCTGTACGATAGCGGCAGCGAGTACGACCTCGTTGCCTAGCCTGTAGTCTATATACCATCTGGATCGTTTCCTAAGCGTCGCGTCGCGCGTCGCGTGCGCTGCAGCATTATTCCAATGCGCGACGCTGATTGGCTATTTTTGACGCGCGCAGTGCGCATTTGCTTATGCCCGGCATCAGGGTACAGTTTTGGGAAAGATGAAGAATTTTTTCCCCCGGTAAAGGCCCAGCGGCGGCGAAGATCCGGCTCTGCAACAAACGACGACAAGATGACGAATGAAACGCAGAATGGTGTGAACGCCGGTGGCCTGGAGAAGGACTTCTCGAACATGAGTGTCCAGGGCGGCAATGCGAGCGCTGCTCCCAAGAAGCGCTACGTGCCGCCGCACATGCGCAACCAGCCCGCCGGCGTCACTCCTCCCCCGAGTGGCGGTCGCGGCGGCGCATCGTCGCTGCCGCCTGCCTTTAGCAGCGGCCGCGGCCGTTTCTCCGACGCGCCGCCTACTGCCGGTGGCGGTGGCGGTGGCGGTGGCCGCTGGAGCAGCATGAGCGCCGGTGGCGGCTCGCGCCGCAACGACGGCTTCGGCTCCTGGAAGGATGGCAAGCACATGATCGGCCCGAAGAACGACCGTATGGAGCTTGACCTCTTTGGCGAGGTCAACGACGGCACGACGCAGGGCACCGGTATCAACTTTGACAAGTACGGTGACATTCCTGTCGAGGCGACCGGCAATGACGTGCCGGAGCCGATCACCGAGTTCACCCACCCCCCGGTGGATGAGCACCTGATCTCGAACATCAGGCTTGCGCGCTACACCACGCCGACCCCTGTGCAGAAGTACTCGATCCCGATTGTCGGCGCTGGCCGCGACCTGATGGGCTGTGCTCAGACCGGTTCGGGCAAGACGGGTGGTTTCCTCTTCCCGATTCTCTCGGCGCTCTTCACGCATGGCCCCCCTCCCCTGACGGCGCCGCCGACGCCGTCGTACGGCCGTGCCAAGGCATACCCCTCGACGCTGATCCTGGCCCCCACGCGTGAGCTGGTGTCGCAGATCCACGACGAGGCGCGCAAGTTTACATACCGCTCCTGGGTCCGCCCCGCCGTCGTGTACGGTGGTGCGGAGATGGGCGCGCAGCTGCGTCAGATTGAGCGCGGCTGTGACCTACTCTCAGCGACGCCGGGTCGTCTGGTCGACCTGATCGAGCGCGGCCGCATCTCGCTTGCGAACGTACGCTTCCTTGTGCTCGACGAGGCCGACCGCATGCTCGACATGGGTTTCGAGCCCCAGATCCGCCGTATCGTGCTCGGCGAGGACATGCCCGGCGTCATGGACCGCCAGACGCTCATGTTCTCGGCCACCTTCCCCCAGAATATCCAGATGCTTGCGCGTGACTTCTTGAAGGAGTACGTCTTCCTCTCGGTCGGCCGTGTGGGCTCCACCTCGGAGAACATCACGCAAAAGATTGAGTTTGTCGAGGACCGCGACAAGCAGTCGGTGCTCTTGGACGTGCTGGCCGCGATGCCCAAGGGCGGTCTCACCCTCATCTTTGTGGAGACCAAGCGCATGGCCGACATGCTGTCCGACTTCCTTATCTACTCGAACATTCCTGCCACTTCGATCCACGGTGACCGTACGCAGCGCGAGCGTGAGTACGCTCTCGAGCTCTTCCGTACCGGCAAGACCACGATCCTGGTCGCGACCGCCGTGGCGGCGCGTGGTCTGGATATCCCCAACGTCACGCATGTTGTGAACTACGACCTGCCCAGCGACATTGACGACTACGTGCACCGTATCGGTCGTACGGGTCGTGCGGGCAACACGGGTCACGCCACGGCCTTCTTCAACCGCAACAACCGCAACATTGTGCGCGACCTGATCAAACTGCTCCAGGAGGCCAAGCAGGAGATCCCGTCGTGGCTCGAGATGATTGCGTCCGAGAGCGCCTTTGGCGGCGGCATGCGCGGCCGCGGCGGCTCGCGCGGCGGCTCGCGCATGGGCGGCGGTGGCCGCTTGGGCGGCCCCACCCGCGACGTGCGCACGTCGGGCGCGATGGGCGGCGGTGCGTTCGGCCCCCGCTCGGGCGGCTACGGCGGCGGCTACGGCGGCACCCCCAGCGGTTTCTACAATGGCCCCCCTGCGCCCGAGGGCGGCAGCGGCGGCTCGTCGTGGTGGTAATTCCCCATTTGGTAATGTATGCCTTTATGGCTTGGCGGAAGGCGGAACGTGTCTTCCCTTGTACTCTTAGGTCTGGTTTTCATCACCACCACCCATTCGTTGACTCGGCATGAGCGGCGTTTTGTGCATATACCTCTTGATATCTACATGCTGCATCCTGCGCAATGAATAAAACCGTAGGAAAACCAAGCCTACTTCTGTATTGTGGAGGACGATGAAAGTGGCCGTAGCGCAGCTGACGAGTGGGGGCGCGATTGCAGAGAACCTCGCCGTGGCCGTGCGCCTGATTGGGAGTGCAGCGCAGGCGGGTGCGCACGCCGTGTTCCTCCCAGAGGCGACCGACTTTATCGCGCCGCCGACCGAGGCGGCGGCACTCACGCGCAGCGCGGCCAACGCGGAGTTTGTCACCGAGGTGTGCGGGGCCGCCAAGACGCACCGCGTCTGGGTCAGCGTCGGTGTGCACGAGCCGCCCAGCACGGACGAGGCGCGGTGCTTCAATACACAGCTCTTGATCGATGAAACGGGCGCGGTGCGCGAGCGCTACCGCAAACTGCATCTGTACGACGTCGATATCCAAAACGGCCCGTCGATCCTCGAAAGCAACACGACGATCCCGGGCACGGAGCTCCGCGCTCCTGTCGACACGCCGGTTGGCAAGTTGGGGGTGCGTTTCGGCTCTAATCCAGCTCCTTACGTGCTACGATATGCGCTTCCCCGAAGTATCGCTTGCGCTGCGGAGACAAGGCGCCGAGATCCTTACCTATCCGTCGGCGTTTGCGATCCGCACCGGCGCGGCGCATTGGTCGGTGCTGCTGCAGGCGCGTGCGATCGAGACGCAGTGCTATGTACTCGCCGCCGCACAAGTCGGTATGTTTTCGCGCTGATCCAGGCCTTCACCCCGGCACGACACGCTCCTCGTGGGGCCACGCGATGATCGTCGACCCATGGGGCTCGGTCGTGGCCCAGTGCAGGTAGGTCGCGTTTCTGACGCAGCGATATGCCCCCTTTTTCGCCGACGTTCTGCCTCGCGGATATCGATCTGACATCCCTAGAGCGCGTCCGCCGCGATATGCCGCTCTGGGCGCAGCGCCGTAGTGACGTGTATGGCTCTCTGTAGCAGGTCCCTGGAATTGTGGCCCGACCGCTTTCCTCCACACATCATGACGGTGCCCCTGATCATTGAGTAGGTAGCGCAGCTGACGCAGTACCGACCCCGGCGTCGACGATCTGCTCGCGATTCTTCTGGTATGCTTTTCTACTGATACAGGCGCTCGCATCGCCCGAAGTCACGCTCGAGGCCGTGACGCTGACGTTTGGCAACACGACGCTCGACTATGCGTTTGACAACATGATGCGTCTTGCACATGCGCTGCAGGTCACCGCCGATGCCGGTGCGCTGAAGAACGACACACTGCTGGAGCGTGTCAAGAACGGCAACAGCGGCACGCCTATTCCGGTCGCTCTCGGCGCGACCAAGCCGCTGGGCGGCCGCCTGTTTACCGCCGGCTACTTCCACGGGCGCGATGGCATGTCGGGCGTGTCGTTTTTGGAGGGCGATCCTTTCCCCAAGGCCAACGAGTCGAAGCTCTTTGCGCAGAGCAAGCTGCCGAGCGACGAGCTGATCCTCGACGTGCTCCGCCGGCATCCCCCCAACACGGTGCGCATCGCGGCGGTTGCGCCGCTGACGAACCTCGCGCAGGCCTTCCTCAAAGACCCTGAGACGTTCCGCCGCGTGGGCGTGATCAGCGTCATGGGCGGCGCGCTCGACGTGCCCGGTAACACCTCGCCTACCGCCGAGTTCAACTTCTTCGCGGACCCCTGGGCCGCCAAGGTGCTGCTCGAAGACGCGGTGAAGGACGGACAGCCGCCGCTGCCGATCTACCTCTTCCCGTTGGACATCACCTCGAAGCACACCGTGCCCTACGGCGCGCTGGTGCGCGAAGAGGGCGATGCGCTGTACGACGAGAGCTACCTTGCGCGTCTCATTTCGCTCTTTCTGCGCAAGCCCCGCTCGGTGACCAACTCCTTCGCGCCGCCCGAGGTGACCTTTGACGCATCCGTGCACGACCTCTTTGAGGCGCACGACCCCCTCGCGGTGGCGCATGCCATCTTTTGCGAGTCCGCTGAGGGCTGGAAGGTGTCTGCGCGTCCGTTCCTGGTCGAGTCCGAAGGCAAGCTGACGCGTGGCTTTTGCGTCGTCGAGTACGTTGTCCTGCTAACCCAGCCGCCGCAACCACGGCGCGTCCGTGCAAGGCCGCAACAAGGCCGAGATCGAAGAAGCGCACGGCCCGGCGAACGAGCACGGTCTCGAGCCGGCCAAGAAAAAGCGTGCCATGGAGAAGGACGAGGCGCCCGCGCTCCTCGGCGTGCCGCTCATCAACATCGTGACCGAGACGCCCGGCATTCCGTGGTTTTCGGATATGTTCCTCGAGCGTCTCGGCATGCTGGCATAGAGGCGTAACTATTTTCTAGCGCATACTGTCACACTACGCACCCGCCGGCCGGAAACCAGGCGGCGGCGGCGCAAAGCCCGGAGGCGGGGCCGGGAAACCCGGCGGAGGGCCACTCGGCATGCCCGGGGGCGGCGGCATACCCACCGGGGGGCGGCCCATGAGCGGCGCCATGCCGAATCCAGCGCCACGGCCCGACGGCACGCCCTGGCCCGGGCCCGGAGCGATCACCGGCTCGTTCTTCGACTCCGGCGGCGGCGCCTCGACACTGAGGGAAATGATCGTCTCGCCACGCAGGATAATCAGACCCAGCGTGCGCTTCTGTTCCTGCGCAGCAGGAGGCGCTTCGTCCTCGTCCTCGTCCTCGTCCTCGACGTGGCCCTCGGCGGTCTCGCCGTGCGCGACCTTTTGCTTTTTGTTCGGCTTGCTAGCGCTCTTCTTCTTCTTGGGTTTTATCCGGCGGAACTCCTCGGCTAGGTCAGTCAAGCGGGCACAACGTACTATCCGACAACACAATGTTCATGTGGGTATCGAACGCAAGCAGCTGTCCCGTGAGCTGCCTACCGTCGTTGAGCGTCACTCGCAGACGATAGTCGATCAGGGACATCATCTTGCCACCCTTGGCTTTGACAGGCGGCTGGGTCAGCAGCGTCACGTACCATTTTCCTTTCTCCGCCGATCGTAGACGCGACGGTGCGGCGCAGAAGTCGGGCACGGCACGTGACATCACGTGTGTGGAGGGCGAGTCAGAAGATTAAGTTGGTGCGCGGGGCAGCTTCGCCATGCCCCTCGACCTGTCCCAGTTTCTCTCGCAGGACGCGCGCAACCGCCCGGTGTCGGCGATCCGCGGATTGCTTCCGCTGGAGAGCCGTCCGGGAATGATCTCGCTGCTCGCCGGCAAGCCGAACCCCGACGGATTTCCGTTCGAGTCGGTGACCATGACGCTCAAGCCATCTGCCGAGATGGGCACCGATGCGGACGGCAAGCCGGTCACGCTCACGATCGAGGGCGAGGATATGAAGCGCGTGCTCCAGTATGGCAGCACGTCGGCCGATCCCAGCTTTGACACGGTGCTCCAGGAGATCATCAGCCGCGTGCACCAACGCACGCGTGACAACGGCCAGCCCGACGGCGATTTCACGATCGCCGTGGGGTCCGGTAGCCAAGACCTCTTGGTCAAAGCCATGGCGGTTATTCTCGACGAGGCCGACACGCTGCTCGTCGAGGCGCCCGTTTACCCGTACGTTGTCTTTCTTACTTACGCAGTGGCGCGATTCCCGAGCTGCAGGTGAACAAGGTCAACTTGGTCTCGCTCGAGACCGACTCGCAGGGCCTGTCTGCCGACTCGCTGCGCACGACGCTCGAAAACTGGCACACGTCGGAGGCGACCAAGCACCTCAAGTACCCCAAGGCGCTGTACACTGTGCCGACCGGCGCGAACCCCGCCGGGACGACCGCGTCGGCGGAGCGCAAGCGCGAGATCCTGGCGCTCGTGCGCAAGCACGGCGTGCTGCTTCTCGAGGACGACCCGTATTTCTTCCTGACCTTTGACGATGTGGACGAGGACCCTACGACGCATGCCCGCACGCCGAGCTACTTTGCCCTCGAGCACGAGGATGCAGAGACGTGGGGCTACGGCTACGTGGTGCGCTTCGAGAGCTTCTCCAAGATCATGTCGGCCGGTATGCGGCTCGGCTTTATGATGGGCCCCCCGACGATCGTCAATGCTGTTATTGCACTGACCGCCTCGTCGAACCTGCACGCGTCCGCACCGCCGCAGGCGATGGCCGCGGCGCTTCTGAGCTACTGGGGTATGGACGGCTTCCTTCGCCACGCGAACAACGTCGCGAAAATGTACAAAGAGCGGCGCGACATGTTTGGCGCCGCTGTCGAGTCGACCCTCGGCAAGGGCGAGGACGGCAGCAAGATGCCGGTCGCCACCTGGATCTCGCCGGTGGCCGGCATGTTCTTCTGGATCAAGCTGCACCTGCCGCCGACCGACGGCGCGCCAGAGGGCGACTCGTACAAGGTTATCGCCGAAAAGGCACTGTCGTACGGCGTGCTGGCCATGCCCGGCGCCGCGTTCTTTGCGACGCCGACCGTGACGCCGTACGTGCGCACGTCGTTCAGCCTGATCGAGCCGGCCGATGCTCGCGAGGCGCTGCAGCGCCTGCGCCAAGCCGTAGAGAGCGCATGGAAAGACGCGGGGTACGAGAGCATCCCCCCGATACAGCCATAGACTACGCATCCTTGTTTTGGGCTTTTTCGTTCTCGCGGTCCACCTGGTCGAGGGCCGCCATAAAGAGCGACGCCTGCCCGACGCCGAGGTCCTTCATGTACGCCGCCTGCTCGCTCGCGATCGTCATGTAGTGCTGAGTATGTTGCAGCGTCGCTGACAAGGCGCTCATGCGCGATGCAAGGTACGCATAGTGCCGCTCTTTGGCCGTCGTCAGGCCCGCGCCCCCGACCGGCGCGTGAGACATGGCTGTTGATCGCGACGCGTCGCTGACTCAGCTGGACCCTCGCTTTTTGCCCACGTGCAGCGCTCGGCCCTCGAGGACGCCATGGTGCACTACATCGGCCCGACGCTCCGGCGGAACATTCACTCGTACAAGTACTCGGGTGTGGACGACTCGCTGGTGTCCAAGTATATCCTTGGTCCCTACTGGAACTGGCTCGTGCAGCTCTTTCCGCTGTCGGTTGCCCCGAACACGATTACCCTGAGCGGCCTCGTGCTCGTCTTTGGCAATGTGCTTTCGCTCCTCTACCTCGACTGGACGCTCGACAATGCGACCGGTCTGCGCATCAACTTTTTGAGCTCGCGCAGCGGCGAGCTGCCGGTGGTGCCGATGCTGCCGCACAAGGGCCTGCCCGTCGCGCTCGAGGCGTCGGCCACGCCGACCGGTACGCCGGCCGTTCCCGGCTGGCTCCTCTTTGTGTGGGCTGCGTCGCTGTTCATGTACCAGAGCCTGGACAGTATCGACGGCAAGCAGGCGCGCCGCACCGGCATGGCAGGGCCGCTCGGCGAGCTGTTTGACCATGGCTGCGACGCGCTCAACACGATCCTGGAAAACATTCTCGTGGCCTCGGCCATGGGCCTTGCACGCTCGTACTGGGCAATGTTTGCGCTGGTCGCGTCCATGGCCAACTTTTACCTGACGACGTGGGAAGAGGTGCACACCCACACGCTGTATCTCTCCGCCTTCTCCGGACCGGTCGAGGGCATCCTGATGATCTGCGCAGTGTACATGATCGCCGGTGCATTTGGCGGCACGACCTTTTGCCTGCACGGCGTGCTGAACATGACCGGCCTCGCCAAGATTGCGTACGTGCGTGAAAACTTTGCGTGGATGAACTGGCCGCTGAGCGACGTGCTGATCAGCCTCGCGGTCCTCGGCCTCGTCGGCAACACGCTCGCGAGCTACGGCAACGTATACAAGGTATGCATCCGCGAGAAGCGCTCGGTGCTCACGCCGATCGTCGGCCTGCTGCCGTTCGCGGTGCAGGCCACGGCAAACGTCGCCTGGATGCTCGGCCACGAAGCGCGCTTGATTGTGCACGGACCTGTTTTCATTCCTTTCCTGTGCTACTGGGGCCTAAGCTTTGCTTACCTGGTCGGCCTGCTGATTGTGTCGCACGTGTGCAAGGGGCCGTTCCCGTACTGGAACTGGCTGTACATCCCCAGTATCCTCGGCGCGATCGACGCGCACCTGCCGCAGCCGATCCTGCAGACGTCGCTGCAGGCCACCGAGTACACCGTGTACGGTGCCGTGGCGCTTTCGCTCGCCGTGTACGGCTACTTTGTCTACGACGTGATCACCACGATCACGAAGGAAACCGGCAAGCCGTGCTTCCGCGTGCTGAAGCACTCCGAGTAGGGTATAGTTAATCTGCGCGTCGCAGCTCGGACACCAGCTGAACCTGCGCATGGAGCGCCGCCGACGGCACCTGCTCGACCATCAGCACGGGCCTGGCACTGAGCTGTGCATTGTCGGGGCGCGAGAGCAGGCGGATGTCGCTGCCGGGGATCACCTGCAGCAGCTCGCCCGTGAGGCGGTGCACCTCGACAAACGTCGACGAGAACGCGAGGATCGTATCAGCAGTGCATGCGATGCGTAGGGGGCGCCCTTGCCACTCGAACGCAGCGTCGGTGCGCACGAGGCGCCCAGCAGCATCCGTATAACACGCACAGCGCTCAAAGCAGAGCAGGTAGTGCTGGTCGGGAAGGTGAAAGATGCCGAGGGGGCGCTGTCCTTCGAGCTGCTTGAGCAGCGACCAGGCGCGCGTATCGTCGCGCGTGGCCGACTTGGCCGTGGGCAGCAGCTCGAGCGCTTCGGTCTCGAGGCTGTACGTCTGGAAGCCACGGTGGGTATACACAGCAATCGCCGTTTGGAGGAACTGCACGCCAGTCGCCTCGTAGCCGACATAGAACTTTTTGTACTCGCGGAACCGCGAAAAGGTCTCGGACGGCCGCCGGCTAAGGAACCGGCGGCCATCACTGTCCGGCCCCGCCTCGATTGGCTCGAGGACACGGATGGACGTCTCGCTGGTTTTCTTTTTGGCATACACAAGCAGCTCGCGCCCGCCGACGTAGCCCGTGGCAAAGAAGAGCACGTCGCGGTTGCCACTCAGCTTCTGCGGCGCAAAGCTCAGCGGCGTCGCCTTGCTCGGCACGAGCGCCTGCAGATCGTACGCAATCAGCGACTTGTCGGCCAGCACGAGAAAGTGGCCGAAGCGCTCCAGAACAGTGCACTGCGTGACGCCGCGCAGGTGCAGCACCTTGTGGAAGGAGTGCACCTGGCCATACAGACCGATCCACACACCGTCGCTCGTGCCGACAGCCAGCATCTGCGTATGGTCCTCGAGGCGGAACGGCGCGGCGCACGTCACCTCGGGGTGCACGTTGGGCACGTCGCGCGGCAGCCCATCAGGCTGCAGTGCACCGGCGGCAAAGGTGTCGCCCGACAGCGGCGTGCGCCGGATCACGGCATGCTTTGCATCGTGTGCAGCGACCATGCGCTCGACTGCCGTGAGGCTCTGGTGCCACTCGGCACGCTGCTGCGCGGTAGCGACATACAGCGTAAACGCCTCGCGGCTCGCACGGTGGCGCACGCTGAACGGAAACATATCGGTCATGTCGCCCGGCATCAGGCGGCGGTTCAGGTGGCCACGCGAGAGCGACGGGTCGTGGAAGCCCGACCAGTCGAGCAGTGCGACAGGGATCGGCTGGGTAAGTAGGGCAACGTACCGGCTTAGAGTACACGAGGCGCATTTTTGACGGCTCAATCGTCGCATCCGGCGGCGCATCGACAGGGCGCTTGCGCTTGGCCAGCACAAAGTAGTTGTCAAAGAGCATCGCCGTCATCTCGGTCCACTCGAACTCAAAGCCGTCGGGGCGGCGATAGACGGTGCCTTGGTGCACAAGCTTGCGGTCGGGCAGGTGCAGGTTGAGCGGTACGAAAATGTCCGGGCGCTTTGCCTCGAGGACACCGGCGAGTTCCTGGACCTGTAGGCGCTGCTCGGCGGCCTCGACGCCGGCCTGAGCAACCTTGCACTGCTCGTCGATGATCTCAGTCGCAAGCAGGATCTGCTCCTGGTCGGGGCTCATCGGGTCGGTGTACTTCAAAATCGACTCAAGGTGCAGATGGTAGCGCTGTAGGCGCGCCGGCGGGCGGAACAAAAAGTTATCAAGAGGGTGGCGGTGCGCCTGCGGATCGCGGCGACAGTCGTCGGCAAACTTGGCCATGCGCGCATTCGTGGCAATCTCGCGTTTCAGCGTATAGAGCGCGACGGGGTAGTGCTGCACGTACGTCGCGTATGCCGAGCCCCACTCGAGCGCCGCATTGACGCACAAGTCGCCGATCGTCTGCACCATCGGATGCTCTTCGCGCTCGCGCTCGCACAAACGGTCGACGAACGCGGCAATATGCGTCGTGAGCTCGAGATAGTTGCCAAACACAACCTCGATAAAGGTTTCGAGCGCCGCGCCAGAGAGCGGCGCCGCACGCGCCATTCCGACGCCGGACGAGTCGGCGAGCGCACGCAGGCGATGCACAAACGTGTCGATGAGTTGCAGATCCCGCAAGAAGCTCTCTTCTTTCTGCACCATCTCGTGCAGCGCGTTTTGGCGCTCCACCTCTTTGCGCGGGAGCGACTGGACGAGCTCTGGAGGAACAAGCTCGACCCACGCCTTGGCGCCGACGTCGCCGACGTCGTCGTCGTCGACGGCATCGGCCACGTCCAGATCGGACGCGTTCCACGCACGTCCTGCGCGTGGACAGCTTGGGACGTAGCAGGTAAAACGCGGCGAGGTGTTTAGCGCACACGTCGGGCTGTAGCAGCGTGTCATGGGCGCAAAGACGCCGGTCGGCAGGTCGTGCGTCTGTGTGCTGACGCACGCCGCGGCTGCCTGCGCGCTGAGGCCGACGGCATCGAGCGAGCGGCGCTCAAACAGTGTGCCGTGGATCTCGCGCGCGTTTGCAGCCGCGCCGTCGACCTTGTCATTGTTTGCGCAATCCGAAAAGAACATGTACACTTCGTCGACGCCCGCGCTCAGCGGGTGGTCTTCCCAGTCTGCCTCGTGGATGAATAGCTGCGTCTTGAGCGAGCGCGCAATGCTCATCGCCATATAGTGCGCATTTGCCTCGGGAATCTCTGCGCCAAATTGCGCCGAAGTATGTGCGTACTGGCCCAGGATGTCGGTGATCGCCTGGATGGCCATGCGCCCGGTAAAGCTCAGAGGGTAAATGATACTTCCCTTGATGAGAGGTTTGCGTTCCAGGATGCACAAGAGAAGCTGCGCAATCTGCGAAAGGCACGCCATGTCGACGGTCGTTCCACGAAGCAGCTCGGCGGTAATGTCGTGCACTTCCTCGGGCGGCAGCTCGACCGGCGCCTTTTTCTCTACCGACACCGACTGCGGCCGAGGCGTATAGACTGGCAGCATATCGTGCTCGAGGCTTTCGTGCTTTTCCGGCGGCCACGCCAGCGGTTTCCCCGAGTGCCGCCGCGGCTTGGCGTCTGCGCTGGGCGTGTGCACCGAAGCGTACGACGGGGGCGCGTTCGGCGCCGGAATACTCGGTGCAGGCGACGGCGCGCTCGGCAGCCGCGTCGGTACGCGAGGCCCCCGCGGCGTCGGCGGCAGCGGCCGGCGCCGTGTGCCGCTCGTCGACGCGAGCGAAGCGTAGCTGTGGCGGCGGTCCATCGGCGGCGAAGGCAAAAAATGGCGCGTCGTCTGTACCGACGCTGCCCTCATTTTTCGCTCCGGCGATTCTTGCATGATATCATCGATTTCATTCACCAATTCGTCCATCCCCGGAAGCGCACTGCCCGGGGGCCGTGCCATGGCCGACGATGCTTATTTAGTCAGTGGAGGTGGACTCCGTAGTGGGGCCGGATGCAGGGACCGGCTGTGGGGAGCGTCAAGCGAGCCGTGTCGCTTGGCGCGTCTCTCGTGTGTCTGTGTCCGATCCTTGTGTCCCAACATATCTAAAATAAATCCAATTACGTGCGTCGTCTATAATACAGTGCATCACATGTTAAGGGGTGTGGTGGTCACTCGGCGTCGCCACCTCTGGCGCCTGGCTTTCTGCCGGCGCGCTTTCGAGCGCCGACGAGACTGCACCGGCGAGGTCGAGGTGGAAGTACGGCGTGAGTTCATTGTTCCACAGAATCGGAACGGTGATACTTCCAGCCCCGAGGTCGAGCGATTCCTGTTCGGCCTTGTTGTTGCCGTAGATCGCATCGAGGTTCTTGATCTCGTCGTCAAACGAGCCCTTGTCCGGCTGTGCCGGCGCCTGTGCCTCGAGGTCCGTGGAGCTGGTGGGCGCATCGCGCACAATGTCTTCGTGCTGGGGCTGGGCGTGGGCGTCTTCGACGATCTTGGTACCCGGCACCGGCGAGTTGCGCACACCGACCTCGCGGTCGTCGTGCGCCGGCACCACGGCCGCGATCTCGGTCACATGGCGGCGGACCGTGCCGGTACCAAAGTCACCGGCGAGCAGGCCACGGCGGATCCACGGCGAGAGGATATGCGCAAAGTGGAACTCGACCGGCGCGCCGCGGTACAGCTCGAGCGCGTTGCGCAGATCGACCAGCACCTGGACCGAGGTCGAGTCGATGTTGCTCACCGACCCAAAGTCGAGCACGATCGCACGCAGAAGCGGCCGCGGATCGTTGCGGCGCTCCAAGTCCTTGTCGGCCATGTCCTCGTCGACCGTCTTGGCATCCGCGTGGCGGCGGTGGTAGAGCGTGGCCTTGCGCCAGAACTTGATCAGCAGTGGGTTGGGCGGTCCGGGGTCGTTCCACGGCCGATCGCCCTTGCGCATCACCTGGAGCTTGCCCGGGCGTGTCTCGGCCTTGACCTTGTCGATGATAATGTCCGACATGCGCGAGGCGTTCGGGTAGGTGAATGACTCCTCGACACGGTACACAAAGATACCGGGTGGCGGCGGCGCGACGTGCACCGACGGGTCGCGCAGGCCGTCCTGCGTGTCCATAGGCACATAGACGTTGCGGACCTGAGCGCCGCCCGCGACCGACGGGTCGTGCTGCACACGCACCACACCCAGCCAGTGTCCACGAGGGCGTGCAATGCGAACCAACAGGAGCGCTGCCGAGGCCGCGATCGAGGTGTACACACCGTAGTCGACACTGGTAAAGATGGTCACGACCACGGCCGCAACCCAAATCAAGAGCTCGAGCGGGTTCATCAGCCAGAACTTGTACAGGAGCGCCGGGGGCGCAATCAGGTCACCCACCGCGTGGATAATCACTGCCGAGAGCGCCGCGTTCGGAATCCAGAAGAAAACGCCCGACAGAGCGTAGATGGCAATTAGCACGACAATCGCCGTGATCCAGCCCGCAAGCGGCGTGCGCACACCCGACTTGGACTTGATCGCAGAGCGCGAGAAGGAGCCGGTTGCCGCGTAACCGCCAAAGCACGGGCCGACCAGGTTCGTGACACCGATCGCGACCAGTTCCTGGTTCGGGTTGATCTTGTAGTTGTTCAGACGGCCGAACGACTTGGAGATGGCAATGTGCTCGAGCAGCAGCACAATCACCGACGCGGGCAGGTTCGGGCCGATGGCCGAGAGCACATCGGTCGGGAGTACCGGCTGGCCCATGTGCTTAAAGCCACGGGGCACATCGAGAATCAGGCTGATAGGGTACTTTTTCTTGTCGTGGTAGTGCGTGCCGACCCATGCGCGACTCGCGGCGGTGAGGATGATGATGACAAACGCACTGCGCATTACCGAGATGAAGAATGCGGCGCGCGCGTACCTTGGGTAGCGTTTCGCGACCCAGTTGCACGACCAGCGTACGAGATAGAGGAAAACCAAAGCCGTAACACCAAACGCGGCATCCATCTTGGCGGTAGGCAGCTTTTTGAAAAAGTTGATCGCGATCTTGTACATGGCATCGTTGCCGTTCACGCCTTTTTCACCGAGGAGCTTGGGCAGCTGGCCGACGAGAATGGTCAACGCGGATCCCGTCATGAAACCGCTCACGGCCGGCGCGGGAATGAACTCGACGATCCAGCCCAGGCGCAGGAGACCGACGCCGAGCGTGATAATACCACAGAGGAATGCAAGCGCGGATGCGATAATTTCCGGCGTGACTTCCGGGTGCGTTTGCAAGACCTTTTGGATGACATTGTGCGTCTGCAGCGACATGACCGCCACCGGTCCGATCGTCACGTCCTTGGAGGTGGCAAACAGCGCATAGATCACGACACCGACGAACGACGAGTAGAGACCAAACTCGGGCTTGAGGCCAGCGACGTTGGCGTACGACATGGACTGCGGCACGACCACAAGGCCGACCGTGATACCCGAAATCAGATCGCCGACGAACCACGTCGAGTTGTACGAGAGGATCCAGCGGCGGAACGGGAAAAGCGAGTCGAGGTAGTTTAGCGTCGCGTAGAACGGGTTCTCATAGTGGTCGTGCGCAAAGTCTTTCACGCCGACCATGGGGATACCCAGGCGGTTGGCCTCCGTGTCGTCGTAGCGCACGAGCGTCTTGCCGAACCGCTTGGCATTGTGCCAGAAACGGCCCGGGGTGGACTCTCGCCCCGCAGGAGCTGGCTGCATGGCGATAATAGAGTTGATAATGGACACGGACGCCCTAGATTATAAGCTCGGCAGCAAAGTGAAGGAAGAAGAGGGGGGCGCGGCTCCCCTTCCTCGGATCACCTCATGCGTAGCTCCTAAGACCAATTTAAACTTCGCAAGCACGCAATTCCTGCAAGAAACGCCGCGCGTGGAGAGGCAAGGGCGTTAACGCCACGTGCCGATCACGCCAAGCACACGAGCCACGTGGTGCGCGCAACACTTGCTCGACGCGTCGAAATGGCGGAGCGTGCGCTGTTCGGGGGGGTGCGTTACGTGCTCGCGGACACACTCGGAACTCGCGATAAAGACGAAGTGCGTGATGAAACTAATACAGCTTCGTGCAGCGCTCGAGAGCCATGGCGCACAGGTCGCCACCGACGCGCAGTCGCGCACGTCGTTTGAGAAGAACGTGACACACCTCGTCACCGAGTCGCTGCACTGCGCGCAGGGGCGCTGGTGCACGCCGCTCGCGGATGCCCAGTGCGCAAGGGATGCGTCGCACCCGTGCGCAGTCACCGTACGTATCCACACTCACCCAGCCGCTGTGGGTCACGCGCTCGATCGCGCTGCGCCAGCTGCAGCCCGAGGGCCTCTACTCGCCGGATCCCCAGCGCCTCTTTTCGGGGGTGGTTGTGAGCTGCGCGGGAATGTCGCCGCACGACCAAGAGATGATCGCTGCGGCGGTCGAGTCGCTCGGTGGCGCGGTGAAGCAGACACTGTGCGAAGAGGTGACGCACCTCGTCACCGCGTCGCGCGACACGTCCAAGGTGCGTGCGCTCGAAGAGCGGCCCGACATTCGCATCGCGGTCGTCGCACCACATTGGGTCAATGATAGTTTTCGCCTGAACCGCCGCCTGCCGCTGCGCGACTTTGTGTTTGACCTGAACAAGCCCGACGCGCTGCCGACGTGCATGTGTGCGTCGTGGGACCGTCCGCAGGACGTCCCTTCTTCGCCGTCGCACTCGCCAGACGATGCAGGCGGCGCGGTGCTCGCGGGAAAAAGGGTGCTCTTTGCACGCGACATCCACGGCGGCGCACTCGAGTCGCATCCCGAGCTGCACTCGCTGCGTGATCGCGTGGTGGGCGCCGGCGGAACGTGCCTCGAGACGCTCGCCGAGGACGCAAACGACGCGGCAGTGCAGCAGGCTGTGCGCGATGCGGACCTGGTCGTGGCGCGCTTCCGCGAGAGCCGCGAATTTGGCGCGGCGATGCGCGAGGACACGACGGTCGGCACGCTCCCGTGGCTCGTGCAGATCCTCTCGAAAGGGCGCATGAGCTCGCCGCGCGACCGTCTGCTGCACTTTCCGTACCCCGAGAGCCCGGTACCGGGCTTTGACCGCCTGACGGTGACGATTACCAACTACTCGGGTGCGCAGCGTACCTACCTCAAGGACCTGATTGCCAAGATGGGCGGCACCTTTACGCCGCACATGACGCCGTCGCACCATGTGTGCATCGCGCTGGACCTCTCGGGCGAAAAGGTGCTCAAGGCGCGCGAGTGGAACATTCCGATCGTGAACCACATCTGGCTCGAGCAGTGCTTTGCGACGTGGACGAACCAAAACCTGGCACAGAGCCAGTTTATTACGTTTCCGGGCGCCGCGCAGCTCAAGGCAGTCGTCGGCCAGGCAAGTGTGCCGGACGCGAGCCTCAAGCCGTGGCTGGTGACGGCCGAAGCCGCACCAGAGCCGGAGCGGTCGCAGGCGACGCCGGAGCCGGAGGAGGAGCCGGAGACGAACGATACCCCGACGGCGGATACCCCTGCGAATGGCCGTGTGACGAGCGCCGTCGATGAAAGCGTGCAAGAGATTGTGGTGGATGGGCAAGGAAAAGGGAAAGGGAAGGAGGCGGAGACGGAGCGTGATGAGCCTATTGAGGAAGGCGAGGAGGGCGAGGAGGGCGAAAAGGGCGAGGAGTACCCTGACGTGCCCGAGCCCAACGAGGTCGAGCCCGAACACGTCGAGCCCGAGCATGTTCGTGACGCTGAGCAGGCCGAGGTCCACGAGCGCGACGATATCGAGCCTGAGCACGTCGAACAGGAGCACGTCGAACCTGAGCACGTCGAACCTGGACAGGAGCACGAGTCCGAGCACGCCCACGACACTGCCGAGGACCTTACCAAAGAATCTGTCCATCCTGACGCTTCTGCCGACCCTACTAGCCCTGCTGTGCAGGACGCCAAGGCCCTTCACCCCGACGCCGACCAGTCGGCCGCCGCTTCCGAGCCGTCTCCTGTGGCTCCTCAGCCAGACGCCTCTTCTGCACGCCCCTCGGCGCGCCCAACTTCGCGTCCTTCGCTCCCCTCGGACGAGCAGCTTGCCGAGGCCGAGCTGGGCGTGCACACGCCCGCCCGCTCCAAGCGCAAGTCGGACACGGGCGAGCGTCGTGCGACGCCGACGTCTGCGCGCAAGCGCGGCAAGGTTGATGGCGTGTGCCTTGCGACGACCTCGGTCGAGCTCAAGCCGAACACGCTGCAGGTCCTCGATGCGCTGCAAGTGACGCGTGTCGACGATGTGTCGCAGGCGACGCACCTTGTCGCCAAAGGGCTTACGCGCACGGAGAAGATGCTGTGTGCCATTGCCCTCGGCACGGTCGAGATCGTGTCGGTGGACTGGCTGAAAGAGGTGGTGAAGCGCAAAGCGCTGGTCGATGCCTCGCGCTATGCGCTGGTCGACCGTGAAAAAGAGGCCAAGTGGAACATGACGCTGTCGAATGCGCTTGCGACGAGCCGTGCGGCGCCCGGCGCGCTGCTGGAGGGCCACACGTTCTACCTCGGCAAAGGTGTGCAGCCCAGCAAAGACGTGCTGCGCCATGTCATTGCAGCGGCTGGTGGTCAGGCTGCCTCGCTGTCGAGTGCCTCGGCCAAGGTGCTGGTCGCCGATGCCGCCCACCACCACGTCATTGGCTCGCGCGAGGAGGCGAAGCAGCTCGGCGCGCTGCGTGAGCAGTGTGCCAAGCACGGCCACGTTTTGCCGCTCTGGACGCCCGAGCTGATTCTCGCCGGGGTCCTGCGTCAGGACATGCAGTGGGACGAGGAGTATGCGCTGCATCTGTAGTCTACTTTTATAACGTAATCTGAGCAGCGTCGAGGTTCAGAGCATGCAGCAAGAGGTTGACGTTGCGGATGCGCACGTCCTCCTCCTGCTTCGCCCCCTTGCTCTTGGCCTCGTTTGCGGCAATGATATTCGCGAGGATCTTTTCGCGCAGCTCCTGCACCAGCACCTGCTGCTGGTTGAGGTCCGAGTGGATGGCAAAGAGCGCCATGAGGTTCCAGACCGGCTCGTCTTCCGCGTCGATGCTGAAGCGCGAGCCCTCCTTGCGCGAGGCATGGGCCAGGTATACATCCACGCCGAACGGCAGCGCCGCCTGGACGCGCGTCGAAGGGAAGAGCTGCGCAAGCTGCCCGTGCGCCGCGAGGCGGTCAAGGAGCACGCCAAAGACGTTGCTCCACTGCTCGACCTCGTCGGCGCTCGGCGTCGCCTCGCCGATCGGCACCGCGGCCGAGGCCGCCTGGCGCAGCGTCTCGGCGCGCGAGAGGAGCACAGTAAGCACCGAGACACCCGGGCGCGTCTTGGCGCAGAACACGATATCGTTGCGTTCCATCAGCAGCGCGAGCATGCCGCTCACAATGCGCAGCGGCGCCTGGTTGATGAGCGAGATCATGTTGAAAAGCACCGAGTTGCCAAACGCGTCGATGCTGCGCCCAATCTCGGCCGCGTGTGTGGCGGTGAGCGGGGCGCGGGCGTGGGGCAGCGCTTCCAGCGCCTGGTACTGCTCCCACGGCGCATAGTTCCGCACCGCGTCCAGCGACGAGAAAGACGCAATGAGCATCGTCAGCGTCGCCAGGCCCTGCTCGGGATCGAGCAGGCGCAGCGCGCGGGGCAGCAGACGCTTGCCTTTTACGTGGTTTAGCAGCGAGACGAACGGATGAGGATCCGACACGTCAAGCGGCTCGAGCACGCGCAGCTCGTCCCAGAGCTTGTCGGTGAGCTGCTTTTGCTCGCGCATCGCGTCGAGGTCAGCATCGAGCGCAGGCTCGCGGCGCAGCTGCTCGAGGCGCAGCACAATTGCATAGAGCTGCTCGAGGATCACGAGCGACTCGCGGCGCGAGAGCGATTCGCGCTTTTGCGTGCCGTGCGTGCGCAGCGACGCGTCGTCGAGCGAAGCGCCTTGGAGCGCCGCACGCATCGCGTCCTCCGCCGCGCCGGGCTTGGCGTCCGACTGCGCCTCGTGCGAGCCTTTTGCGTGGATCACCTGCAAAATCTGGCGGGGCTTGTTCGCAGACGACAGCGAGACACGGCCGAGCGTGCCTTCGAGGCCGGTGGCGCTCCCTTTGGCCTCGCGCTTCTTGCGGCTATCGACGAGGCGCTCGACCTGCTGCTGCATGCGCAGCATCGCATTTTCGTGCCGCGTAAGCTTGCGGCGGGGGCCTTTCTTGTCCTCGCTCTTGTGTTGCTCGATCGCCTCCACGGTCGACGCGTCGGGCAGGGGAATGCGGCGGCCGCCGCCACGCACGGCAAAAAAGACGTGCGCGTAAAAGTCGTCCGTGTACGGATCGGGCGTCACCAGGTGGCTGATCTGGATCCGCGTAATAAAGTCCTTGTCCGAGCCCGACATGATGCCGTTGTAGCGCGTGATCTGCGCGAGCTTGGCGGCCTTGGCACGACGCTTCTCCTCGGCGGCCTGCCACTGCTGCATACGCGACGGAGCAGTGGAAAGGAGGAGCTGGATCGCGGCCTGCTCCTCGCTCGTCGACGCGTTGCCCGGGACAAGCAGCGCAGGGAACCGCGCACCGACCTCTTCCAGCGAATCAAACTGGATCGGAGGAGGGAGCGACAGGATCGCCTGCTGCACCGCCTGGGGGCACGCCTCGAGCATCGCACGCATGCGCGCAAGGTGCGCCGCCTGGGGGTTCGGAGGCGGCACAGGCGCAGCGGGCGCCGCAGCCGGAGGCGCCGTAGGGCGGACGAGCGGCATGCCTGCCGGCGGCGCACTGGCCGCGGGCGGCGGCACCGGCGGCGTAGTAGCAGCCGCAGCAGCAGCAGCAGCAGTAGCAGCCACCGGCATGCTTGGTACCGGCGCAGGCTGCACCGGCGCGCTCGGCACCGGCGCCGGGCGTTGCGAGCGGAGCTCGGCCTCGACCTCTTCGAGCGTCAGCGGCCGTCCGGCCGGCGGCGCGGGCGGGGGAGCGCGCTGTGTGCGCAGCTCCGCCTCGACCTCGTCGAGAGTCGCCGGGCGCGGCGCCGGCGCGCGCTCGGGCTCCGGCTTGGGCACGTCGACGCTCAGCGCCGGGGTGCTCCAAAAGTCGTCGAACGATGCGGCGAACGCGGACGCATTGCGGTCGCTCTTGCCCTGTGCAGCCTGCGGCTGCCCGTGGCCAAAGTCAAAGTCCTTGCCGACGTCCTGTGCGAACGTGCCAAAGGTGTCTTCGTTCAGGTCGTCGTTCGTCTCCTGCAGCTGGTCGCCCAGTCCGTCGTACGTGTCCTGACCCCATGTGTACACCTCCACGTCTTCCTGTGCACTCGCTGCGAGCGCACGCTCGATCTTGTCATTGAGCGCCGACTCCTCGTCGGGCGCCCCCTTCCCTGGCAGGCTCGCGTCGAACCCAAAGAAGGACATGGTCGGGAGATGCTGGCTGCGGACGCAGAAACCACGTGGTGCCACGTGATAAGAAGGGACAACACAGGTCCGGGGCGGCGCAGGGACCATTCGGCGCGATGCCGGCCAAGAGTCTGCAGACGCTGGTAAAGCAGCGTACGTTGAGAGGCTAACGCAGGCTATCTTAATGCGATACAATCCGTGCAGCCCGCGTCACGATGGAAGAACCTCGTGGTCGACTCGCACACGATGCAGTACCTGTCGGCGGTGATGCGCATGTTTGATATTCTCGAGCTGAATGTGACCCAGGTCGAGAACATCGAGAAGCGGCGCGATCCCCAGCCGACGATGGAGGCCGCGTACATTCTGTGTGCGACGACGCAGAATGTCGAGCGCCTCATTAAGGAGCTCGCGCCGAGCGGCGACACCCCGCCACAGTACGCCGCGGCGCACATCTTCTTTGTCGACGCCGTGTCGGACGAGCTCGTGGAGAAGCTCACTGCGTCCAAGGCGGCGCCGCGTCTGAAGCAGCTTGTCGAGCTGTTCCTGAGCATGTGGCCGATCGAGGCACAGGCGTTTGTGCTGAAGCAGCCTACCTCGCTCTACTCGCTCTTCCAGCCGATGGAAGGGCCGTACGCGCCGAGCCACGATGAGTCGCTCGCACTTCTGCAGGACGAGCTGGACGTTGCGACGCAGACGCTAGTCAATTTGTGCATCACGCTGAACGAGAATCCACAGATCCGCTACCTCTCGTCGAGCCCCACGCCGCTGGGGCCGCTGGCGATCGGCGCACAAGAAAACACGGTCGACGGCAACGCGCCGCACGTCCCCCCGCCGAAGCGTGCCGCGCCGCCAGAAGGCAGGATCGAGGTCGGCGAGCACTTTACCAAGCAGCTCGCCTTCCGCGTGCAGGCGGCCCTCGACGAGTACACCAAAGGCGGCCAGCTGCTCGGCGAGCCGGGCCGGCCGCAGAGCGTGCTCTTTGTCACGGACCGCTCGATGGACACCTCAGCGCCGTTCCTGCACGAGTTTACCTACCAGGCGATGATCAACGACCTGCTCCCGATCGAGGAAGGTATGCGGTACAAGCACACGTATACCAACTCGGACGGGCAGCGCGAGGAGAGCATGGCCGAGCTCAACGACGAGGACGAGATCTACAAGGCGATCCGCCACCTGCACATTGCCGAGGCGATCGCCTACCTCCAGCGCGAGTTTGAGTCGCACATGGGCGAGGCCAGCCAGTTTTCGGGCGCGACGTCGATCAACGGCATGCGCGACATGCTGGCGTCGCTGCCGCACATGCAGACCACCAAGGAGAAGCTGTCGCTGCACCTGTCGCTCGCGCAGCAGTGCATGGACCGTTTCGAAAAGAGCAAGCTCGCCGAGCAGGCGATGGTCGAGCAAAATAGCGCCACCGGCGAGACGGCGCAGGGCTCGCGGCCCCGCGCACTGGTCGAAGAGATGGTGCCACTGCTTGACGACGCACAGGTCACCAACGCGGACAAGGTGCGCATCATCGCGCTCTACATTCTTTTCTGCGACGGCGTCCACGACGAGGACCGCCGCCGCCTCTTTCAGCATGCGCGCCTTGGCACGGGCGAGATGAATGCAGTAAATAATCTTGTGCACCTCGGCGCGCGCATCGTGCGCGAGTCGTCGGGCTCGGGCCTCGATGCCATCTTCCGCAAGCGGCGCAAACACCTCAAGCCGCGCTCCAACCCGACCGACTACGAGCTGAGCCGCTACCAGCCGCTGATCCGGACCATGATGGAGGACCATGCGGCAGGGCGCCTCGACCAGTCGCTCTTCCCGTACGTGCGTGACGCACCCCCGGATACGCTCGCGACGGGGTCCTTATCGCCGCGCAACGTCGCCAACTTTGGCTCGAGCGCGACCGACATGGCGACGCAGATGCTCCACTCGGCCATCAACGCCACCGGCGGCAAGGACTCGCCGCTCGCGCGCGTCGGCCGCGGCTTTGACGCGTCCTCGGGACGCACCGCAAGCGGCTCGACGTCGCTGCGCAGCGCCAAGCCGACGTGGCACCAAAAGGGGCGCGCCAACTCGGTGGCCTCGATTCCCACCGCGGGCGGCATGCTCACCCCGCGCGGCTCCGTCTCGGCGCCGCTCGCGGAGAACAGCAACCCGAACGCGCAGCGCGTGCTGATCTACGTCGCGGGCGGCATGACCTACTCGGAGATGCGCACTGCCTACCAGGTCGGCGCGCGGATGAATGCAGACGTGTACATTGGCTCCTCGCACGTCCACACACCCTCCTCGTTCATAAACGAGCTGCGCGTGATGGGCTCGTCGCGCCAGCCCGCGCCTCCCGCGCCGCACGTCGCGCAGCGCCGCGCGGCCGAGGCCGAGTCGAAGAAGAAGCCCGACCCCAAGAAGAAGCAGGCGCCGCCGAAGCCGATCTATCCCCAGACGCTCTCGGCCCAGGCACGCTACGACCTGCGCTACCAGACCGCGCCCGAGCCCGAGCCCGAGCCCGAGGCGCCGTCGTCGGGCTCGCGCAAGATCTCTGCGACGCTGCACGCGCTCAAAAAGGACACCAAAGAGGTGCCTGAGCCGCCGAGTGGGCCGCAGACCGCCAAGCCCGAACCGGTCAAGCCCAAGGTGCGGGATATGAGCAAGTTTAAGAATGCTTTTTCCTTCAAGAAGTAGCACATAGGGTATCTACGAGGCACTGGCCAAAGCCGGGTCGCGGCGCACTTGCAAAAGGTCGATGCGGCCGACGTGCGCGTCGTCGTCCGGCGCGCCAAGCGCGTCGTCGTCCTCGCCACCAGGGACCGCGAGCGCGAGGCCCTCTTCGTTCGCGAGGTGCAAGAGGCAGATGAAGCAGAACGAGGTGCTAATCTCTTCGAGCTTTTGTTTCGGATAGACCGTGTGCAGCGTGCTGAGCACGTTGCCAAAGGGCGTCGGTTCAGCGGGCGCCACGTCCATGTTCTGCCAGATGTTGTCCTTGAGGCGCTTCACGTCGATCTGCTTGGCGCGCTTCGCGTGCTCGACGTACTCGGGCCGCACGCGGCGCAGGGCGTCGCTCCGGAGGATCTCGTCGTCGCTCTCGTCGGCAAACCCATCGAGCTCGGGCGGGGCATCAAATGGCGCGGCAGGCAGTACATCCTCGTAGGGGTGCACGTCCTGGAACAGGTCCGGCACAAAGTCGTTCTCTTCGTTTGCCCACGCGTCTTCGACGTCGTCGTGGGCGGCCGCACGCTTCTGCTGAAGCAAAATCGTGGCCTTGGGCTTCAAAAAGAGGCGCAAGAGGCGCTTCGAGTTAAAGTGCTGGTCCTCGGGGAGGAGGTGCGCAGACGTATCCGCCTTGGCCGCCTTGGTCATCGAGATCGACGCGGGCGTCGCGCTCGGCGCAAAGAGCTCTTTCATTGGCTTGGCGTCCTCGGCAAAGAAGTCGATCGTCTGCGCCTCTTTGCGGCGCCGGGGGCGCTCGCTTTCGGGCGCCGCACTCTCGGCACGGCGCTCGCGCTGCGCACTCGCAAGGTTCAGGCGGCTCATCTTCCAGTGCTCGGGGCCCGCCCAGTTTTTCTTCATGCGGTTGTCAAAGTAGTCAAAGAGCACGTCGTGGCCGCCTTGCGTGCTGGGCGTAGGCGCAGACTCGTCGGTGGGGTGTGCAAACGCCACGTCAAAGTCGCGCTCGTCGTCGGCTCCGATCGCATCGGGCCCTTCGAAAAAGTCCAGTTCGGGGGGGTCGTACTGGTCGTCGGTGTCCATCGCCATATCGAGATCGGGCAGGTCCATCATCGCCTCTTGTTCCTCGAGGTCCTGGAGAAGAGGAAGCTCGGCCTCGTTGCCGTCCGAAAAGGTAAAAGAGGCAAGCGAGGGGCATAGGATGCGTGATGCAAGCACCGACTCGAGCGGCGCGCCTGCGTCGGCCGCCTGCAGGGTTGCACGCAGAGGCTCGAGGTCGAGCGGAAGCGGCGTGTCAGAAGAGGTAGGGTCAGGAGTAGTAGAGTCGACCGACATGTCGGCGCGGGAATCGGCTGGAGAGTTGGCCGAGGTATCGGCTGCAGAAGTGTCGGCTGCAGAAGTGTCGGCTGCAGAAGTGTCGGCTGCAGAAGTGTCGGCTGCAGAAGTGTCGGCTGCAGAAGTGTCGGCTGCGCTCATGCTGGCCTCGGCATGGCTCGCATCGCCGTTGGGAGTCGGTGTGCTTGCCTCGGCCTCTCCCTGCGCCTCGCCGCCTCCTTCGCCCCCTTCACCCGCATCGCCCGTGACATCCGACGCATCAAACACCACCTTCATGTTGTTGTCCACATGCAAGTGGTTCATCAGCAGTCCGCCCGCGCCGCCCTCGTCAAAGTCGGCGCTCGTCTTTTTAAAGAGAGGATCGACGGTGAACTCGAGGTCGAAGCGCTTCGCCTGCAGCTGTGCAAAGCTCTTGGCGAGTGTCGCCTCACGCGCGCGTGTGCGCTTCCGTGTCGTGCGTGCGCCCTCCTCGTCATCGCCCTCACCTTCGTCCGACGCCGCGTCGTCCTGAGCGCCTCCCTCTTTCTGCGCGAGGTTCTCGTTCTCGTCCTGCAGTCCACTCAGCAGGCGCCCCGTTTCCGCCATGACGCTATCCACGCGGCTCGTCCAGACCTTGACGCACCCGTCGAGCGTGCATGAAGCCTTTTGGAAGTTGATCGAGCCGTCGCCCGACTCGGAGCGCAGGAGCGACATGTCGTGGAAGTAGTCGATCAGCGCAAAGTTCCATGTGTTGGTCGCATTGATTTTCTGTGTGAGGCACACGACGTACGTTGTCTGTCGCCATCTTCATCCACTCCTCAAAGCTCGTGTTGTCCACCTGGAGCGCAGACACCGAGCTGGGCCCCAGCTCGGCCGCACGCTGCTGAGTCTTGGCGAGACCCTGTGATACGATGCGCCGGCCGGAAGCCAGGCGCGCGCGCTGTCCTGACGCGTCGCGCGCCGTCCCTCGCGGCCCCGCGCCACTCGGCGCGCGGAACGGCAGCATGATGGCAGACGCGGTGTTGTTTCGGCCACGTGGGCTCACGTGCTTCGCACGGACACCCGCCCAGCGCGGGGCGCAGCGGCCCTTGTGACGCCATGGCGGGGAACTCGGAGAGTGCCGTGCGCGATGTGCCCACATCTGTAGTCGATGAAGCCGAACTCCAGCGCAAGGTGGATCTGGCGATTAACGCTGCGGGACAGCGTCCGATGCTCGAGCGGCCTCTGCAGTCGCTGGCCGTCTTTCACTGGGGCCTCATGCCCTTTCTGTGTATGGCCATTTTCTTTTTGTTGTGGTAAGTTGCTCTTCTGACGCAGCTCCATTCCCCCACTATGGTTGATCGTGGTACCGTATGTGATTTGGATTCTTTTTGTGGACGATGCGTATATTGTGGGCAAGCGCCGCAAGGAGTGGCTGCGCAGGTCGCCCGTGTTCCGGTACCTGCGCGAGTACTTTCCGATCGAGCTCGTGCGCACTGCGGAGCTGAAGCCGGATCGCCCGTACCTCTTTGCGTACCATCCCCACGGCATCATTGGCTTTGGCGCCGTGACGTCGTTCGGCTCCGAAGCATGCGGCTTTTCGGCCAAGTACCCCGGCATCACGCCGCATGTGCTCACGCTCGAGTCCAACTTTCAGATGCCGCTCTACCGCGAGTACCTGATTTCGCTCGGCTTTGGTGCCGTGTCGCGCAAGGCGTGCGAGGCGATGCTGCGCAAGGGGCCCGGCAACGCGATTGTGATTGTCGTGGGCGGCGCCCAAGAGAGTCTGAACGCGCGCCCGGGCGAGCTGGACCTGACGCTGAAGCGCCGTAAAGGATTTGTGCGTGTCGCGATGCGCACTGGGTACGTTGACAAACTGACGCAGTGCCGACCTCGTGCCGGTGCTCGGCTTTGGCGAGAACGACATCTACGTCCAGGCCGACAACCACAACGGCAGCTGGCTGTACTGGCTCCAGCAAAAGGTCAAGCGTACGCTCGGCTTTACCGTGCCGATCATCATCGGCCGCGGCCTCTCGCACCGCGCGTTTGGCTGGATGCCGTACCAGCGCCCGATCCACGTCGTGGGTACGTTGCATGACTCACCCAGCCGGTGCCCCGATTCGCGTGCCGCACACCGAGACGCCGACCAGCGAGGAACTGGACGAGGCACACGGCCGATACGTGGCCGCACTGGCCCAGTACGTTGCATGACTCACACAGGCTCTACGAAGACCACAAGGACCTCTACGCCCCCCACCGCATCCGCGACCTGCGCTTTGTCGAGTAGTTTACATGTGGAGGCAGGCAATGGACGACGATGCGCCGATCGCGCTCCTGACCGTGATACGGCACGCGCAGTCGCGCGCAAATGTAGAGCGCGTCCTGCAGGGCGTGACCGACGCACCACTCTCGGCAGAGGGCGAGGCGCAGCTCGTCAAGCTCGAGGAGGCGTGGCGTCCGACCGACGCGGCGCGCAACCTGTACGACCTCCCGACGCCGCACCTCGTCGTCGCGAGCCCGATTGGCCGCGCGCGCAAGACGGCGGCTGCGGTCGTGCGCGGCCTCGGGATGGAGGTGACCGACGTAGGAGACACAACCTTTCGCTCGCCCAAGGCCGAGGTGCCGGATACCACGCGGCACACGCACCTCGTCTATGACTCGGGCCTCTCGGAGCGCAACTTTGGCGCGGCCGAGTGCACCGCCAAGGGGAAGCTCGTAAGCGACTACGAGCGCCCGCCCGCGTCGTTCATCGGACGCGCGGACTCGAACAAGTCGTTCCACGACAGGGTCAAGTCGGTGAGCTCCAAGTGGCTCGACTGGCTCGTCGCGGTCGCGCAGCGCGAGGGGCTCGCGCGCGACGTCCCTTGCACACATGATGTAGACTCGCGCGAGGCGACGCCGGACGAGTGCGCAGCCGTCGCACTCGCGTCCGAGCCACGCGCCGTCGAGGCCATCGAGGCGCACGTCTTGCCGAAAGAGGAGCTCCCTCGGGCAGCGCAGCACGGCACCGCGCCGGTAGAGGCCGACGCGCCGGCGCCCACGAAGCGCCTGCTCGCCACCGAGGCCGTGCGCGACGTGCCACACCTCGTCCTCGTCTCGCACGGCCAGTGGATCCACACGTTTTTGCGCCACGCGATCCCCGAGCTACGCGACACCTTCTATGTGAAGAGCAACAACACCGCCCTCTTTACGCTCGGCGTACACCTCAACGACGATGGCACGCCCCGCCTGTCCCTTCTTCGCCAGAACGACACAGCGCACCTCGGCGCCGCACGTCCCAAAAAAGCCAAGACAAAGCAGCGCACGACCCTCGACGCCCTGTGGCGCCCATAGCATATTTCCGCAAGCGGAATTATTCGCCCGGACACAGCCGGTCTTGTTTTCCGCGACGCGCTACGATGCGGTGGACCCTGTGGGCTCTGGTGAGCGCTTGTCTGCTGGCGAGTCAGGTGGCAGCTTATACGCGCGATGCCGATGGTGCCGAGCACTTTTCGCGCGAGGACCTCGCGGCGATGCTCCCTGAGGAGCAGCGCCGCGACCTGCGCGCCGCGCTCATTGCGGCCCGTATGCGCACCGATGCCGAGCGTGCGTTTACGCGCCGTTGGTCGCCGACCAAGACCTATGCGCCGGCCAAGGTGCCGTGCCCCGCTCTGCCTCAAGGCGACAACTTTGTAGGCTACATCCGCAACGCGTCGAACGACGCGATCGGTCCCGAGGAGCAAGACTACTTGAAGCGCCACCGCGCCGCCACGCAGGACGGCTGGAAGGCCTGGCTGAAGCAGGCCGGCCTCGACGGCAACGGCGGCATCCCGGGCGGTGTGGACCAGTACGTCTCGAACGGCAACCAGCCCAAGGTGGGTATTGCGATCAGCGGTGGTGGCTACCGTGCGATGCTGCACGGTGTCGGTGTTGTCCAGGGTCTCGACGGCCGTAACAAGACGGCGACGGACCGCAAGATCGGTGGCTTCTTCCAGCTCGTCGACTACGTCGCGGGCCTGTCGGGCGGCTCGTGGGCTACCGGCTCGATGGCGCTCAACAACTGGCCGACGACGCAGGAGCTTTTGCAGCACATCTTCGACCTCGAGTCGAACCTCGTGCTCCCTGAGGACGGCAAGACGAAGCTGTACGTCGACCTTTTCCGCGACGTCGACGACAAGAAGGACGCAGGGTACCCTACGGCGATCACCGACTTTTGGGGCCGTGCGCTGTCCTACCACCTCGTGAACCAGTCAGCCTACCCCAGCCAGGGCCAGGCGACGACGTTCTCGGACATTGTGAACGTGACGCGCTTCCAGGATGCCTCCTATCCCTTCCCGGTCGTCCTGACGATTGGCCGTGACCCGAAGGAGCTGATGGTGAACCCGAACGCGACCTACTTTGAGTTTACCCCGTACGAGTTCGGCTCGTGGCAGCCGTCGATGCAGGCCTTTATGCCGGTCGGCTACGTCGGCAGCCAGCTCAAGGGCGGCCAGATCGCGTCGGACGACAAGACGTGCGTTTCGGGCTTCGAAAACTTTGGCTTTGTGGTGGGCTCGAGCAGCACGCTCTTCAACGCGGCCTACCTCAAGATGCTCCAGTCGAACTCGACGAGCATCACGGCCGGCATCGTGAAGTCGATCCTTTCCGACCTGAACCTGGAACACAACGACATTGCGGGCGTGCCGAACCCGTTCATCAACTACCGCCCTGATACGAACGAGTTCAACACGCAGGAGTACATCGACCTCGTCGACGGTGGTGAGGCGAACCAGAACATTCCTTTGGAGCCGCTCTACCAGTCGGCGCGTGGCCTCGACATGGTCATGGCCGTCGACGGCTCGGGCGACGTGACCAACTGGCCGAACGGCACGGGCCTCGTCGAGACGCGCAAGCGCATGAACCTCACCGAGTTCAAGTCGCAGAAGTTTGTCGAGGTGCCTGATATCAACACGATTGTCAACCAGGGCCTCAACACGCGCCCGTCCTTCTTTGGCTGCAGCAACAGCTCCGATGCGAACCAGGCGCCGCTGCTCGTGTACATGCCGAGCTACCCCTACTCGTACTGGTCGAACACGTCGACCTTCCAGCTCGAGTACAACACGAGCGACGCACAGCAGTTTGTCGACAACAGTGTCGACGTCGCGACGATGAAGGGCGAGATGGCCGACTGGCCCGAGTGCCTGGCGTGCGCCTCGCTGCAGCGCGGTATGCAGCGCAGCAAGACGACCTTCCCCGACAAGTGCAAGCAGTGCTTCTCGCGCTACTGCTGGAACGGCGAGTACAACACCACCCAGCCCGGCAACTACACGCCCGCCATCGGCCTGCCCGACTTTGTGACGTCCAACGGCACGAAGCTCGTCGAGCCCAAGGTGACCGGCGCCAACGAGTCGAGCCAGGGCCTCGGTGATATCTTTGGCGAGCGCGGCCCCCCGAGCGGCGCCGCGGGCCTCGTGGCCTACACGCCGTACGCAGTCGCAACGGTGATGGCCGCGGTGGCGACGGCCCTGCTTTAGTCTATTCACGTTTTTGACGCGTATCCAAGATTTCCATAAACGCTTGCTGGGGCACCTGGACGCGGCCGAGCGACATGGCCTTGAGCCGCTTCTTGCCTTCCTTTTGCTTGTTGAGGTGCTTTAGCTTGCGCTCATAGTGACCGCCATAGAGACCAGCCGTGACGTCTTTACGGTACGCACGCACCGTCTCGCTCGCAAGCACCTTGCTGCCGACCACGGCCTGGATCTTGATCTCGAACTGCTGCCGAGGAATGGCGCTCTTGAGGCGCTGCACCCACAGGCGGCCAAAGTAGGACGCCTTGGAGCGGTGCAGCACGAGCTCCAGCGCATCCACCGGCGAACTCGCCACAAGGAACCGCAGCTTGACCAGGTCCGACTTGTGGTAGTCGCCGTCCTCGTAGTCGAACGACGCGAATCCAGAGCTGCGCGATTTGAGCTTGTCAAAGAACTGGGTCAGAAAAACAACGTACGTCGGTCACAACCTCGGCGAGCGGCAGCTGGTACTCCATATGCACTTGCGACGCGCCGCCGCTCGAAAACTCAATGTCGATCTGCTCGCCACGGTGCTCTGCACAGAGCTCCATCATCGCTCCGGTATACTCTTCGGGGCACACGAGCGAGCCGACGACGTACGGCTCCTCCATCAGCTCGACGTGCGTCTTGCGGATCGACTCGTCGGGGAATTCGACGGGGTTCGAGCAGAGCGTCTGCGTGCCGTCACGGTAGGTAATGCGGAAGGGCACCGTCGGCGTCGTCACCAGAATCTCGTGGCCGTACTCGTCCTCGAGGCGCTGGCGGAATACATCGAGGTGCAGGGTGCCCAGGAAGCCGAGGCGGTAGCCCTGGCCGAGCGCCGTCATCGACTCGCGCTGCATCGTGATCGAGCGGTCGTTGATCGCCAGGCGCTGGATCGCGTCCTCGAGCTTCAAAAAGTCCGACTTGTCCGTTGGAAAGATGCCTGCAAAGACCGTCGGCAGGGCGGGCCGGAAGCCGGGGAGCGCAGGCACCTGCTCGCCGGCACGGTAAAAGGTATCGCCGATATTCGCCTCTGCCGTGTCTTTCATGTTGGTAATCATCCAGCCGACTTGGCCCTTGCGCAGGATCAACGTCGAAATCGGCTCGGGGTTGTTCACGCCGAGGTCCAGCACCTCGTAGCGCTTGCCGGTGTGGTGCGAAGCGACCGTGTCGCCCTTTTTGACCGCGCCGTCAGTGATGCTCACCAGCGCAATCACGCCGCGGTACTTGTCGTACCAACTGTCAAACACCAGCGCGCGGAATCCTTTGAGGCCACGCTGCTCGAGCGACACGCCATCTACGCCAGGCAGCGGCGGCGTACGCTCGACCAGCGCGTGCAGCACGGCAGGCACGCCCTTGCCGGTCTTGGCACTGACCAGCAGCGGCGCATTCGCCGGGTCGCTCATGTCCATCCCGAGCATGTCGGAGAGCTGCCCGACGCACCGCTCGGGATCGGATGCAGGCAGATCGACCTTGTTCAGCACGGGAATGATGGTGACACCACACTGCTTCGCAATCTTGTACACCGAGATGGTCTGTGCCTGGATGCCCTGCGTCGCGTCCACGACGAGCAGCGCGGATTGGCACACGGATAGACTGCGGCGCACCTCATAGGCAAACTGGGTTAGCGCATAGACGTACGTCGACGTGTCCCGGCGTGTCGATCAGGTTGAGCAGGATCGGCGGCAGACGCTCCGCTTCGCGTGCGGGGTCTTTGTACACCATGCTCACTGCCTGGGACTTGACCGTGATGCCGCGCTCGCGCTCGACCTTGAGCTTGTCGAGCACTTGCTTGTTCGATCCGTCGCTCGGAATGGTATGTGTCTGCTCGAGCAGGCGGTCGGCAAGCGTCGACTTGCCATGGTCAATGTGCGCAATGATGGAAAAGGTGCGCGTCTCGAATGTATCAAACGCAATCTCCTTTTTCGGCACGCTCACCACGCAGCACGCGTGAAAGAGGCGCCGTGGCGCACTGCATGCCGCTGGCCGCGCCAGGTGGGCGCCCAGGAGCGCGATGCGCTGCACCCCACGCACGCCCGCCATGCAAGAAGCAGAGACGTGAGCCCGATTGCCCGATCTACACTATGTCTTTTGCGGACGCTTCTTGATGTCCTCGGGGTTGACCGGGTGTATGAAGACGTGCGCCTCGTTGCTCGCGCTCTGGTACCCCTTGTGCCAATCGTAACCGACTGTGTGAGAATAGGATACGTACGTGCATAGGCAAAGATCGACGCATCCGCATTAAACGCAATCGCCGTGATCGGCAGGCGGTTGGGGTTCGTCTTGAACACCTCCTTGGGGGCCATGGCAGAGCCTTTTGTCTCAAACACTGGGTCAGTAAAAGTACGTACTCTTCAAGCGCGTGCGGCTCGCCTTGCACCAGAAACTGATCGAGCCGTCGCCGCCGCCCGTCGCAAACGTGCCTTGCGAGTTGAAGACGATCGCATTGACGGGGTAGAGCAGCGTCTCGGTGCGCGGCACGTCTGGGTGGTCGGCATTCGCGCGGCGGTGGCACCGGAAAGCAAACTTCTTCATGCGGCCGTCCTTGGGGTCCGGCGGGTCGTGGAAGTAGTGCACGGCGACACGGCCCTCGGTGCCGCCGAGCGCAAAGCCGTCACCCTCTGGCAGCGCTGCGATACAGCGCGTCTGGTACTTGAGTGGGCTATCCAAGGCTGCCACCTGTTGCGCGGTGCCCGTCGCCTCGTTGCACTGGAATGCGACGATCTTGCGCTCTGCGGTGGCGACGATGATAATGAGGCCGATCGTGTCCATAGCATATACACGCTCCGGCACATCGAGCGAGGTGATGAGCGTGGGCTGCGGCTCGATCTTCCAAATCTTTACCGTCTTGTCCCACGAACCCGTGACCAGCGCGCCGCCAAACGCACGCAGCCAACGCACACACCGGATCGGCTCATTGTGCTGTGCAACGACAGCCGCCTGGTTCGTATTCAAGTCAAAGCAGCGCGCGACCTTGTCCGCACCGCCCGAGATGACCTTGTTGCCCTCTGCGTTGAAACACACGTCGAGCACCGGCCCTTCGTGTTGGTACTGCTGGTAAGGCTGCACGGGCTGCGCATTGGTCTTGTCAATGCGATAGATCCGAACATAGGTATCCCAGCTGGCGACGGCCAGCATATCCGCGGTCGGAGAGAAGGCCATCGCCGAGACCGAGTCGCTCGGTCCAGGCGTGACCTCCATGTCCTGTTCACCCGAAACGCGCGCAGCTCCGGTCCCTGTCGTGGTGGCGGGGGCGCCCGTACGCGCGCCCCATCCACCGGTACTTGGCGTCTGGAAGAAAGACAGCTTGGGCAAGGATCACGGCTCGCGCAAGCACACCGCTTCGTCCGTGCTCGGGCCCCGACGAGCGCCGCGCGTTGGGTCGACTATGCTGAGTCAGCATGCCACGCGCCTCCACTTGGACGGCTGTCATATAGTCACGTGAATAATACAGTTTTGCGCAGGGCCAAGACGAAGGATTGCCCCTCGGCGCCTCCGCACCTCCGTCCTCAAGCCTTTGGATCAAGGTGGGTAGACGACGGCGAGCGCACCGCTGCGCCGACAGACGAGCTTGGTACTGACCGCGCGTGTGTGATACACATTTGTATATACAGATGAAGGTCGAGATTGACTCGTTCAGCAACAAGAAGATCTACCCGTACGTACTTTTGCGACGTCGCGAGTCGCGAGATTCGGCGACGGCGCGCGTGTCACAAGAGCAGGGCTAACTGTAACAGGGGTCGTGGCCGTCTCTACGTCCGTGGTGACAGCAAGGTAAGTGCTAACGATGCGCAGGACAGCGTGCAGTGGCGTCCGTGGACTAGGCCAAGAGGGTCAAGATGCAGGACGGCTTTTGTGCTGGGCAATGATGAGGAAGCGGGCGACGGTCATGACAGGCTGCTTTGGGGCTATGATGCTGCGGGTTTGCCTTGTTTAGGACGTCGTAGCCGTGGTGCATACCATCAAGGTGTCTGCGCCCCGGCCCAAGACGAAGGAAGGGCCATGACCATGGCTTGACCTCGATATCCTCTGTCCTTGTCACGCTATCTCTGTCTCTTTGACACCTTACGACCTACTCTACCTATCGCATCGACGCTCACGCTGCCCTGCCCTTTTCTGAGCCGTGCTAACCCCGCAGGTGTTCCGCTTCGGCACTCACAAGTCGGAGTCGCTCTTCCACCAGCGCAAGAACCCCCGTAAGATCGCCTGGACTGTGCTGTACCGCCGCATGCACAAGAAGGGTGTCTCGGAGGACGCTTCGAAGCGCCGCACTCGCCGCACCGTGAAGCACCAGCGTGGTGTTGTCGGTGCGTCGATCGACGCCATCAACGCCCGCCGCAACCAGAAGCCCGAGGTGCGTGCCGCCACCCGCAAGGAGGACCTCGCCAAGAGCAAGGAGGACAAGAAGACTCGCAAGGCCGAGCGCAAGGCCAACCGTGCCTCGGTCGCCTCGACCGGTCCCCAGATCTCCCGCCAGCAGGCCAAGGGCGGTGCCGCGCGGGGTGGTATGAAGGCTTAAAAAGCTACTTTGTAGCACAGGGTGCAGTCCCTCTTGTAGTATGCCCCTTGATGAGTCTAGTCGTGCCGAAATCGCGACGTGAATTCACTCCGTACTTTGGGATTTTCGGCCGAATAGAATTAGTGCGCCAGTCCGCGCCCGTCCGCGCCCCACCTCTTTTCCGGGTGACTGCCGTGGTATGGCTGAAGGAAAAGGGGCCGTCGGCACGGCGCCGGCCAGCACGCCTGATGCCAAGGGGCCGTCGAGCATCGATGCAGAGCTGCAGCATTCAGAATTTGGACACTGTTCGAATGATGCGTACCGCTGGCGGTCCGAGTACGACGAGGGCGACCTCGAAGTCTCAGAAGAGGACAGCCCGAGCTACATCACGGTGCTGTCGACGTACATGTCGTACATCATTATCATCCTTCTGGGCCATATCCGTGATTATTTGGGAAAGCGCTTCTATAAGAACGCGTTTGTTAACCTCGTCGAACGCGACGGATTCGCCCCACTCAATTCGGATTTCGACAGCTTCTACACGCGCCGCCTCAAGACACGTATCGACAATTGCTTCGAGCGCCCTGTGACGGGCGTGTGTGGTCGCACGGTGCTTACGCTCGACCGCGAGAGCAAGGACTACTGCCGCACCTTCCAAATGACCGGCGGCAAGACGCGTGCGTTGAATGTCAGCGCGTACAACTACCTCGGCTTTGCACAGTCGCGCGGCCAGTGCGCGGACAATGTGCAGCTTGGCCTCGACATGTACGGCATCACGAGCGGTGGCACGCGTCTCGGCGCCGGATACCTCGACCTCCAGCAGCAGACCGAGAAGATGGTCGCCTGCTTCCTGAACCAGGAGGACGCACTGGTCGTCAGCATGGGTTACGCCACGAACTCGACCACCATCCCGGCGATTTCGGGCCCCGGCACGCTGATCATCTCGGACGAGCTCAACCATACCTCGTTGCGTGCGGGTGTGCGTATGAGCGGTGCAAGCATCCGCACCTTTAAGCACGCCGACATGAATAACCTCGAGGAGTTGCTGCGGGAGAGTATCAGTCAGGGCCAGCCGCGCACGCACCGCCCCTGGAAAAAGATTGTGCTCCTGATCGAAGGCCTCTACTCGATGGAGGGCACCATTGTCGACCTGCCCGCTGTCTTGGAGCTGAAGAAGCGCTACAAGTTTTACTTGTACGTCGACGAGGCGCACTCGATCGGCGCGCTTGGCCCCCAGGGCGGCGGCGTGTGCCAGTACTTTGGCGTGGACCCCGACCTGATCGACATCCACATGGGCACCTTTACCAAGTCCTTTGGCGCTGTCGGCGGCTACATTGCGGGCAAGAAGGGCCTGATTGACCGCATCCGCATGTCGAACCACTCGAACGTCTACGCAGAGACCATGGCGCCGCCCGTCATGGTCCAGATCATATCGACGCTCGCGACGCTGATGCGCGTCGGCCTCAGCAAGGAGGGCCGCGCGCTGATCCCGCCGTGGATGCGCTTCTCGGAGGACTTTATGACGGGTGTCGAGGGCCAGCACCGCCTCGAGCGTCTCGCATTCAACGCACGCTACCTCAACCACGGCCTGCGCAAGCTCGGCTTCATCATTTGGGGCAGCCGCGACTCGCCCGTGGTGCCGCTGCTCATTTTCCAGCCGGGCAAGATGACCGCTTTTTCGGACATGATGCTGCACCGCGACTGGGCTCTGCCGCCCTCCAGGCGCTGGGAGACGAAGGACAAGGAGTGGAACAGTGCCTCGCTCACCTACGCCAACATCGAGGTGGAAAAGTCGTCGGACGAGACGACGCCGCCGCGCCGGCCCCCGATCGTGGTCGTGGTCGTGGCCTACCCCGCCACTCCGCTCATTTCGTCGCGTGTACGCTTCTGTGTTAGCTCTGCGCACACCAAGGAAGACATTGACGATGTCCTGCAGGCCTGCGACGAGATCGGCGACGTCCTCTGCCTCAAATACGCCAACGGTGGACCGGGCGGCCGCTGGTCGCTGGACAAAATCAAGTCACACGCCGTCGAGCTGGTGCAGTGGAACGGAAAAGAACCTTTGCCAGAGCCTGCATAGACTATAGACTGGCACCTACTACTCCGACGAGGCCCTGGGCGCGCTCCGTGAGCGAGCCAAACGCCAGGCGCACGAGGCCGCGCAAGACTGGGTGAGCAGTGAGACGTACATTGCCAGCTCTTGGCCGTATTCCGGATGGGGTAGTCGACCACCGGCGGGATCGACGTCTGGACCAGGCCAAAGGCCACGTCCTCCGTGCGCGCTTTGGGGCGCGTGAGGCCGAGCAGCCCTTCGGGGCCCGCAAAGCGGCCGTAGCCCGAGTCTTTGCAGCCGCCAAACGGCAGGCCCTGGTTCAGGTAGGAAATGCCAAAGTCGTTGATGTTGACCATGCCGCACTCGAGCTGCGATGCAACGTCGAGGCACAGCCCGCGCTCAGGGCCAAAGACGGACGAGCCGAGGCCGAACGGCGTGCCGTTCGCGATGCGCACCGCTTCGTCGACCGTGTCGTAGACCATGATCAAAAAGACCGGCGCAAAGAGCTCCTCGTTGGCAATCTTCATGTCCGGCGTGACGTTCGTCAGGAGCGTCGGCGCAAAGTAGTGGCCAAGCGGCCAGCGGGGGTGCGCAAGGCGGCGGCCGCCGTGCACGAGCGTCGCGCCGTGCGCGACTGCGTCCTGAATCAGCGCCTCGAGCTGCCCGAAGCGCGCATCGCTGATCATTGCGCCGCAGTCCACCGCGTCCTCGCGCTCGGACGCGAGGCCGAAGCGCGTCTCGTCGAGCGTGCTGCCGCAGCGCAGCGCGGCGATGCGGTCGCTCACGACGCCTACGAGCTCGTCGGCCATCGACCGCGGCACGATGAAGCGCTCGATCCCGATGCAGTTTTGGCCCATCGCCTGGAAACATGCACGGAGGAACATTGACGCAAAGAACGCGAGGTTCGTTCCGGGGAGGATCACCGCGGGGTCCTTCCCGCCGAGCTCAAGCGTCGTCGCGGTGAGCTGCGGCGCAGCAGCGAGCGCGACTTTGCGGCCGACCAGGTCGCTGCCGATAAACGTAATGTGCGCGAGGCGCGCGTCGCGCGTGAGCGACTCGGCGTGCTCGGGCGCACATACGACGACCTGCACGAGGTCCTCGGGGAAGCCGCACGCCGCAAGGCAGCGGCGCACCGCGGCGAGGATGTGCCGCGAGGTCCACGCGACGTGCTCCGAGCACTTGATCACGATCGCGTTGCCAGCAAACAGCGCCGAGATCACCGGGCCCAGCATGTTGTGCACCGGGTAGTTCCACGAGACGCATGCGGCGACCACGCCGAGCGGCTCGTGCACCACCGTGCACCGCTTGTGCGCCAGCAGAAGATTGCCGCTGCGCTGCTCCGGACGCAGCACACGCTCGCCGTTGGCGATCGTCCATTGGAGCTTGGCACACGTCGTGAGCAGCTCGCCAAAGGCCGCATCGATCGCCGTCTTGCCGGTGTCGCGGCAGGCGATGCGCGCGATCATCTCCATGTCGCGCAGGACCCATGCATGGATCGTGCGCAGGAGCTGGCGGCGCTCCTCCCACGACGACGCGCGCCATGTGCGCTGCGCCGCCGCGGCCTGCGTGACCTTGGCATAGATCGTTTCTGGGGTATCCGAAGGAAACTGATCGAGGACGTAGCCGGTGGCCGGGTCGTAGCAAAACACCTGGCCGTGGGCGACGGGCGGCGGCGCCGGATCCGCACGCAGCGTGCCCTTCCAGCCCGGCTGCGCCGCCTCGGGGTAAACACGTTCGATCTCCTTGGCCGGAAGCCGCTTTGCGCGGCAGAACACATAGGCTGCGAGCGCCACGGCGAGCGCCGTGGCCAGGACGCCCCACGCTCCTTCGTAGTGCATCGTGTGGAGGATCGAAATTGGGCGCTTTTCCACGTGCCGACGATGGACCCTCGCGAGACAGCGCGGGCAACCTTTGAGGTGCAGAACGAGGTGGTGACGCTGGATGCCGAGACGCGTGCGATCTATGCATACGATGCCGAGGCGTACCAGAAACTGCTGCGCGATGCCCCGTGGCGCGACGATGTGCACTACTTCCAAAAAGTCCGCATCTCGGTCGTGGCGCTGATGAAGATGGTCCTCCATGCGCGCCTCGGCGGCGCGCTCGAGGTGATGGGCCTGATGCAAGGGACGGTGTGCCCCGATACGCGCACCTTCTATATTCTGGATGCATTCGCGCTGCCGGTGCACGGCACCGAGACGCGTGTGAATGCCCAAAACGAGGCGTACGAATACATGATCCAGTACCTCGACCAGTGCAGCGACGTGCGCCGCCCCCAGCAGGCTGTGGGATGGTACCACTCGCACCCCGGCTACCGCTGCTGGCTCTCTGGCATCGACGTCGAGACACAGCAGACGAACCAGCGCCAGGACCCGTTCGTGGCCGTGGTGGTACGTGCGCATACTCACCCAGATCGATCCGCACCACACCATGACGGCCGGCCAGGTGGACATCGGTGCCTTTCGCACCTTCCCGGCGGACTACCATGCGGAAGGGCGGTCGACGCAGCAGGCCGTACTTCCGTCGCACAAGACGGAGGAGTACGGCGCGCATGCCGATCGGTACTATAGCCTGGCGGTCGAGCTCTTTACGACGTCGGCCATGCGCCCCCTCTTCCACCTGTTGTGGAACGAGTACTGGGCGCATACGCTATGTACTTCGCCGTCGCTGTTGCAGCGCACGCTGAGCATCCACCACACCAACGACCTGGTGAACCAGCTGCGCGAGGCGACGGCGCAGCTTGGCGGCGGCGGCCTCGTGCCCGGAGGCGCCTCGTTTACGCAGGCCGCGCGCGCCGCCTCGCGCTCGCACGACGCGGAACCCGCGCAGGACCTCGCAAACGAGCTCGAGCGGCGTGCGGCGGAGCAGCCGCTTGCGCGCATCGCCGACGAAGCGTACGTTGTCATGCTGACCCAGCAACCAGCAAGCATCGCAGGCGCGCCACGAAGCGCTGCGCGAGTCGCTCAAGACGGCTCTATTCGCGCCTACCTCGGTCTCTTAGATGATTACCAAAACAGGTATAAATGTACGGGGCAACAGGTATGAGAGAGTCGTAGCGCTGCGAGCAGCTGCTGATCATGACGCATAGACCGAGAGTGGCGCCAGTACCGCGCTCTCCGAGTCGAGCGACGAGCTGTCTAGCGCCGAGCCCAGCGGCAGCACCGCCGGGCGGGGGTGGCCGTGGCGCGCGTAGAGATCCACGCGGAGCATTTCGAGCGCGTGCGACTCGCCGCGGTCGTCGGTCCACTGGCCCACGGCAAGGTCCTCTTCGGTGATGACCGCGTTCGGGAACGTGTTCCGCGCCCACTCCAGCACGTACGCACTCGCGCGCATAAACTTCTTGCTGCTGTACTTCTTGTGGAAGTGGGGGTGCGCAGGGGGGCGGAGGCAGTAGTCGAGCATGATCTCGGCCGTGCCCAGCAGCTCGCTCTCGGCGTAGGTCGAGTAGTGGACCAGCGTCGGGGTCCATTCGCCGCGCTCCAGCACCTCGCGCGCAAGCCACACGGAAGCGGCCGCCACCAGCGACGGGGGATGGTCGAGGAGGCGGTGGTCGACGAGCGAGACCTCCATAAAGTACTTGGCCACCGTGCGGGTCTGGATATCATAGTTGTCCGCCTTGGAGATGCGGCGCAAAAAGTTCATCGGCGACGCGTAGCTCAGGTCAAAGTTGAGCACCTTGAGCATGTAGCGCTCCGCGCGCAGAATCTCCTCGTCGGTGTACGCGCCATCGGCCAGGTACAAAAAGTTTTGGATCGAGGGGCAGAGCACTTCTTCGTACTTGGCCGCGATAAACAGCGCCGTGACGCCCACCAGCTGGAGCTTTCCGAGGGAGATGGTGCGCAGGCTGAGGAAGCGGTCGACCACATTCAGCGCCAGGAAGAGCGTCTCGGGGAGCAGGCGGAACTTGGCGTGCGTCTCGATGAGCCAGTCAACCAGCTGGCCGCGCCGCTCCCAGTCCAGGTCGCGCTGCATGCTCATATAGTCGCCGTTCGGCATACACTTCATCTCGATCTTGCGCATGTACGCAAAAATCTCTTCCACGTACTCGGCGACCATCAGCGGGTCGTCAATGTCATCCTTGTCGAGGTCCTCCCAGCCCTCGTCCTTGGCACGGGGCGGGGCCTCGACGACCTTGGCGCGCTTCGTTTCGCGCACCTCGGCACGCTCTGCCGGCGCATGGGTATTCACATTCTCTTTGTCGCTCGAGTCGCGCGGGGCGTCATCGATCACCATCGCCTCCGGCGCATCGTTCTTTGTGCGGAGCGCACGGCGCGTCGCCGTCGTTGTGGGGCGCGCAGGGAGCTGCGTGCCGGCGGGGCGCGTCGGCAGGCCGCTGGTGCCGGCACGGGTGCGCGACGCGAGCTTGGCATCCTTCTCCTCGGCGCCTTTCTCGCCGTGCTTTCCTAGGACGCCGGCCGTGCGCGTACGGCTCGCGTTCGTCAGATCGCCTAGCGCGGCACGCTTCCGGGGGTTATACACACCCGAGGTGCTGGTGGTGGTGCCCGGCTCGGCTGCGCTGGTAGACGGCACCTTGCTCTTACCGAGCACGTCCTTGGCAGCGCCTGCGCTGCCGGCTGTGCGCATCGGACGATAGGCATGCGCATTCTCGTCTGTTTTCGTAGTGGCACTACGCGTGCGAGTCGCGCCGCGGCGTACAGGCTGTTGTTAGCATGTTTACTTTGGGAAAAACGTACCAAGTTGGAGGACATGGCCCTCTCGACACAGCCCAAACTTTAGCAAAGTGCTCTCAAGAGCTCGCCGACGAGCTTAGAGGGACGAGGGACACGAGTGGGACGATGCCGTAACAAGGAAAACACCTCTCAAGGCAAAACTGGTCCTATGCGCGCCTTCACGCGGATAGCTGATCGGCCTGCCGCGGTTCAGCACGTCGGATGGCACGCAGAACAACACTTAGATACTACGCGAATCCGCTGCAGCCAGCCCTCACTGCGACTGGCCACAGTCCACATGTCTTACGCAGCCACGGCCCCGCCGGCCAACCAAGGCAGCTGCATTCTCGGCCGACACTGCCGAACTTCTAAAGGACGGACTGATGGGGATGCGTCGGGCGAAATTTCCCGAGCACAGCGCGCTCAGTGGTAAATGCACAATGCAGGCCGCCGCCCAGCGCAGGAAATCGCCCGCTGGCGCTGCCAAGCTCCTCACATTACACACCCCTGGCGTGCGCGCGTGCCTAATATTCACCGCATGGTGTCATGCATTAGGGCACGTCACAGGGGAGCCAGGGTCGATCCGCCATGTCCGCGTACTCGGCCTTCTGGTAGAAACAATGAAGATCAGCGAGATACGGTTCTTATCCACGGGTGTTTGGGCTACGGTGCTATTTTGGCCCGCGCACGCGGGGCCGGAAAAATGGTCAACTCAATCTCGCCCGTGCTCTGGACCATACCGATTCGTAATAGTTCCGTGTAGTTTCCAAGGGCCGGTCCCGTTTTCGGAGGAGGCGTTACCTCGCCCTCGTGCTGCGCCCGAGCACTCCCACCTGCTCGACGCGTCCCGACGCGTCCCACCTTTTTGATCACGTGGATTTCAGTGGAGGCTGCCCCTGCGTAGCATGAGCGAGGCATCGGCGTCGCGTGCAGGCGCGCCTGCGAGGCGCGGCCGCCCGCCGCTGTCCTCGTATCCGACCGCGGATGGGATCAGCAGGGAATCTCCACGCGCGCGGCCGTCCCAGGGGGGGCCGCCGCGTAAGCGGGGTAGGCCGCCCAAATCGGCAGCCCCACCCGAGGATGGCCACGCTTTTGTGTTTGAGGCGATGCGCCCTACCACCCCGACATCGTTTGTGGAGCTGCAAGAGTCGGTACAAGACACGCCAAAACGTGCCGAGAGTGCGGCACCCGTGCCGACGGCGGATAAGGCGCCGCCGGCACTCGTGTTCCAGTGCGCACGGTGCTTGACCGTGGTCGGCGACTCGTTTTCCTGGATCACGGCGCAGCGCCAGCTCTCGATGATCGTGCTACGCGAGGCGGCCGAGAAAGTGGCCGTCGTGGGGCCGGTGATCACCTCGAGCGAGCCGGGCCAGGGACTGGGGAGCACGTACTCGGTCCTGCAATGCACGCACTGCACGCAGCACCTGGGGCGCCAGTACCACGAGACGCCACGCGCGCTCGACGAGCTGCGCAGCGCATTTTCATTCCATGTGGACGCGATCATTGTGTACGTCGCCAATCTGACCTAGCTACCAACTGGGCTCGACTTCTGCCACGGGCCATCCTTCGAGCATACCCAAAGAGATCCAGCACACACCGGACGAGCACGGCAAGGAGCCGGAAGCAAAGCCAGAGGCGCCACGGGAAAGCGCGTCGGACAACGCTTCCGAGATGGACAAAATCCGGACCCTGCTCATGGTGCTGGGCGAGCGTCTAATGCGTGTCGAGCAGCACTTGCATCTAAGTCCTACTTCCAACACCGAGGATACGTCACGATGGAACGTCTAATACTATTGCTCCGCCACGTATTTCGCATACAGCTGGTCGACGTATTCCGTATCAGTCTGTTATACCAGTTAGCACCCACACAGGCATGTATACGTACGTAAAGAAGCGTCACCATCGTTTGCACAAACTCCATACGCGACAAGTGCTTGGTCTGTGCCGCGACCCGCTCCGGCGCCTTGCCTGAGGAGAGGAACGAAAGGAGATTGGTCGTGTGCTCTTTCGACGTCGGCTGCGCCGCTTCGAGAGGCGCTTTCGGCTGCACAGGCTCGGCGGGCTGCACAGGCTCGGCAGCCTTGGGCTCGGGCTCTGTCGGCTCTGGCGCAGTCTCGGCCTCCGGCTCAGCCTCCGCAGCAGGCTCCGCCTCGGGCTCAACAGTAGCAACAGGATCGGGCTCGGCGCGCTCGACAGGCGCTCCCGCCGCCTCCTTTTCAGGCTCCGTGGGCTTCGGAGCCTCACTGGCTCCTCCAAGGCTGGCGCCAGCGAAAAGCGCGTCGAGACTAATCGACTTTGCGCCTGGCGCTGGTGCCTGCTCCGGCCCTGGAGCCGGCTCGCCTTTTTCTTGTGCCTCGGCCTTCTTGCCGACCTCTGTGTCCTGCACGTCGTCCTGTTTGTCCAGCGCTTCGACGTCGTCGGTCGCAGCGTTCGCCACCACATGCGGCGACTCGGCAGGCGTATTGTATGCATTTTCGTCGCTCTCGTACGTCGCGTTACTCGGCACGTGTGCATCGTCTTTTTGGAGCTCGCTCCATCCCTCGGCAGGAGCCGCGTCGTGGAAGAGTGCATTGAGGATCGATGCGCCGTTCCGGTCGGATTCGGAGTGCACATGCTCCGTCGCGGCGCCATCTGCAGGTGCTGCGTCCTTGGCGCTCGCGCCAAAGAGCGCGTCCATATCGATTGACTTGGCCTCTGTCTTGACCTCCTGTACGGCCGGCGGCGGCGGATACGGCGACTGCTGGAGCTTTTGGATCATCTCACCGAGCTGCGACAGCTGCGATGGCTCAAAGATCCAGATGCCGTAGATATCCTCCTCGTCAACCTCGGCACCTTCCTGGTCCGAGTGCCGCGGCCGGTAAATGATGAATTCATTGCTGAGTTCAATGTCATCGTCGGGCGTCACGCCCACCGAGAAATTTTCCGGGTCATTACGGTTCAGAATCTGGAGGGAGTAGTACGGCGCTTCCGTGCTGCAGGTAAGTTGCGACGCGCTGCCTACCGCTGGTAGAGGAAGAGTGGACCTTCGGTGCCCGTTTTCGTCTGCGTTAGGAAAGCGACGTACCCATTCCTTGTCATAACTATACAATACGGCAAAGGATGCAATGCCAATGATCTGCGCAAAGTGCGGATCAAAGCGCCGCAGCACGCGCGTATTCAGCTCGAGCCGCGCGTTGAGATCCATGGCGACTGGTCCGTGACCGCAAAGCGCGAAGCGACGATGTTTCCACAGGAAGGCCTACGAGGCCCCCCCGGTAACACCGCGCGCCAAGACATGGGATATATGCGCTGGCCTTTTATGGAAAGAGGTTGCCAGTTGCGCAGCGTACGTGAAATAGCCATTGGCCCCATTTAAACGCCGAAGAGAACATAAGCTATGTCAGCGTGCGCTCGTAATGCCTTCTGCCCCAATCATGACGCCGGAATCCCTACCTAAATTTTGCGGAGAATTAATCGGCCATGGGCGGGGAAGCGGTCCAAGCGCTTCTACTTGGTTCTTGTGGGGTAAGCTTTTTCAGCCCAAGCCCCACAAAGGGTGACGTATCCCACGTAGAAAAATAGTCTTGTTGGCCTTGAATACGACGGAGCGCTGATCTGCGGCGATGTACCAGTCATCGATGGCTATGAACAGCTATTCGCCTAAGCGCAAATCGCACGGTTTCAACGCGCATGGAACTGCTGGTGCGATGACGAGCCGCAGCCACTCTGCCACGCAAGGACCGACTGATATAACGCCGATGGCCTCTAGTAGCTACATCGACATGGATCTACTACTGAATGACGATCTCTGGGGTCAGTTTCACCAGACACCCGCGATGCACCCGAGCGAGCACCCGGTGCCACATCCCATTCCTGTTTCGCGAGAAATGCCCGAGGTGAACCCTGGATGGAAGGCGCCCCGTGACCAGGTCTCTGACGCCACTCGGATTACGCCGATGGGAATGTCTGCGCCAGCGACACAACAGCCCTATGTATATGAGAAGGAGGCCTGGCCTTGCCTCGAACAGGGTACGGCCTACTCTCTCAACCACCCCAAAGGACATGCCCGCCAGAATAGCCACGGAGACATGGTCTCCAACGGCATGCACCAGAATATGCCCGGGATGGAGCAGTACAGTGCGTCCAGCGGAATGCCCCACCGCCCAGGCCGGCAGCGGGTTGCGAGCGAGTCCGGCGCAACCGGGCACGGGCCGGCGATGGTGGCATCCGAGTCTGCGCCGGCCATGTCTCATATGATGAACACGCTTCCACAGCAGTGGGGTGCTCCGCTCACGCAGACGCAAAGCAGCCTCGGAGCCCCGCGCTACGCGGGAGGTGCGCACCCTTACGCCCAAGGCCGCCGTGGCGATTGGCCCGGCTCCATGTCCCGATCGCAGGGCCGCTCACAAACGTCGCGGATGCGCCCCGGCCGGTCCAACTCGGAGCTGACCGAGTGCTCTGACCTGACGGTCGACGCAGGCGACACGACGCATTCGGACGGTGATAATGGCGACGATGTCGAGTCGGTGCGCATGTCGCTCATGTCGATCAACGAGATGGAAGCGCGAAAACTCTCCGACAAGCGCCGCAAGCGCCGCGAGTCCCACAATGCGGTGGAACGTCGCCGGCGCGACAACATCAACAGCCAGATCACGGAGCTCGCGACGCTCCTCCCCGAGAACATGCTGCTGGATGCCATCACGTACGTGCCCCTCACTTACGCAGAACCTCGACGCAAGGCGGGAACAGTGGCTCGTGGACTTTTGGCCCCGACACGGCTGTCAAGGTGGCGCAGAACCGCTCGTGCTTTGGCACCTGGCGCTCGGTCCCCGGCAAGGAGCCCGAGCCTGCGCCGCCCAGCTTGGGCGGCGAGGACGACAATGGCATCCCGAAGGATTCATGCCTGAACATGTCGTCGTTTGCCAGCTTTGCGGCGGAGCTTGCGCCTGTGAACGCAGACAACCCTGCGCTGGCCGCTGCGCAGGCCAAGCCCAACAAAGGCATTATTCTCCGCAAGAGTGTCGAATACATTCGGCAGCTGCAGCAATTTTTGGACATGCAGATGAACCGGAACAGCATGCTGGAATGGGAGCTGCGGCAGCGATACACCATGCAACGGCGACCTTCTGATACTGTTTCGCCGCTCGTGGCCGACCAGGGCTCGCCGTCGTCGATCGAGAGCCACGAGCGCCCCGATCCGTCGCAGCACCGCGAGACGCCACCGACGGTGGCCGCATGGAATATGAACCAAAAAGCTCCTGCTCCTCACCAAGTCTTCAACGGTCTCCCAGGAGGTATAACACACGCCCCACACACATTTTCGGACGACCCCAGCGTGATCAAGCTCGAGCAGGAGTACTACGCGCCGGTTCCGACCAACTAGTGCATAGCTCCACAAAGTACACACCTACATTACATTACGCGACGCGCCGCGTTCCGCCATGGCTGACGCGTGGGAAGGCGAAGCGATCGAGAACTGGTATGCCTCGGACGTGGCCTCGTCGGATAATGAGAGTATAGATGCGGAGAGTGAGGCAGCTGGGTCCGAGCAGGGCGCCGAGGAAGTCGATCACGACGAGCGCGCCAGCCTGCTGCGGGCGCCGGTGCTCTCCATCTGCTCCGCGCTCGGCGGCTACGAGCACGTCGAAGTAGACGGGCGGCTGGAGCTGGTCTACCGCCTCGGCGATGACTGTCTCGAGTGTCTTCGTGACCTGCGCCGCCTCTGGCGCCAGGACGACACGGACAGCAGCCGCGCGATTGCGCGCGTCTTTGCCGAGCTCGGCACAATGCACAACGACCTCATTCCCATCCTGCTGCATGCGGCAGGCGAAGGTGAAAAGGCCGACAAGATTGCGCTTGCGTGCAGTACGTAAATTTGCTCACCCAGCCGACTTGATGACCGCCCTGACGTGGCCCATCGACTGGCACGCCGAAGTCAAGGATATCGTGACGCGCGAAGAGGACGACCAGGTCCTCTCAAAGCTTGTCGAGCTGCAGAGCGCGCAAGTCCAGTATAAGGCGTCGGTGCTGCGCGTGCGTGCGAAGGAGCACCGCCTGGTGAACCGCACGGTCGTGTCGTGCGTCATGAAGTCGCTGCTGCTCCCCGCCCTTGCCAAGCCGCGCAGCGAGCGCAGCGAACGCGAGGTAGGCGTGATCGGCATGTGCCTGCACTTTTTCCGCAACCTGCTTGCGATCCGCGACCCAGTCGCGCACACACTGAGCAGCACGGCGCTGGTCGCCAACGCGACCCTGCAGAGCATGCTGGTCGAGCAGTTAGACGCGAGCCATGTCATGGACACGCTCTTGATGCTCGCGAGCAATGCAGACGCGAAGGAGTACGAGGCGTGGGCGCCTGTCGCCGCCGACTGCATCTACCAGCTGTACCTCGGCTCGGACGTGAAAGAGATTGCCCGCGTGGAACACGCTAGCGTCGGCGCACAGTCGTCGGCGCTCGCCGCGTCGCTCGACTCGGAAGCGCGGCGCAAGCGGCACACGATCAACAACGCGCGCCACTCGCGCTTCGGCACGACGATCCAGTTCACCGCCCACGACGGCTCGGTGCGTGTCGCACGGCAGCAGCCGGCGCTCGTCGAGTCGATCAGCGAGCTGGAGCAGTCGATTGCGGACCGCAGCAAACGGCGCGTGTCGCGCAAGCGCCCCGCGACCGAGCGCGGCGGCGTGCGGCGCTATACCGCCTGGACGCCGGCCGGGCGCGCGGTGCTGCGGCGCTGGGCGGACCGCTTTTTGCAGGACGGCGCGTTTGCCGTGCTCGAGAAGCAGTACTTGCGCGACATTCACGCGGAGCGCGAGCGTATCGGCGACCTGGACGCGGCGCGGTGCAAAGCGCTGCAGCTCGCGACCTTTTTCCTGGAGTACTTTCTCGCACGGCGCGCGGACGACGCAAGTGCGTGGGACTTTTCGATGGTCGCCGAGTGGCTCGAGCCGTGGGCCTTTCGCCTGGCGCGCGCGCGCACCGCCATCTCGCTCGAGGCCAAAGAGTGGCTCGAGTTTGGCGCGGGTGTGCGCCTCTGGACCGCGCTCCTCCGCCTGCTCGACGCGCTGGCGCACGGCGACGAGGACCAACGCCAGGTCGCCGATGAGCTCCAAAATACGCTGTACTACGACGGCGACCTGCTCGACACGAGCCTGCAGGTGATGCACGCGTACAGCGCCCAGAGTTTTGCGTGCCTAGAGACGGTGCTCGACTTTGCCTATACCATGCCGCGCCTCCTCGAGAAGCACGCGTCGCAGCGCGAGTACATGTTTGTCAAGCAGCGGCGCAGCAAGGAGGAAGAGAGCACGCAGCAGAGCGAGCGCCTCTTTCGCTTCCAGACCTTTCAGCGCGCGATGGCCACGACGCGCCTCGCGCACGTCTGCACGCAGTACCTCGGCCGCTGGCGCGACTCGGCGCAGCCGGCGACGATGCTCACACGCCTTGCGAGCGTCGCGCACCGCATCGCGGTCAAGGCGACGCGCCCGGACCTCTTCTTTAGCGCCAAGGCCCGCGCGGTCTGGGTGCGTCTCTTGCGCGATCCCGAGAGCGAGATGGCGGCCGTGGATGCCAAGGCGCACACGTCGCTCGTGCAGCTCGCGACCTACCTGAAGCGCAAGTTTGCCAAGCTCGACACGTCGGCGCAGGAAGCGTTCGACGCGGACAAGCGCCCGGCTCGAGAGCCAAAAGCGGACAAGGCGCCGGCGGATATCATGGTCAAGCCGGGCCTGGTGCACGCCGAAGAGATCGGCGTGGCGGTCGGCCTCCTGGGCGAGCAGCACAAGCTCGCGGCGGTGACCTGGGTCAAGTTCCACCTGGAGATGGCGAGCGCCGCGCGCAAGGCGCTCATGGCGAGCGATCCCGATGCGGACCCCGCCGCGCCGAGCGCCGAGGTGCTCGACCAGTTTGCTACGCATAGTACGTCCCGCTACTCACCCAGCCCTCACGACCGACGCAGACGAAATGCAGGCGGACGCGACGCGCCACCCGGTCGTCAAGCTGCTCCTGCGCCTGGTCGGCCTCGAGGCGGAAGTCGTCGGCGACCACCTCGAATGGAGCGTGCCGCGCACCGTGACGCCTGCCGCGCTCGACCGCGACGCGCGCATCATCGACCAGTACCTCGCGCAGCCCCTGCTGATCGAGGGCGAGCTCAGCGAGCAGGTGCAGCGCCTGCGCGCGCCGCGCCCGCGCGCCGAAGGCCAGGGCGACACTTCCCCGAAAAAGAAGCGGCAGGAGACCAAGGAAAAGCGCCAGCGTGCGCCGCGCGTGCCCAAGTGGCTCGAGAACGAGTTTATCGAAGACAGCGACGAGGAGCTCGCATTTGCGATGGCCGATGTGCCGCGCACGAGCTCGCGCAGCTCGTCGCCGCACCGCGTCTTTAGCGACGAGCAAACACCCGACCGCGTCGAGCGCTCGCCGCACACGAGCCCTTCGACGCCGAAGCGCGCACGCGCGTCGCCGAGCGCGTCGCCAAGCGCGAAACGCGCAGCACTCGCATCGCTCAATGCGCGGCGTGCCGGCCTTGCGTCGCCGGTCAAGGCGCACACGCCGGCGCACCGCGACCCCCTCTTTTTGTTCGACTCTGACAATGAATAGCTACCGAGCCTGCTTTGTAAAGAACGACGTGAGCGACGGCTGCTGCTTGCCCTTTGGCGCCGGCCGCTTGGGCGGTGCCTTGGGCTTGGTCTCGGGCTTGACCTCGGGCTTGGCTTCGGGCTTGGCCTCGGCCTTGGGCGCGTCCACCGGCTCGTCCTCCGAATAGGATTCGTACTCTTCGACGTCCTGGGTGATGGTGTACCCCTTTTCGTTCTTGGTCTTGACCTTGCGCATGACCTTGCGCTTCTTGCGTACGCGGCGCGTCTCGCCCGACGGCGCCGGCTTGGTATCTTGCTCCTTGCTCGGGGCCGCGCTCGGCGCGGCACTTGGCGCGGCGCTCGGCGCGGCGCGGGGTCGTGGGGCGGCGAGCGGCGTCGCGCCGTCGCGCTTCGTGTGCGAGTTTCCGATCGCGCCGAGCTCCGACGCGCCATTCGCATAGCGCTCGACGAGCGCCGCGTCGTGCGCCATCTCGCGGTTGACGGCTGCAAGGAGCGGCGCATCGTAGGTCTTGTGTGCCTGGACTGCGTAGATCTGGTGCGTGCTCGACGTGTACGCCTGCAGCTCCGCCTGCAGCCCATCTGCGCTCACGAGCGCAATCGTCTCCAGGTCGTCCGCCTTGCGCACGCCGTGTACGACGTACGTCGCGGCGCACGACGCGTCGTTCGCCTTGTACCACGCCTGCATTGCGCTGCGTCAGTCATGCTACGTACGCCTTGGCCACGTCCACGTCTATCCCCAGCGTGCGGCTCAGGAGGCGGTACGTCACCTGCGTCAGCCTCTCTACCTACCGCCTGCTTGTCGTGCAGCACACGCGCGACGAGGAACGCGTCGGGGTCGTTCATGGTGGACGCGTCTGTCGGGGAAGTAAGCGCGCTTTTTCCCATCCATCATGAGCGGCGCCGATGCGAAGAGTAGGTGCGATGGCTGACGCAGCGGTTGAGTCGCTTTCGTCGCGGCTGGGTGGCATCCTTGCCGATGCATTTAACGAGGACGAGGACGAGGACGAGCTCCCCGGCGGCCCCGTCCCCATGAAGAAGACGGACGGAAAAGAGGCGCCGAAAGACGCCCCCCAAGACGAGCCGCCCAAGGCCGAGCCGCCCAAGGCCGAGCCGCAGGAGGCGCCGAAAAGCGAGCCGAGCACCTCTGCGCTCACCGAGTCGCAGTACGATGTGCAGGTGACGCTCGCCGACCAGCAGGCGGACCCCAACTCGCCGCTGTACTCGGTCAAGTCCTTTGACGATCTCGGCCTGCATGCCGACCTGCTCAAAGGCATCTACTCGATGAAGTTTACCAAGCCGTCCAAGATCCAGGAGCGTGCGCTCCCCCTTCTTCTGCAGAACCCCCCCCGCAACATGATCGGCCAGTCGCAGTCCGGCACCGGCAAGACGGCGGCGTTTGTGCTGACCATGCTCTCCCGCATCGACTACTCGGTGGAGAAGCCGCAGGCGATTGCGCTTGCGCCCTCGCGCGAGCTTGCGCGCCAGATTATGGACGTGGTACAGGCCATGGGCAAGTTTACCCCCGTCAAGACCGCCTACGCGATCCCTGACGCGATCAAGCGCGGCGAAAAAGTGGCCGCGCACCTGATTGTCGGCACGCCCGGCAAGACGTTTGACCTGATCAAGACGCGCGCGCTCGACCCGTCGGCTGTCAAGGTGTTTGTCCTGGACGAGGCCGACAACATGCTCGACCAGCAGGGACTGGGCGAGCAGAGCATCCGCGTCAAGAACACCATGCCCAAGACCTGCCAGCTGGTGCTCTTTTCCGCGACGTTCCCCGAAAACGTGCACAACTTTGCGGTCAAGTTTGCGCCGAGCGCGAACGAGATCCGCCTGAAGCAGGAGGAGCTGAGTGTGGAGAGCATCAAGCAGTTCTACATGGACTGCCATACCGAGGAGCACAAGTACGAGGTGCTGGTCGAGCTGTACAACCTCCTGACCATCGGCCAGAGCATCATCTTCTGCGCCAAGCGCGAGACGGCCGACCGGATAGCGAAGCGCATGACCGCCGAAGGGCACCGCGTCGACTCGCTGCATGGCAAGCTCGACAATGCCGCGCGCGACACGACGATCGACAACTTCCGCTCCGGCCGCAGCAAGGTGCTGATTGCTACGAACGTCATTGCGCGTGGTATCGACATCCAGCAGGTCACGCTGGTGATCAACTACGACATGCCGCTCACGCAGACCGGCCAGCCGGACTCGGAGACCTATCTGCATCGCATTGGTCGCACGGGCCGCTTCGGCCGCAAGGGCGTGTCGATTAACTTTGTCCACGACGCCAAGTCCAAGCGCGAGATGGAGGCGATCGAGCAGGCCCTGCACTGCAAGGTCGTCCCTGTGCAGACGGACGACGTGGAAGCCATGGAGGCCACCATCAAGGACGCTTTGAAGGCGAGCGCGTAGCATGCAGGATTAGATAAGTCGCGCCCCCTCCCCGACCTCGACGGTATGGATGCGAGCGCGGCGCGGAGCCCGTCGCACGGCGATTTGTCGCTCCTGTCGCTTGCGCAGGGAGACGAGAGCGGAGAGGCACTCAGCGCCCCTGCGGCCATCGCCGCCGTGTCGGAGAACCAGCGCGGGGCGCTGCAGCGGTGGGTGCTGTCCCTGGCGCTGGTCAACTTTGACCTGGACATGGGGCCGGACGTCGAGTTTATGTACCCCCCGCTGGGCATCAGCAAGGAAGAGAAGGACAATATCGCATTCTCTTCGTTTCCTGACACGGCCGTCTTTGGCGACGGCTCGCTCGTCTTTTCGTGGCGCGTGCGCGAAGTGCCGCTCGACGAGTCGCAGTGCACCCCCCCGCAGATCCGCGACGTGACCGCGCCGGAGCGCCACGCATCCTTGCGCCAGCGCTCGCGGCGCACATCCAACCTCCTCGCGCGCCACGGCTCGCTGCGCTCCGCGGGGCGCGCCGCGCGCACCTTTCTCCAAAAGAGCCCCGAAGAGGCGGCGGCGCCCGAGAGTCACGCAAGCAGCAGGTCGACGAGCTACATCTACGGCTACACCTTCTTCCGTCAGAAGCGCGACCCGGCGATACGGCGCGGCTACTTTCAAAAGTCGCTCGTGATCCTCACACATCTTCCCTACGTCGCGCTCTTTGGCGAGCTCGTCGCGCGCCTCGGCCCCATGTTTTTCGAGCATGGCCTGCCGGTACTCGAGTCATTTGTACAGGACGTAATTGCGTGGCCGAGTCCGAGCGCAGGCGCGATGCTCTCGCTGCCGCTCCTAGGACAGCTGCTCCAGGTCCTCTTGCCCCACGGCAACGAGGCACAAAACGGCGACTGGGCCAAGACGGCGACCATGCCGCGCGCGATCCTCGCGTCGGTGCCGCAGACGCCGCTGCTCGTCGTGTTCCGCTCGCTGCTCCCCAGCCTGTGGCTCCTGTGGGAGTGCATGCTGCTCGCTGAGCCGATCCTTGTCGTCGGCCGCGACCCGCGCACGACAAGCGAGGCGGTGTGGCACCTCGTCGACCTGATCCGCCCGGTGCTGTGTGCGGGTGACTTTCGGCCCTACTTTCACATCCACGACTACGACTTCAAGGCGCTCGCGTCGCGCAACAAGCCGCAGGCAGGCACAGTGCTGGGCGTGACGAATCCCTTCTTCCTGCAGACCTGCCACCACTGGCCGCACACGCTGCAGCTCGGCAGCGAGGCGCGGGGCGACACCGTGCCGCCCGGCCAGGAAAAGCGCATGCACGCCGTGCTGCCGGCCGTCGGCTTCACCTCGACGCGCAAGCGTCATGTGAGCAAGGACCGCGTGCTGCTCAAAGAGATGATCGCCATGGCCGAGCGGCCGTCGGAGCACGACCGCGCGAGCGCCGTGCTGCGGCGCTACTTTAGCGACATGACCGAGCGCTTCCTCGCGCCGCTCAACCGCTACATGGCGTCGCTCATCCCCGCCGACTTTGACCTGTCGTCGCCCGCCGAGGCGCCGCGCGTGCGTCCGTTTAACCGTGCGGCGTTCCTCGCGTCGCTCAAGGCGCACAGCACGCCGCTGCGCATGCGCCAGCGTTCGCTCTCGACCGCAAGCACGCTGCGGCACGAGCTCTACACGGACTTTTTGCAGTGTCCTAATTTTTCTCTATGGCTCCAGTCGCGCATCGCCGCCGCCGAAGAGGAGCAGTGGCAGCGGCGCATTGCGGCGCTGGCCGCGGGCGACGTGGAGACGTTTGGGCGCACACGCCCCGAAATCGAGACGGTCGACCTCTACGTGCGCCTCGTCGAGGAGCTGCGCACCATCGACCAGCAGCTGGCGCGGCCGGTCGTCAATGGCCCCGGCCAGCGCTGGCGCACGGTCAATGAGCATGAGGCGCCGCCGATCCACGGCGCGCCGCGTGCGCTCGAGGCGCAGCGTGCACGCCTCCAGACGCAGCTCGAAAAGCTGCGCGCGACGATGCCCACCGACCTGCGTGCGGGCCTCGAAGCAAAGCGAGATACCCAGTAGTTAGAAACTCGGCCCCAAAAGGCGGCGCAGCATGCGCGACACCGGCCCTTTCGACACAACCTTACTGCCCGCGAGGCGACTGAGGCGCACACGCGACATGCCCGAGTTCAGGTGCTGCTTGTTGGCGCTGCCGCGCGTGAATTTCATCGTCACAGCGCTGCCTTTCGCCGAGCCGATGACGGGAAAGAAGCGCTTCTTTGCCCCCGAGTGCGACTTGAGCTTGGAGTTGGCAATCTTGGGCCGCGGCGCAGCGGCGGCCAACGCAGACGTATGAAAGGCGGCCGCAGGCACCTGCGCCAGCACGCGGCGCGCCACGAGCATCCCCGGCAGCATGGTGGAAAGAGTCACGTGATCCTCACTCGTCCGGTGCGACGCCGGTGCGGCTGAGCATCGGCGACGAAGGAATGCGGGGAAGCGGGCCTGCCTCCGGCCCGGCGGCGGAGGGTTACAGCGCGATGCGCGAGCTGTACAATGCGCATGTGGACCAAGTGCACGAGCTACACTCTTCAATGCTGGAAGAAGCGCCGCGGCGGCTCGCCGCGATGGAAGACTATGCCGAGGAAGAGCTCCGGCTGGCGCGCGGCTTTGTCGACGACGTCGCTCTCATCTTTCGGTTCCTGAGGCGCGCGCGCTTCGATACAGAAAATGCGCGAAACATGCTGTACAAGACGCTGCAGTGGCGGCTCGAGGCCGACATTGACGACCTCGCTACGGACTTGCTCCATTCGCAGTACATTAGCGGCACGGCCAACGGCATCCCCCTCTTTTGGATCCACTCGCGCTTCCGCGACAGGATGGGGCGCCCGTGTCTGTACGTGCGCCTGCAGCAGGTGGAGCGCGCGCCAGACGGACTGCGCGACCTCAAGACGAACATTATTGCGAGCATGGACGTCATGCGGCGCTACCTGCGCAAGGTAAACCGCCGCGCGCCACGCGCTGCGCCGGTGCTCCAGGGCGTGCTGGCGATCGACGTCGCAGAGTCGGGCATCTCCAACTTTGAGCTCGAGCTGCTCCCCTTCCTGGTGGACCTGCTGAAGAACCACTACCCCGGCCTCTTTGGCACGGTGTACGTCCTGCACTATGGCTGGCTCCAGTCGGGGCTGTGGCGCATGCTCAAGCCCGTGCTCCCGCCCAAGCTCCTCGCGCGCATCATGTTTGTCAGCGACGCGGACCTGAGGCAACAATTTGACGTGGCGCTCCCGAAAGTGCTCGGCGGCTCGCTCAACGTGCCGATCAAGCCGGACACGAGCGACATCTTTAACTACTACGCACGCTCCGCCGCATGGCGGAAGGACGAGGGCGCAGAAAACGAGCCGGTGCCGCCGGCACTCCGCGTGCGGGGGCCCGACTTTGAAAGTATCTACGACGTAATGTCGCGCGTCGGATCGGTACGTCTCTTTGCTTACCCAGCCCTTTGCCTCGCAGCCGATGACGCCAATGACGCCAATGACGAGCATGCCCGGCACGCCGCGCGTCCGTGCGTCGTCCTCGCCACAGCTTGTCGGCACGGCCGCCGCGACGCAGCTCGACGAGCGCCACGCTTCGTCGCGCCGCCACCGCCGGCGTGCGTCGGATCCGCTGGACATTGGGGGCACCTTTGCCCATACCGAGGTCCACACCGAGCCCGCCGGGCCCTCGCTGATGCAGTGGCTCACCAACTGGATGCAGCCCCGTGCGTCGAATGCGTCGCCCCCGCGCACGCCCGCCGCGCAGGTGGACACGGCCAGCATCCCCCGCCTCGAGATGCCCGGCGCGCTGACGCCCCGTGCACGCACGCCCGAGACCGAAATGCCGCCGACCTATGCGAACGCCGAGAACAATACCGTGACGCGGTACCTGTCGTGGCGTGCGCACAAGTACGCGCAAATGGACGGCCACGTCTCGCCGTACAACATCGAAAACCCCTACTTTGGATACCCCGCCGCATACGTCGAATACGACGAGCCGACCGACGCGGCAAGCACCACGACGAGTGTCGTGAACGTCACCGACGCAAGCACCCAGTCGGGCCTCTCGCGGCAGCTGCGCGTGCGGCGGCGCAAGCGCGACTTGCTCCGCACGCTCGCCTACCTCTTTGTGCTGCGCCTACTGAATGCCTACCGCCACGTGCGGCGGAACGCCGGCGTAGTGTACTGGATGGTGGTCGGCGAGCGGACGCGCGAGAGTGTGTCGCGCGCCGCGTGGCGCTCTCTCACGCGCACTGCCAGCGACACACGCGCAAACCTCGCCGGTCTCGCGCACATGCGCATCATACGTGCGCTGTTCGTAGTGGGCGTGCTCTTTGCATTGCGCCTTGCGCCCACCCAGCGGCTGCGGGGTGTGATGCAAGGCAGATCTAGTTAGGAAGAACACTATTTGCCGTCCTTGCTCTCCTTCTGGGCCTCGGCAATGAACTGCTTGATGAAGGACTCCTCATCACTGCGTCAGTCTAGGCACGTACGCGCTCTGGCCGCCGAGCACAGGCGCCGCCGGGGCCTTCTTGGCGTCGCTCGAGCCGCCGCGGGTCGAGGCATAGCCGATCGCACCGATCGTGCCGAACACGCCGAGCACAAGGTACTCGTTAAGGATCTTGACACCTGCGTCAGTCATTCCCACGCACCACCGATCGTGTAGGACATGGTTGTTAGCCGCTCCGCCCACCCGTCGCTGCCCGAGTGCCAGCAGAGCTCGGCCGAAAGGAGGGGGGGCCCAAGCGCTTATGCAAGAACGCGCGCCTCTGACCATCATGGCGCGTGCGGAGGGCCGGCCGCCCGATGCGACGGACGCGCATGCGACAGACGCGGCGCACGAAGAGGATGCGACCGCGACACAGCTCATGACCGAGGCGCCCCACCCGATTGACCCAAAAGAGGCTCCTTTGTCCGCCCAACCCGCGCCAGGTGGAGCTTCGAGCGAGGCCGAGACCATGTCGGGGCCGATCACACCGCGCACACGCAAGGCGAGCTTGCTCAATGCCGACATCCCAAAGAGCACGCCGACACGGACGCTGCACACGTCCAAGTCCATGTCGAATATCGCGACGCCGTCGCGCACACCGCTGCGACGCAAGCCGCGCATGTCGTACATCACCTCGCCGACCCACGCCGAGAACGAGCCGAGCCCACAGCGCCAGCGGAACGTGTCCGCGCCACTGAGCCCGGCAGCGAGCGCACACGTGCCGAATGGCGCTGAAGTTGAGGCGCTCCTCACGTCATGTGCAAACTACGCGCGGGGGCAGACGCCGAAACGGCCAGGGTCTTCGCTCCATACCGACATGCTCCAGGCGATCGCCGCCAAGGAACGGCTATGCCTCGAGCTGCGGGAACAGCTCAATGCGGAGGAACAGCACCTCAACTCGCTGCGCAACGCGTGGCAGCGCCTCGCGGTGCGGGGCGGCGTCCAGATTGTGCCCTCGCCGCCGCCCGCCTCGCGTGCGCACGGCCTTGCACGACAGCGCTCGACACTCTTTTCTCCGTCGAACGCACAGGCACGGCGCACGTCCGACGCCCCGCCACTGCCGAGCCAGCCACCGGCGCCGCGCACGCTACCGAGCCAGGCACCGGCGCCACGCACGCTGCCGAGCCAGGCACCGGCGCCGCGCGTCTCGGTCGGCCAGTCCCCGGCGCCGTCGCCGCGGCCGACACAGCCGAGCGGGCCGCCGCTGCCGAGCCAGGTGATGAGCGCGGCAAAGCAGGGGCCTACCGACTCGCCGTCGTGGCGCGGCCTCACGCGTCTGCCGCACCAGCTCTCGTCGTTTATGGACCAAATTGCGCCGCCGGTCCAGGATGAAGGGCCGGTACGCAACCCGACGCACGACATTGCTAGCTGGCTCTCGGCGCGTGAGAAAGAGAGCCAAGGCCAGCCGTCGGCGCGCGTCGCGGCCGATGCGCTGGGGCAGCCGACGGTGAATACGTCGCCCAGCAAGAAGCGTATGTCAGGGCTCATGGATTGGGCGCGCGAGGCGCCGCTCGTGCCGCCCAAGGACGAGGGCGACGTGGGTCTCAGCGACAAGCTCGTGACGGGCTGGAACGTGCTGTCCAAGCGCCTGATTGAAAAGACGTCGAACCTCGCGGATCCCACGACGTGGAACGCGGCCGACGGGCTGCTGGGGCCGCCGAGCAGCCGCGACTCGCAGGGCCGCGACCTATGGGACGCTCCCGACTCGGCCTCGTCAGAAGAACCTGCGCGCCGCTCGATGCACGGCGCGTCGCCGCTCAGTGCACGCTCGAGCGTGCTAGGCCTGCGTTCGATGATGCGCGACGCACGCCACGACGAGGACACGTCGCCGATTCCTCCGCCCAAGCCGCCGCAAGTGCCGCCCAAGGGGCTGCCCGCGCAGCGTGCGCTCTCGACCTCGGAAGTGCCGTCGCGCCCTCCGGCGCAGCCCTTGCGGCCCGACCTAGAGAGCAGCGAGCTGGACGGCAGCGGCGATGCGGGCGATTCCTCGTATCTGATCGGAATGGACGATGCCGACGACTCTGACCGTGTCAGCATTATCGATCACGCACCCGAGGACGTGTCTGTGCCTGTAACGAGCGCTGCGCAGGACACGGAGCCTGCACCGGGAGCTGCAACCGAGCGTGCTGCAACGAAACCTGCCGCAGCCGACCCCATCGCATCCTCGCCAGATGCACCGGCGAGCGAGAGCGCCGACGCAAGAGCCCCTGCCACTGACTAGTCTATGCTATCTCATGCACACACTCCTTCTGACTTCCCCTCATGCTGATACGGCAAATCTTCGCTCTCTGCACATAGTCGTACGAAATGCTAGTCAAGCGACAAGTGTCATTTTTGTAGGCAACAGCCCTGCCAGGGTGGGGTGGCTCCTAAGAACATGCATATAGGTACACGAGTCCATTAGGCCTCCTGAGCACGGACACGCGCGTTGGCGTTGGTAACACGGACACCGAGCACCTTGGCCCTGTGGTTAGCATTCATTTTCAAGTCAACGACGTACTTCTCGAGGATCTCGATGCGCTTCTTGCTGCTAACGTTGTGCGCAACCTCAGCGGCGAACGAGTTGTTGTGCCTGGTGTCAGAGAAAGAAAAAACGTACATCAACAGGAGCTCAACGTCCTTGGGGTTGGCGACCACAAAGCGGCGGAAGCCGTTGGGCATGACGTGGCGGGTCTTCTTGTTCGAGCCGTAACCGATCTTGGGCATCGCCGCGGTACCCTTGAAGCGACGGCGGATGCAGCTGTCGATACCGGTGGGCTTGCGCCACGAAGCGCCAACGCGCTTGAAGCGGTCAGACTGGTGCCGCTTGAAACGGTTCGTCCGCTTCTTGACAATCGGAATGCTAGTGGCAGCCATTTTGGTCTAATATGTAGTTAGTATGCTGCTCAACAAAACACTTGGCAATACGCACAATTCACAGCAATGACCGTGTGGTGAGCAGAACGGCGCTGGGATTTTCGGCGGCGAAGGCCAAGGGCCCTCGGCCGAAGAATTTCGCGGCGATGAAACTATAGTATGTATTTTGTCACATGACCCGCTGGGTGGGGGGTCGCCTTGGGAAGCCACGCCTCCTATCGTTTTCCCACCCGCCGGCAAACCGTCAAGGTAAGTCATGGTGTGCACGACGGCGCGCGTCTTTCTTTGACGCTGTCGTGCACCATTTCTCTTGAGCGGACGCTAACACTTACCAGTCTCATTTGCCATGTCTCTTCAGCAGACTACCCCTTACATTGTCGACGGCAAGGGCCACCTTCTCGGTCGCCTCGCCTCGATCATTGCCAAGCAGATCCTCTCTGGCCAGAAGGTGACCGTTGTGCGTGCTGAGCTCGTCAACGTTTCGGGCAACTTCTTCCGGAACAAGGTATGTTTTGCTCGGCTTGTCCATGCTAACCACAGCTCAAGTACCTTGCCTTCATGCACAAGCGTCACCTGGTGAACCCGAAGAAGAACGGTCCCTTCCACCACCGCGCTCCTTCGCGCATCCTCCACCGCGCCATCCGCGGTATGGTTCCCCACAAGACCGCCCGCGGTGCCGCTGCGATGCAGCGCCTCAAGATCTACGAGGGTGTTCCTCCCCCGTACGACCGCAAGAAGAAGCTCGTCATCCCCGACGCGCTCCGTGTGCTCCGCCTGAAGCCCGGTCGCAAGTACGCCACCCTTAACCGTATCTCGAGCGAGGTCGGCTGGAAGTACGGTGAGGTGGTCGACAAGCTCGAGGCCAAGCGCGTGGTCAAGCAGCAGGCCTTCCACGACCGCAAGGTCGCCGCTACCAAGCGCCGCGCTGCCGCTGCCACTGCCGCTGCCAGCCAGCTGGAGCCCATCAACAAGCAGCTCGAGCAGTTCGGGTACTAAGTACTCTATGCCATCCAAAATCCTCGCGATACACATCCTTGACCGCTTGGGGGCTCGGCTCGAGTGCGCCCGGTACTGGCTTTTGTGATGCGTGGTTATGCACGTAATGCTAGCCGTGCACCGCGCTAACGCAGCCTGGGTGTGCTCCGAGTTAGTCACGCATCTAGATTCCCCCTGCCCGATCCTCGGCCAGGCGTGCGATGTATGTATGCTAGAGGAATTTTCCCTTGTCCGTATCAGTGTGTTTAGTCAGCGACTGTTTGTCGGGTCGCGTGTTCCGCGCAGGCGCCAATAACGTGCGGAGGCTGAGCGGCCCGTGTGGGGTAGCCAGCGGCGTGTTTGAAAGTTGAGACTAGTACCACTTGCTCAGCACAATGAGCTCGGGCGCATGGGACTTGCAAAGCATCACGACCATGTGGGCTAGTATCGGCCATACGGATACAAACTGGACGGCCAAAGCGGCTGCCTTTGTGCTCAACGTTGTGATCAAGGGTTTCCGGTTTATCGGCTTGTTTGCCTTGTTCCCTATCTATCTGTTCTGTATCATGGAGTTCGCAGGATATATCGTCTTGCTCACGACGGGTAGGTGCTCACGACTAACTCAGGCGTGCGCCACCACAAGCGTGAGGCTGCCGAGCGCGTCAAATCACGCCTCCCCTCCCGCACCGCCGAGTCGGCCAAGGCCAGCAGCCTGCCTGAGAATGGGCCAGCGCCGGCGATCCGCACCGACGAGCTGCGTGCGCGCATTCCGGCAACGAATGCGTGACGCATTTCTCTTGACGAACTCATACCCCTTGTTTCTGCTGTGTCTAACTCGTAATTGCGTTGCTACGCATCTCCATGACTATCACTGAACCGGCGCGGACGAGGCGTACTGGGCGACGCGTGCGCGGCGCTCGCGGCACGACGGGGGGATACGTGGAAACCAGGCGAGCTGGGGCTCAGGCCGATGCTCAGGCCACGTTCCACCAGGATGCCATAGAGCGTCGGACGGCGCGCGGGGTTCATGTGCGCCCGATCGCTAGTGTGCATGCCTTGTGTCAGCGCGTGGTCGAGAGAGATGGTCGGCTTGTTCGGCGGCACCGGCATAGACGTGCTGCGCCCGTGCCGCGGCGCGAGGTGGGGGGCGAGGGGCGCATCGCGCGTGAGGCGCGGTGGCGTCGCGTACAAGGACGGCCCGGCCTCGGCCTCGGCCTCGACCGGCTCTGGCGAGTGCGTGGTGCGCGTATGCTCGTCCTCGACCGCGGCCGAGTAGAGGGGTCCGGCGAGCGGCGACGTCGCGGCGCCGCGCGACAAGGCGTCGTGGTCGTGCCACGCGGCGGGGTCGTGCCACCCCGGGCCCCAGAGCGTAATGTCCGAGGCGCTCTCGACCTCTTCTTTTTCGTCCATGCTGTGGTGCAAAGAGATGACCCATACGCCGCACAGCAGCAGGCCCGTGCCGAAGCACACGCAGAACACATCGAGCCACGAGAGAATCGCAAGCTCGTTAAAGTACACCAGCCCCAACGTGATCGACGAGATATTGTAGAAGCAAAATGCCAGGGGGCAGACCAGCACCGGATCGGCGAGTTTTAGGCTCTTGTTCAAGTACCATAGTTGGAGCAGGGCGGCAGTCAAGAGGATCACGACCAGGAACCAGCTCATGGGACTCGCGAGCTGGTTGTTGCCGCGCAGCGACAGCACCAGCAGGTCCACGCCGCTTTTGGCAAGCAGCAGGCACACGCCGCTGAGCGTGCCGCTCGTCGCACTGTACGCGACGGCCAGCGCGAGGACCGTCGGGCGGTTCGCGGGCAGTTCGAGCGCCGACGTGCGGGGCATAGCCGCCTCGACATCCGCGACGAGCGGAGGCATGGGCGCTCCACGGCGGTTCGGCACGCTGGGGTGCCCGTTGCCCAGCGCTCCGTACGACGGCGCGTGCGGCTCGGGCTGTGCCGAGGTGCTCGGCGTTTGTGCAAGCGTGCCGTGCACACGCTTGCTTGCGCTGTCCTTGTTGAGCAGCGCGTCGACGAGCAGCGGCGTGCGGTCGTCCTCGGCGCCCCGCTGCATCGGCGTAGCGATGCCCGACGAGTTTTCCGAGACCTCGGCGACGGTCGCGAGCGACGGCGCGGGCCAGCGGCGCCCTCCAAGGCCCCGCCAGCGCCGGCGGGAAGAACGCCCTTTTCGTGGCGCGCACTGCGGCTGCCAGAGCAGCTGCCACTCGGTGAGGTGCGCCATGGTCAGCACCGAGACAAAGACGAGAAGGTAGAGCATCGCGAATGCGACAAACGACGGCCGCTCGTACAAATCAAGAAGCTCCTTGAGCGACCGTGGCTCCTCTGGTACCGAGCCAAAGTAGGCAATGAGCAGCGCGCCGACGGCAATGAGCGTCGAGCCTGCATTAAAATAGCATACGTACCCATGGCCATGTGCCGCGACAAAAAGTCGTTGAGAAGCACGCGCGCGAGCAGCGCATTGTACAGCAGACTAACTGCCCCTAGCGGTGCCAAGATTACGACGGGGAGCGTGCCGATCTGAAAGATCGTGCCGCTAATGTTGGCCGCAAGGAACACGACGAACCCCGCAACCCAGAGCGGCCGGCTCCATTCGGACTTGCGCTCCTCCTCCGGAAGCGCCTCGTTATGTATATGCGAGCGCCGCTGTACTGTGAGGCCTACGTCAGCCACACCACCTACCGAGACTCTGTACAAAGCTCGCCACCAGCCCCAGTCCGACCGCTATCGGCACGTCCATCGCGGGGCGATGTGGAGGGCTGCGATTCTCCCGCGGCGATGCGCTCGACGCCCGACGCGCCGCGGCGGCGGCAGACGGATCCGATTCCGATCCGTGCACCAGGCCGCCGCGCGAGTACGAGCGGGGGAAGCACCGCGAGCGGGGCGTCCGACTCTGGTGCGCCGTGGTCGTCGTCACCGGCGGCGATCACGCGCTCGCTTACCGAGTCGATCCACGGCCTCCAGACGCGCTACAGCGACTGGAAGCACTCGACCAAGGCCTTTCGAAAGATGCGGCTCGACAGTGTGCCGCGCGATAACTCGAGCGACTCGCTGTCGAGCACGGCGTCTGCGCCGCCGACCGTCGTCCTCGAGCCGCTCGAGGCGATCGTGTCCGACGTGCTCCTAGCCGGCGAGCCGATGCTCAAGGTGACGCAGAACAAGGTGGCGCAGCGCACCTTTTCGGTCGATACCGAGAGTGCGGCTATTGTCTGGGCGAGCAAAAAGGACAACAAGGTGCCGCTGTACGCCATCCGTGACGTGCGCTTCGGCGCGGAAGCACGCTCCTATCGGCAGTCGCTGCAGATTGCCGACTCGCACGAGCCGCTGTGGATCTCGGTAATCTACCAGACACCAAAAGCGTACAAGGCCGTGCACTTGATTGCGCTCTCGAGCGAATCGCTGCAGCGCTGGCGCGACACGCTCCTCGGCGTCATGGCGCAGCGCCAGGCGCTCATCTCTGGCCGCGTGCCGGCGGCGAGCACGCAGTCGCACTGGCTCAATGCGTCGTGGCAGGAGAAGGATGCGAAGCTCACGCTCGACGACGTCGCACAGCTGTGCCAACGCACCGGCATCCAGTGCTCCCACCGGGAGCTCAAGGCGCACTTTGAGGCCGCAGATACCCAGAAAAAAGGCGTGCTCAACTTTGAGGCGTTCCAGCACTTTGTCGCCTCGCTCAAGCGCCGCGTCGACGTCGAGCAAATTTTTCAGGCGTGGGCCGACCAGGAGACCATTTCGCTCGACGTCTTTTGTGGCTTTTTGCGGCAAGAGCAGCGCGAGTCGTGGAGCGACGAGCAGGTGGCCAAGGTTTACGAGCGGCATGCGTCGCCGCAGGGGATGGGGTACGACCAGTTTCTCACCTACCTCCTCTCGCGCGATAATGCATCGGGCGCGGCGCGCACGGCGCGGCGTACCGCGTCTCGCCACCGCCACGAAGCGAGTGACGAGGGCGACCATGCGCTGACGCTGCCGCTGAGCGACTACTTTATCAGCTCGAGTCACAATACCTACCTCGTCGGTGGGCAGTGGAAAGGCGACAGCACGGTCGAGGGGTATGTGCGTGCCTTGCAGCAAGGCGCACGCAGCGTCGAGCTCGACTGCTGGGACGGCCCCAACGGCCAGCCTCAGGTGACGCACGGGCGCACGCTCACCGGCAAGGTGCCGTTTGACGACGTCGTTGCGGCGATTGCGCAGTATGCGTTTGTGTCGTCGCCCTATCCCCTGATCCTCTCGCTCGAGATCCACAACGATGTGCAGCAGCAAGAGGCCATTGCGTCGATCCTGCGCACGCGTCTCGGCACGATGCTGGTCACGGCGCCGCTCGACGACATGCCGCGCGATACGCTGCCGAGTCCCGAGGAGCTGCGTGGGCGCGTGTTGGTCAAGTTTAAAGACTGGGGCCTAATCCACATGCTCGAGCACGTCGCCGAGCCGCCCCCCGAGTCGCCCGTCTCGACAACCGACTACACCGAGTCGGAAGGCGACTCGCTCCTCGACCAGGCGCGGGGCATTGTGCGCCACATCAAGCGCCCGCTGCGCAAAGAGCCACCGGCGGAGCACGCGCCCATGTCCGACTCGCTCACTGCGCTGCTCGTGTACACGATCGGGGTGCGGTGCCGCGGCATCAACAAAAAAGAGCACTATGCGCCCGAGCACATGTTTTCGCTCTCGGAGCGCAAGGCGCTGCGTATCATTCGCACGAACAATGCAGACCTCGTCAAGCACAACGTGACACACCTCACACGCGTCTACCCCAGCCTCTCGACGCTGAGCCGTCTGCATAGCAGCAGCGCCAACTTTCTGCCGATCGACATGTGGGCCGCGGGCTGCCAGCTCGTGGCGCTCAACTGGCAGACGCGCGACCGCGGCATGGAGATGAACCAGGCGTTCTTTTCCTACTACTCTGGCGGCTACCGCCTGAAGCCTGCCGGCCTGCGCGAGCGTACGCTGCTCAAAAACGGCCCAGGGGCCATTCGTGTGTCGCTGCATCTGACGATCGTCTCTGCGCAGCAGCTTCCGCCGGGCGCGCGCGACGAAGAGACAAACGTGTACATTGCGCTCAGCGCGCACACGCCTCTGCAGTGGGGCCGAGCCGCGCGGATCGTGCGCGACGAAGGCGTCGGTACGTCGCCGCGTCTCGGCAGCGCGTCCTTCCGCACGGCGAGCGCGAATTCCGCGCTCGCGCCGATGTGGAATGCGCGGTGCACCGTGCAACTCGACCTCCCTGCCCCCCTCGCCGCCGAGGCGTACGAGTCCGACCAGCTGCGTACCGTGACCCGCGGCCTGCTGGACCTGTGCTTTTTGCGCTTCCAGGTCTTTAACGAGCACCAAGGCGTGTCGAACGCCCTTGCGTCGTCCACGGCAAACCTCGGCACGCTGAGCCAAGGCTTCCGGCACCTCCCACTGTACGACACGCAGCTCTCGCGGCTGCTCTATGCTACGCTCTTTGTCCATACGCAATATACCCTCGAGCGGGTGGAATAGGCCAAACAACTTGGATTGCACTACGCGGCTCCTGTCTAGCACAGGCTCTACGCTTTTGCTAGGTGGTAGGAATGCTGCCTATCGGGTACTTAACCCAGCGACGGGAACGCCGACTCGTCCTGCAGGTTGACGGTCGGGCCGCTGCCGCGCGCGGCACCGCCGCGGGGCGCGCGAGGGCGCCACGGCCGCGCTCGGCGCGGCCACCACGGTCGCCACGGCCGCGGGCACCGCCACGGCCGCGCTCACCGCGGCCGCGGGCACCACCGCGGCCACGGTCCGAGCCGCCGCGGTTCGCACCGGGCTGCTCGTAGACCGGCTCAAATTCGATGGTCTGCTTGGCCTTGTGCGTCTTCGGCGCAGCGGTCTTCTTGCCGCCGCCACCCGCAAAGTAGGCCTCGCCCTCGGACTTCTCGAGCTTCTGGCCGTAGCTCTGCTCGTCGGCCTCGACGGGACGGGGAGCGGTGGCGCCGAGCTGCGCGCGCTTCTCCTTCTGGGCCTCGAGGTACTGGTCAAGGGTGAGGGTCTTCTCCTCCTCCTCCTCCTCGGCGGCACGGGCAGCGGCCGCGTCGGCCTTGTCCTCCTTGACGGCCTCCTTGGCGTCCACCTTGGCGTCCTCCTTGGCGCCCTCCTCGTTCTTCACGGCGTTCGTGCCGTCGAGGCCGCCCTGGCCGAGGCGCTGCGACTTCTCAGTGTCCTCGCGGCCGGTGCCCGAGTGACGGTCGAAAGGACGGCCACGGCCGGGCTTGCCGCCGCGGCCACGGCCGCCGCGCTCACCACCACGGCCACGCTCGCCGCGGCCGCGGCCACCACGGTCACCGCGGGGGCGCGGCTCCTCGGCCGCATCCGTCTTGGGAGCACGCGGCGCACCAGGCACCGTGCGCTGCTCCTTTGCCTGCGGGGCTGCGGGGGCAGCGGCCGGGGCAGCGGCCGGGGCAACCTCCGAGCCGTCATCGCCGAGCAGCTGGAACGGGTTCTTGCTCGCAACCGACATTATTTTGGATGAATGTACTGCTCTTTTTGCAGGAGGTCTATCGCGCAGTCAGCACTTGTTCAGAGGCCCAGCGGCGGTACCTACCCACACCCAAATCTGACCGACGTCAAGAGAGGAAGAAAACGACCGATTCGTCGCCGCCGCGGCGACCGCCGCGTGCGCCCTTGGAATTGGGCTCGAAAATTGCGCATCTACCCGTAAAAGCCTTGCCGCAGTTCCACACAAGTCACATGCTTTTTCTCGCAGGGGGCCGGCACAAAGGCGTGGAAATTTTGGATTGCCGCGTAGCGCAACGGCGCGGTCTATGGGGACATCACACTACATAGACCATAGAAACCTAATGCGCTTGGCAACTTAGAAGGCAGCGGGCTGCGGCACGCCACCCTGAGTGTAGGCGGCCTCGCTGTGCTGCTGGAGCTGCTCGGCAGCGAACTCCTGCGAGACGGGGGCCGACGGGGGCTCGAGCGTGGGCGCGTTGCGCGACTCCGACATGGGCTGCGTAACGGGCACGTCCTCCTTGGGCTCGAGGATGGTAACCGCATCGGGCAGGGGGAAGGGACGGCCAACGCGGCCCTCGGGGTCCCAGCCGTGCATGATCTTGACCTTGATACCGAGCACACCCTGCTTCATCAGGACGTGGCGGACGGCCTCGTCGACAAAGTCCTTGACGGGCTGACCGGTGTGGATCATGAAACCGTCGTTGAACTTCATCGACTTGGCACGGGCGGCACGGAGCTTGCCCGAGATGATGACCTCGCAACCCTTGGCACCCGACTCCATCACGAAGCGGAGCACACCGTAGGCGGCACGGCGGACGGGGAGACCACCGAGGAGCTTGTTGCGCAGCGACTCACACTGGGCAACAGCGTGGAGACCACGGTTCTGCACCTTTTCGGCGTAGAGCTCGAGCGAGCCCTCGGGGAAGCGGAAGCGCTGGCGCACGAGCGAGGTGAGCTCGCGGATGCGGCGGCCCTTGTCACCGAGCACCTCCTGGGTGTGGGTAGCACGGATGATGATCTCGGTGCGGACGTGGTTCACACGCACAAGGCAGCCCGAGTAGCCCTCAGCAGCGAGCTCACGGGTGAAGAACTCGTTGAGCTCGGCAGTGAAGACACCGTCAGCAATAAACTTCCTCTTCTTCGAAATGATAGCAGACGCCATAGTCTTGATGGACAACCGGTGGTGTGCAAGAAAGAGCGACTCGCGCCTGGCGCCCTAGGCTTCTTTGGAACTACATTTCGTCACGTGATGGGAAGGTAGCGCGCCCGCGCGCCGCCGGTGCAGCTCCTCCACACACAGCAAGGTACGTCGCCCGAGGGCAAAGAAGAGTTGTGCGATACGCACGCAAAACTGGCATCTCTTGACCGAGGCGCCGCCACGATGCGGCGCCGTGGACGTGAATTGACTGTCTGAGCCCTCTTTATCTCTTTTTGAACAGGCTAATGAGCAGTAGTTGCAATCGTTTGCCGTCCGTGCACCGTGTGCGTCAGGTCAGGTCAGACGACGGGTCTTAAGAGCACCGTGCCCGCAGGTAATGCTGCTATCCCGGCCGGAGTTTGAGTCATAGCCCGCCAACAACAAGCATGCGCCCTGACTTTTGTGCACGCACAGAAGAGGGGCGCCGCTGACGCGAAGGGCATGTGCTCGCACGCCGTGGCGTTTCCGCCGTCAAACGCCACATGCACCCGCGTTACATTGTAGAATTGTGGTATAGGCCTATTAAAAGAAAAGCCACTTGGAGTGCGTGGCCGGGCGCTTGGGCAGCTTGTCCTGGTACAGCCGTGTGAGGTCGTCGAGCTTGAGCATCACTTCCTCGAGCTTCTCCTTGCGCTGCTGCAGATCAATGTGCTTGCGAATGGCAGGGTTCTGGCGAGCGAACGCGGTCATGTCGTCCTTCGACATGTCGTACCCGAGGCGTGCGTCGATCTCGCGGGGGAACTGGTAAAAGAACTCGGCGAGGAGCTCAATGTTGATAAACATCACCGCCGTGTACGTCAGCTTCTCCGTCACGACATTCAAAAAGGACTCGGGGCAGAACACCTTTTGGTCGGGACCCGCCTTGCAGCGGCGCGAGCGCAGCACCGCCAGGCGCATGCGCAGGATGTCGGCACGGTCCTGCAGGAAACGCGCCTCGCGCGCTTTCGAAAGCAGTGCCGCGTTGAAGCCGGGGCGCGTCGGGTCGTTCTGGTCGTCCTGCGCGAGGGCCGCGAGCGCCTCGGCGTCGCCACTCGACTCGACACGCGCAGCAATGCGCTGCCGCTCGCGCTCCTCGAGCTGTACAATGTACTCGACCGCACCGCGCAGGCGGCGCGAACCGATCGCGTTTTTCAGGCGGTCGTACGCCTCGCTGCACATCGCGAGCTCGTTGCGCATGAGCGCCTCTGACTGCTTGCGCCCTTCCTCCCACTCGCGCTCGTTCAGCTCGACCTCGTACTTGTACGGCTTGACGCAATTCTCGACTTGGTCGGCGGTGATCGTGAAGCGGTCCTTGAGCAGCGCCGTGCCGAACGACACGATCCGCTCGGCCGTCTCGACGTGGTGATTAAAGGGTTCCGAAAGGGCGAGCTGCTCGAGCTGCGCGCGGATCGTATTCGCGACAAGCTGCGTGCTCATGCGCCCGATGCCGCTCTTGGTTAGCGCCCCGGTCGAGGCGTCGAGCTTGTGCATCCACTCGGGGTTCAGCTCGTCCGGCGACTCGCGGCGCTTCTCGCCGAGCTCGGTCAGCTCGCCAATCTTGCCGTCGGTCCAGTAGATCTGTGCGAGGATGTCCATGACCTTGTCGTCGAGCGCATTCTTCAGCAGCACACGCACTTCGGGCTTGCCAAAGTTTTGCGCAAAGAGCTTGAAGCGCTGCTTCAACACGTCGAGCACCTCGGTCACGTAGCTCTCGGCGGTGATCGTGCGGTCGTTGTACTGCACCTTGAACTGGTACGCGGCGTCCTCGAGCTCGGAGCGGACGACGCCAGCGACGCCAGTAAGCGACGCGCCCATGTTCTCTTCCAGCACCACCATGAGGCGCTGGCGCAGCTTGTCCGTGCCGACCATCGGCGCGACGCCGGCGTTGCGGCCACGCTGGGGGGCCTCGAAGGCGACCGCGTGCTCGTCAAAGTACTTGCGCTCGTACTGCTGCGTCAGCTCGACGGGGTTCGCAGCACGTCCAAGAGAAAAGACAGAGTGGTTCACCGGCTCGGGCGAGCGGCACACGACACCAATGTAGCCGAGCGACAGGGGGTATTTGTTGTTGTTCAGGATCGACGCGCCGACGTCGGCAGGAACGAGATCCATCTTGGTCACAACACCGATCGTGCGCATGCCGAGGGGATCGACCTTGCGGCTCGCACGCAGCGCGGGCGAGTTCGCCAGGTCAACGTCTGCGGCACACACCGCGAGAATGATGTTCGGCTCTTGGATGTACTTTTCGCAGAGGCCAGCAATCTTTTCGCGCAGCTCCTCCGGCTGGTCCATCGAGCTGAGCTGCACGTAGCCGGGCAGATCAATGAGCGAGAGGTCGGGGACGTGGGGACTGTGGATGTGCAGCTCGATCGGCTTGTCGCTCACGCACTCCTGGGCAGGCACGGCCATGTTCAGGTCGTACAGCACCTTTTGAATGCGCATAAAGTCGGTCACTTTGCCCATGCCTGTGCCAGGGAACTCGCCGTACTCGACGATCCCGTCCGGAGGCACGTCGCCAGGGGGGACATGCACGAGCGTAAGCTCAATCGGGCGGCGCGTCACCATGTTGTTGCCCTTCGGCAGGAACTCGTGGCCGACAATCGACTCAAGCACACTGCTCTTGCCGCTGCTCTGCGAGCCAATCACGACAATACTCGGCAACACGAGCTGGTCGCCGTCGTGATCGACCTCTTTGAGGATGTTGCGCACCTCGATGAGCTTGCGCGTAAGGAGCATGAGCTCTTCCGACGAGCCGGGCTGCGGGCCGTGGTGGTGCTCGCCGCCCTCTCCCTCGCCCTCGCCCTCACCGCCGTTGAGCGTCGCGCCAAGCGCCGCGGCGGCCGCGGCGAGGACCGAGTCCTGGTCGTTGTTGTTGTTGTTGTTGTTGTTGTTGTTGCCGCCCTCGTCGCTCTCCTCCTGCTCCTCGCGCGCCTGCTCAAAGCGCGACAAGAACGAGTTCCAGCCGTCACGCGCATACGCCAGCGCGCTGTTCGAGTTCTCCGACAGCGCGCCGAGGAGGCCGTTCGCCGAGTCGCTCGCCGAGCCAAACAGGTCGCCGAGACGCCCCTTCCACTCGTCGAGCTTGTAGTTCGTGTACGCGTACAAGCCGCCCGCACCTGCAATTCCATAGATCGGCAGGCGCACGAGACGCAGCATGAACTTGGGCATGCCGGAGCTCGTGCTGATCGCCCGTGCATGCAGGTGGCGTTGGAACGCCACGGGCGGCATCGTAGGGCGCACTGCGGCTACACGCAGGCTCTGCACCGCCGGCGAGAATGCGGTACGTGGCATACTGGTCGCACTCCGGGCACCTGCACTCGGCAGGCGCAGCGCCACCGCACGGCGCAGTAGCGACATGGTTGAAACAAGGGACCGACGAAGAGGAACTATGCATGGCTCGCGCGAGTGGGGAATTATGCTACAGGACCCCGCTGAGCGCCGCGTCGTAGCGACGGAGGAGGTCGCGGGCGAGGTCCGTGACACGCGCAGGGCCATCTGTCGCCTGCCAGCCGTCGATCTGTCCGGGATAGACGTACTCGCGGCCGAAAAAGGTGCACTGCGCGCCGTACCGCGCGGTCGAGTCGAGGTCCTCGGCCGGGGCGACGGCAACGTACGAGGCGGCGATCGCGCCTTTGTACGCGTCGATGGGGTGGTGCGGCGAAAAGGTCCAGCGCGCCTGGGTCAGTAGTGCGACGTACCACGTAGAACACGAGCTTCATGAGCGAGAGGAGCACCACGTGGATGACCTCGGCAAAGATGCTGCTCGCGACAATGCCGGGGTGCGCCGTGTAGACGCGGGGCGCGTGCTCGTGCGTCGCCGCGAGACGCTCGTCCATGCCGAGTGCCGCGAGCTCGCACTGGTACTTGGTCGACTCGTACGCGTGCGGCGACACCTTGGGGTCGAGGCACTGGAAGTCCTCGGGGTGGTAGTCGCGCTGGCTCGCCTCGAGCGAGCCGGTCCAGATGATGCGCGACGGCGTCTTGTACGGCGACTTGCGCATCAGGGGCACGAGCGCGTTCGCGAGCACATAGTGCATGCCGCAGTTGATCTCCCACACCCAGCCGAAGCCGTCGGCGGTCGTCTCGCTAGGGTTCTGCAGCTTGTACGACGGGCGCGTCACACCACGGTGCAGGTTCGTGATAATCTCAAAGAACGCCAGCGGCCAGTTGACGCCGGCCCACGCCGCGCCGCCCGCGTTGAGGATCAGGTGCGTGAGGTAGGGGTAGGTCGCCAGCACTTCCTGCGCGCACGCTTTGGTGCTCGCGACGCTCGCCAGGTCGAGTTTGACAAACTCGATTTTCGAGTTGCGCGCAAAGCGCCGGCGGTATTCGGTGCGCGCAACCGCATTGCGCTCGGCCAGCGGGGCGCTGCGGTCATTGGTAAACTGGCGCGTGCGCAGGCCATCCTTTGACGGGGCGTCGACCGCCGAGCTCGCCGCCGAGCCCACACGCTCCGGAAGGTCGTCGTCCACCTGGTCATGCAGCTTCTGTAGCAGCGCCTCGAGCGCCTCGATCGCCGCACGCGCTTTTGCCTCGTTGCGGCACGCGAGGATCAGCGTGCACCCGTTGCTGGCATCAAACGGCGTGCCGGCCGCATCTTCGCGACCGCCATATAGCGCAGTGCTGTCTGGGGGCGCCGGCGTCGAGAGCTGCACAAGCAGGCGCTCGCACACGCCGAGGCCCACGCCGCCGTTCGCGCCGGTCACCAAGACAATCGGGCGGCTCATGGAAGTGGAGGTTCGCCTCGCATGTTTCGGCCAGCGGGCCTCTTGAGCGGGGTCGTGTGCCCTGCGTTTCGCGATGGGGCGTGCGAGGGCGACCGTGTCCAGTGCCCGTACTCGCATGATTTAAGGCTGCTTGAGGCGCAGGTGCAGGAAGCCAAGCGCCGCAAAGTCGAAGAGACGCCGGCCAAGGAAAAGGCCGCACCGCCGGCCAAGGCGGCGGCGCGCCCGCCGCCCGCCGCGGCGCCCGGCGGCCTCGAGTGCCCGGTGATTACGAGCAGGGTGCACCCTGCCTCTTCGAAAATCTCGCTGGGGGCACGAAAAAATGGCATCCAAAAGATCTTTGGCACGCTCTCCGTCTTTTACAAGCCGCTCATTACCCATGCGGACCCCACGATGCGCACGATCGGCGCTGACCTGTGCACGACGGATGCGCGCGCGATAGAGGCCGACGTGTTTCGCCTCGCGAGCGAGCACTCGTACCGCAACTCGAGCATGAGCGCGGCAATGAGCGTGACGAAACGCAACAAGGAAGCGCTCGCCGAGGCCGTCGACGAGGCGTGCGCAGCCACGCACCACGGCGGTGCGGACGCCGCGCGTGCGATTCTGCTGCGCTGCACCGAGACCGGGACGAATGCCGAGGTAATGGCGAAGCGAAAAAAGGCCGAGGACCGCAAGGCCCACTACCTCACACGCGAGCGCGTCGTCAAGGCGGGCTTCCTGTGCCCAAAAGGCGACCTGCAGACGCTGGGGTACCTCACCGAGATTCCCGCAGCCTGGGGACCGGGCGGCGACCGCATCAATGGCGCCGGCGAAAAGCAGACGTGTGCGCGCTGCGGCACGTTGTTCCTTGTTGCGCCGCTGCAGACGGCCGCACACGGAGGCCAGGACCCTGAAGCATGCCGCTTCCACCCTGGGCGTCCCCGCCGCGAAGAAGCGAGCGACGGAAAGCGCCGCAAGGTCCAGCGGTGGACGTGCTGCGGGCGCACGGTCGACACCCAGGCGCTCGGCGACGACCGCTGCGCGACCGGGCCCCACGTCTTTAAGGAAGAGGCCGAGGAGGCACTGCACCACCGCGCGCCGTATACCACCTTTGCGCAGCTCGCCGAGGAGATGGGGGGAAGTAGCGGGGCGCTCGACCTTGCTGCTCTGGACTGCGAGATGAGCTATACGACGCAGGGCCTGAGCGTTACGCGCATCACGCTGATCGACGAGAGCGGCGAGATTGTCTTTGACGAGCTTGTGCGGTGCACCGACGACGTCGCCGTGCTCGACTTTAATACACAATTCTCCGGTATCCAGCCGGAGGAGTACGAGGCGAACGCCGTGCTGGACCTCGAGGCGGCGCGGCGCGCGCTCGCGCGCTACGTCGGGCCGAATACGGTTTTGGTACGTTGCCTTGCTGACCTAGATTGGCCATGGCCTCGAAAACGATCTGCGCGCGATTCGCGTGGTGCACACGACTATCATCGATACGTGCCAGCTCTTTCCGCATCCCCGCGGCCTGCCGTTCCGCCTCGCACTGCGCGACCTGGTCGCCAAGTACCTCGGCAAGATCATCCAGGCAGGCGGCTCGGCCGTCGGCCACTCCTCTGCCGAAGACGCACAGACGACACTCGAACTTGTGCGGCACAAGTGGGCGGAGCTTTGTACATAACTACTTGGTAGACGCGCCACCTTCTTTCTCCATGCGCTTGGCGTACGCCTCCTGGAGGCCTGCACGCTTCTCATTGCGGACCGCACGGCGCTGCTTGCGGCGCTCGACACGCGAGACGTGGTCGGTGCTCGACGGCTCTTTGCGCTTCGCCGGTGCTTTCTTCTCCTCAGCTCGCCGCTCGTCCTCGAGCAGGTCGGCAAGCGTGCGGGGGTCGAGCGCCATCACACGGTCGCCTTCGCGCTCTGACTCGGCATGCGCAAACTCGACAAAACGGTGGAACCGCCGCTTGTGGTTCTGGATGAGTCCGGCGACGTACCTTGCTCTCGGCATGCACTTCAATGGCCTTGTCGTTCTTTAGCATGACGATCGGGCATGCGACGCACCGGAAAATCTCGGCGCGTCCGGGTGCCTCGTCGTCCAGGTAGATGGGGCTCTCGAGCGCATCACGGACGGTGAATTGTACGTCGCCTTCGTCCTCTTCATCGTCGTCGCCCTCCTCGTCTTCCTCATCATCGTCATTGTCGTCGTCATCGTCATCGCTAAACTCCTCCTCACTCGCACTCTCCTCGTCCAGGGCCGTCTCGATGGTGACGGGACCCGTCTCCTCCGTCTCCTCGCCGAGCTCCTCGCGGAGCGCCTGCGCCTTGCTCAGCCGCTTGAACATGGCGTCCAAAAAATGGCTGACTAAGCATCCAACACACCTCCACGATGCCGCGTCCAGCGCGTCGTGCGGCGGACGCGCCTGACGCGCACGCGTGGATCGGCGAGCTGCTGGGCGAGGAGGCAATGGCGCACCTCGCTCCTGGCGCCAAGAGCACTGCACATGCGATCGGACAGGATGTACGTGAATAGGCTGACGCAGACGGTCGAGCGCATGGCCGGCGACCTCGTGCGGATGGCACTCTTTACCGAGTATCGGCGGCACCCCCTGCGCCGCGACGATGTAATGAAAAAGAGTAGGTTCTTTACTTAACACAGTTATTGGAAAGGACGCGAGTCGTGCGTTTCCGGTTATTTTTGCGGTTGCGCAGCACATGCTCAAGACCACCTTTGCATACGAGCTCGTGGAGATGCGCGCACGCAACCAGGAGAATCCGCTGCTGGTCGAGCAGGCCGAGAAGCTCGATGAGCGTGTGGGTGCCAAGCGGCAGCGTACTGAGCCGACGCGGAAGGACATGTCGGCGTCGGCTACGTGGATGCTGCGCTCGACGCTGCCGCCTGCCGTCCTTCAAGAACTGGGGCGGCGTGATACCCAAGACGCGGCGCTCGTTGACTGGAGCATGGATGCCCAGCTCGGCGGCATGGGCCTCCTTTTTCTTATTCTCAGCATCATTCTGCTGTGCGGCCGCCGCGTCGACGAAGGGCGTCTCCGTGCCTATCTTGCGCAGCTCTCGCTGTCGGTCGACCGTGCGCTTCCGTCAGCGCTGCAGCCGTTTCACGGCAGCGACGAGGGCGAGACATCGACACAGAGCCGCCAGCGCTTTTCGGGCGACCACAAGCTTACGTTGGAGACCTACATGGCCCAGCTGCAGCGCCAGGGGTATCTAGAAAAAGTGCGTGTCGAGACCGTGCGCGGCAGCGACGGCTCTGCGCAGGCGCCTGCGGCCGAGTACCGCTGGGGCCCTCGTGCAGAGGTCGAGATCGGTGAACAGGCCGTCGGCGCTTTTGTCGTGCGCATGTTTGGCGCAGTGAAGAACGAGACGCCACAGGACAGCACTGAGCTTGAGAAGCTCATGGAGCGTGCGGCGGGCACGCCGCTCGTAGGCTAAGAGACCGTGTATAGATCCCCACCGAGTTCCCATGCCGAGCGGTTGCGCCACAGCTTGCTCCAAAAGACGTGCAGGTCGCGCCACTCGTTCCCCCGGATCATAGCCTCTTCGACGGGTGCCATGGAAGGCGGATAGTTGTGGTGTGTGACGTGTTTGAACGCCTTATTTACCGCCGCAAGCTGCCCCTTGGCGAGCGCCGAGGACTGGAGCACCGGCGGCGCAAAGCGCGTCACGAAGCACGCCGGTGTCGTCAGCGGCGGGGTAAAAGTCGGCAGCGACAGAAAAGGGCCGCATACGCTCGTGACGCTCCCGACCGCGTTCGGCCGCCGCGCTGCAAGCGCCTCGAGCGCGAGCGAGCCTCCCTGCCCGTACCCAAAGAGGTGCACGTTTTCGTTCGGCCATGCGCACCCCCCCTTGTCCTGCGGCGCACAGAGGTAGGCGAGCGCGCCCTCGATGGCCCCGATCGCGTGCCTTGGATCGGGGTTGGGGATCGTTTCGCCGAGCATATCAAACGTGTCCCACCACATCCACGCGTCTTCTTCGAGGAGCGGCACGCGCTTTAGCCCCTGGATGCACAGCACGGCCGTTTGCGGCAGCGTGCGCTGCAGCGAAGTGCCGAGCTGCCGAAAAGGCGCGGCGCGGTCGCCGAGGCCGTGCAGGAGGATGAGCAAATTCGAGTCGACGCCGTCCGGCGCGCCTGCGTATTCGATCTGCACCCTGGTTCCATTGAAGGCCTGGAGCGCCGGTGCCGAGGGCGCAGGGCGCGTACGTGGCTCGTGCTCCACTGGCTTGGCGTTCATGCGATGTTGCGGCAGTGCTGCAGCGCACACGATCGGGGGTTTAAATCACGTGCATGTGATGTAGAAGCGCGGCATCTGCGCCTGCTGCAAATTCCGCCAAAGAGTGGCCCGCGTTGGGGGAAAATGTGCCTAGCCTGCAGCTGCAACCGCGCCTCCCCGAAAAGCCACGCAGCTGAGGCATAACGCCACTCGCCCTTGCCTCGTCTCCGTCCAACCCCCTGCGGAGCCATCGGGTGGCACTGCTAAAGTCCCTCCCGCATCTACAAGCGTCAATGGTACGTCGCCTAAATTATTTGGTTCCTGCGTCTATCCAACCACCGATTGTCCGATCAGCGCAGTCCCCCCGGGACGGCTCCTCCCGGGTACACCGCCCTTAAGGCGAGTGCCCGGGTCGTTCTAATTGGTGGAGACGCAGGGATTGACGCGAGCCGTACTAATACCCCAGACAAACCATCACCCTCAGGGCGAGGGAGGGGGTATCCCACCCCCCAACCGCCTTGTGAGCCCTGATTCCAACACGCTACTCGATAGCAACGCAGGCTTCGCCGCATCACCCTATGCATTTCATCAAGTACCGCCGATGAGCTTCGGCGCGCCGGCGCCCGGTATGCCGGCCATGCCGGGCATGTCGATGCCCATGTACGGCTACGGCATGCCGCGGCCGATGCCCGGGGGCATGCCGGGACTCACATCACAGACCATGTCAAGCACGAACCCGATGCTGGGGGGCGCCGACGTCGGCGTGCCCGGCAACTTTGCCAATGTCCCCATGTCCTATCCCCAGTTTACCAACGGCATGATGTTTCCCGGTATTCCGGCTACGGGCCTCCCTGCCGCAATGAACCCCAATGCCGCGTCGCCGTTCCCTGCGCCCGGCGCGCCTGGCATGCCGGGCGCGATGGGCGTCGGCAAAGCCAAGAAGCAACTCGGCCGTCCCCGCAAGTACCCCGTCTCGGAGGTGCCCGACATGCGCTTTGCGCAATTTGGTCAGCCCGAAGCGTCACGCAAGAAGGAGCCTGCGCCGGTGCCGCAGCTCAAGTCGCGTCTTAAGCCGCCGAAGCAGTCGCCGTCCGCATGGCAAATCTTTTTTACCGAGGAGCTGCAAAAGATCAAGGCTGCGTCGCCCGAAGAGCGCCTCAATGTTGCGCACGTCGCCAAGGATGCGGGCCTGCGGTATGCCGCGCTGCCCGAGAGCGAGCGGCAAAAGTTCCAGGAGCGCAGCCAAGAGGCCAAGGAGCAGTACGAGAAGGATCTCGCAGCGTGGCGGGCAAAGTTGACGCCCGACGACATCCGCCACGAGAACATGTTTCGCTCTGCGCAGCGCAAGTTGGGCAAATCGCGCCGTGGTAACCTCAAGGACCCCAACGCCCCCAAGAAGCCGCTCTCGGCCTACTTTCTGTTCCTGCGCACGATCCGCACGGACCCCGAGATGTCGAAAGAAGTGCTGGAAGGCGAGCACGAGACGACCAAGCAGAGCGTACTGGCGGCGGCCAAGTGGCGCACGCTCAGCGACGAGGAGAAGCAGCCCTACCTCGACCAAGCCGACAAAGACAAGGCTGAGTACGAGCGCTTGCGGCGCGAGTACGAGGAGTCGCGCGGCATCACGCGCCCCAGCACCTCGCACACGCCTGCCCATGCGGCGCATGACGACGAGCCGCCGTCGAGCGTCGGCTTTGATGCCGAACACGGCGAGCTAGACGACTTGGGCGATGCAAAGCATCCATTCTCCTTGGGCCAGCCCGAAGCGGCACAAGTGTTGTAACATACCAATGACTCCGTATGTATTGTAGTTGTACTCTATTTCCTACACAATGCTCTCCAGCTCGCGCGCAAAGTGCAGGTTGGAGGAAATCGTCGCACGCATCGGGATGCGTTCCTCGTCGTGCGCCGCGCCGCGTTCCGAGTGCTTGTTGGCAAACTCGACTGTCTGGCTCGTGGGGTTCACATGCCATCCCCGCTCCTTGGCAAACTCGAGCACCTCGGGCAGGCTGTCGAAAAAGAGCAGGGTGGCGACGTCGTTCAGGGGGAGCGTATCGTACGCCTTTTCTTCGCACGAGGCGATTTCGTGACGGATCGTGACCATGAGCATGTCCACAAAGAAACGGAACTCTTCGCGCGGCACCTTGTTGCGCTCGCGCCAGACGTTGGAGTAGGAGCCCTCCATGAGCCAGCGCTCGAGGAGCACGGGGTGCTTGATGTATTCGCTGTTCTGCACGAGATCCGTAGGCAGCGTCTCGAGAGCCATATGGAAGGACGAGATGTCGTTCGACGAGAGCGAACGCAAAAGCGACAGGCCGACGATCGGCTCGTAGTTCGCCGACGGGGGAAGCGCCGCGCTGCGTGAGTAAAAAAACGTACTGTAGATCGAGGTAGAACGGCTTCAGCTGGCTCCAGTACCGGTCAAAGCTGTTTGTGTCTTTTGCAAGCACGCTCCACAGCGCACCGATCTCAAAGGTCTCGCGCGCGAGAACCAACGCATCGATATCCAGCTGGCCGTTCGCCAGCGGCTGGGGGTAGAGCAGCTCGCGCTCGGCAAGCAGGAGCTTGAGCTCGGCAAGCTGACCTGCCACCGCATTCAGCGAACTTGCAGTGTTTCTCTTGTTCAGTCCATTGAACTCGGCAAGGAGCTTGGCGTGCGCCGCCTTGAGCGCCGCGTCGACCGCCATCGTTAGAAGCGAGCCTTGCCGCCGACGCGCGGCCGATCACGTGTATGTGGAGGTTGCAAGGAGCCATGGCCGGCCTGCTGAGAGCGCCGCGGCGGCTCGGCGTGTGGAGCGCCGTACGGGGCGCGTGCCGCGGCGTGCGGTACGCGTCGGGCGCTTCAGATGCAGAGAAGAGTATGCACGAGCTCGAGGCGCGCTGGGAGTCGAATCCGCTGCGTACGTGAGGAGACTGACGCAGTCCACCTGCTCGCGTCGCCGCTGCGCCGCTGCATTGTGACGCATGCTGCGCTTCCTAACGGTACGCTACGAGGCTCATGTAGGCCTGATGATACAGCTCAAAGTTGTGCATATACCCAAAGGCGAAGGCACCGAGCTGACGCTTCTCCCAGATGGCATACTCCATCCGCGGTACGCGCAGAAAAAGCTCGGCAAGGGCATGTGGGTGCTGGGCGACCAGCAGGTATTCCAGCGGCTCCAGGAGAAACGTACGTGGCGTGGCTTACGCAGAAATGCACCGCTCAGTCGCGCCGGAAGCGAGTCTCTTGCCGCGTGTCCTGCCGCTCGTGACGCACCAGTTGCAGGAGCGTGTTGTTCAGGAGCTCGAGCTGGCTGTTGCGCGTGCACAGACCGGGGCGCTTGAGCGTGCAGCAGCGCACGCAGATAACGCTGCATCGGCGCCATACCACCCCGGTCCGGCCCAAGCGAGGCATATGCGGTCGGACGCTCTGTATACCCCCGAGGCGCCTCGTCATGGCGCCTCGCTTGTCCTGCACGAGTCTACCGACGGCGCGGCGGCGCGTCTCTCGCCGCCGGGCGCGTGCGTAGCCTATGCCGTGCCTGGGCTATTTGGGGACGCGGCGCTGCGTGCGGCCGCGCTCGCGCACCTGTCCGAGCTGGTGCGCGGTGCGCCCGCCTTCGCCTCGCACGAGCACGGAGTCTTTTCCCTCGCACCGCACCCGCGCCTTTCCCCCCTCGGCGTTGCGTTATGGCGCCTGGCTGCCTGGAACGACTCTCGACTTGTTGGTCCTAGTCTACGGGACTAGTTTACTGCTTGAGCACAAAGCGGGTGTACCCAAAGTAGGCGATAACACCCAGCACGGCAAGGATGACAAGCAGGGGGCTGGGTAAGCATAGATACGTACGGCTGGCCGACGGCCGTAGTGCCGCCCTCGGTGGACGAGCGGTTAGTGTTGGGCACGTTCTCCTGCCGATTAGTCAAGCCACGTACCGGGTCAGCGAGCGTGCCGATGAGCATGCCCTTGAGCTGGTCGCGGGCGTCGTCCGAGTGGCCGACGTCCTCAAAGTGCTCGGTTGCGTCCTTGCCAGCCTCGGTGGTAAGAACCTCGTCACCACCAGGGTGCTCGGGCATGAACTTAGTCACATCGTAGACTACATTAGTTTTTTTTCAGCATACCTTTGCCGTCAATGAGGAGCCACAGGTCCTGCTCGGTGTTGTGCTCGCAGAGCTCAGCGAACGTAATCTGGCGCGACATGCTGGTACGGTGCGAGACGTATGCTTTCGCAACGTTGGCGTGTCGGCCGACGGAAAATTGCCGGGGTAACGAGTTCGCAAAACCAATCCACGACACCTGATTGGCTATGGACAAGGGGCCGCAGCGGCCCCCACGCACACGCGGCCCGTGCTACAATTTGGCGGCCCGCGGCGCGTGCGCCGACGCCTCGTCGCGGCTGGCTTTCGGTTTGGGGGTGTTGAAGAGGATGACACTGGGTTAGTTCGTAGCACACATACTTGACAGTGATCTGGGTTAGTTATTGTACGTACATCGTCGCGGTACCGCCTCGACTCGGGGCTGGGGATGGCGAGCAGGCCGGCGACGCGCTCGCGCGCGGCGCCGCCGAGCGCATTGCGCACCAAGTGCGTGCTCAGATTGTCGTCTTGGAACGAGAACTTTTGCAGGTGGTTCGGCGTGCGCAGCAGGGGGTGGTGTGGCCCGTGCTCGGACGAGGGCGTGGCCTTCTCGTCGGACGCCGCCGCCTTGGCAGCGAGTGCGGGCGCGCTCTTGGACGGCGAAAAGCACTGCTGCTGCAGGTCCGCGGCACGCACCTCGCCGCGGATCCCGGCGAGGTGGCCGGCCACGAGGCCGACTGCCTCCTGGTTCGACATCAGGTCCCAGAGCCCGTCGGTCGCCATGATGATGAAGCGCAGCTCGCGCGTCGAGGTGCTGCCCGAGAGCGACGTAAGGCCCTCGGAGGCGGCGGCGACGAGCGAGTCCGGCTGCGCGTGCTCTTCGTGCCCGATCGGGATCTTGCGCCACTCGACGACCGGCTCGGCGGTGACGTAGGGCGGCGTCTGGAGTGCCTTGGGCGGCCCACGCGCGCTTTGGCGGTTCGGCAGGAACGCCTCGATGAGGCGCGCCTGCGTGTTGCGGTCCCACTTGTAGCGGCCGTCGCCAAAGGCGCGCGTCGGCTCGAGGCCGCCCAGCACACGTCCCCGCTGGATGACCGACTGCTGCTCGTCGGCGGGGTGCTCGCGCTGGATGCGGCGCACCTCGTCGGGGTTGCGGCCGGTCTGGTCGATGGAGAGCGCCTCGACCTCCCAGCGCCCAGCGCGCTCGTCCCAGTACCCCGCGACGGCGCGCGAGTCGCCGGTCGTGGCGACGTACAGGTCGCGGCGGGCGCTGTCAATGTACACCATCTGGGCACAGCTTCCGCTGAGCGCCGGCAGGAGCGCCTCGCGAGCGGACGTCTGCGACGCGCTAAAGAACGGCGCAGCGTGCGGCGCGCCGGTCACCGTCGACGGCCAGATCGAGTGGGCGAGCGACGAGAGGGAGTTCTTCGAGTCGGACGCGCTCGGCGCGGTGCCTTGCGAAGAGGCCGCGGCGAGACTCAGCTCGTACTGTTTGAGCAGCTCGAGCGGCGTGTTGGTAATCTCCTTGTCGAGGCCGCGGAAGCCCTTGACAAAGGCGCGCTTCACAATCTCGGGGTTGCCGTCCAGCGCATAGGCCGCGAGCTGGTGTGCATTCTTTTGGCGGTCGCCGCCAAAGAGCGTGCGCCACACCGACGAAGAAATCGACATGTCGGCGCGCCCCATCTTGGCGTACTCGCCCGTCTCGCGAAAGACCTTGTCGAGCTCGAGTGCGACAAACGCAATGAGCTTCTGCGAAAGAAGCTGGGAGGTATAGTGGCCGCCGTGGCCGTCCATCACCGTAAAGAAGCACAGGTCACCGCGCGGGCCCTGCTCGCTGATCCCGCGGTCGCGCTCGACGATGACTTCCGCGTGGCGGTCCTCGACCGGGTCGTTGCTCGGCACGCAGTTCGTGTCGTAGCGCGCCACAAGGCACGCGCCGGCCGGGCGGTCGACCGACGTGCTGCGCTCATTCGCACGCAGGCGCGAATCGACCTCCTCCGGCGTCAGCGGCGTAATGACCTTGTACGCGGGATCGTTCGGGCCACGTACCCGTGCAGGAATCGAAAAGGTCGACGGGCGCGCCGGCGTCGAGTAGGGCCGCGCGTCGTCGGGCATGTGGCGTGTACGGATATTTGCCCAGTAGTACCAGCCTCCAAACGCTGCAGCAGAGCCTGCGACGCCAACCAGGAGCCACTCGGTGCGGCGCTGCCGCTGGTACGCGGCCGAGGTGCTTGTCGGCGGCACGCGACCGGCAGGCCGCGTCGTCGAATTCCGCGCGTTGGCGCTCTGGGTCGTAAACGCGCTCGCTCCGCAGCGCACAGGCGCAGTAGGATGCGATACACGCAGCTTAGGGCGCACACACACCCGCCCCAGTCCGCTCCGCCCAGGCATCGATCGGAAAGCGAGCCGCGGCGACCCGATCCACGTGGTTTAGTCAGCGCGCACAGGCGCCAGGCACCATCAACGACCATGGCGGGCTTTTTCCGAGGGAGCAGCGCGCCGGGCGCAGACCGCGCCGGAGGAGATATTCATAGTTTGTACGGCGGAAGCCGCGCGCCGCCGGCGCGTGTGCCGCCGCCCCAAGCGCCGCAGGTGCCGGTGCGCCAGGCGGCCGCTGCGCCGCCACCGGTGCCGGTGCGCACCGCCGAGACGCGCCAGCCGCATGTGTTCCGTGTGGTCAAGTCGCCACAGGCGCTCAACACGAGCAACTGCGTGGTTTTGAATCCGGAGGAGTGGGGCTCGACGCAGTACGTGCTGGTGAATGGGCGCTACGCGTTTACCGCTCGCGCCGACACCACGCGCACGATCCAGCCCCGGACGATCGGCACGGCGCTGCTCCAGCGCCAGTGGGCCGCGCTCAGCGCCGAAGGGCAGGACGTGACCGTCGAGGCGTTTGATCCGGCGCAGTTCGGCTCGGCGATGTACCTCGGCAGCGTCGACCTCGAGCTCGACTTTCTGAGCCGCTCGATGGCGGTGCCGGACGTGTTTGACGCGGACGAGATGCAGCAGGTGTTCCTGCGTGCCTTTAGTGCGCACCTCCTGTCCTCGAGCCAGATTCTCGTATTCGAGTTCCACGGGCACAACCTGCGCGCGACGGTGCGGGGCCTCGGCTCGCTCGAGGGGCCGAGCCAGATGGGTCTCGTTACGCCCGAGACGCAGCTCAACTTTGCCAAGGCGCCCAACTCGCCGATACAGCTCAAGGCCAGCGGCAAGCGCGCGCGCCCGAACGCCATCCTCCAGCCCAACTTTAAGTTTGAGGACATGGGCATCGGTGGTCTGGACACCGAGTTTAGTGCCATCTTTCGCCGTGCGTTTGCCTCGCGCATCTTTCCGCCCGCGCTGGTCGACAAGCTCGGTATTCAGCACGTCAAGGGTCTGCTGCTGTACGGCCCGCCGGGTACCGGTAAGACGCTCATGGCGCGCCAGATCGGCAAGATGCTCAACGCGGGTGAGCCCAAGGTGGTGAACGGCCCCGAGATTCTGAGCAAGTACGTCGGTGCGAGCGAGGAAAACATCCGCAAGCTCTTTGCCGAGGCCGAGGCCGAGCAAAAGGCCAAGGGCGATGAATCCGGCCTGCACATTATCATCTTTGACGAGCTCGACGCGATCTGCAAGCAGCGTGGCTCGACCGGCGGCGGCACCGGCGTCGGCGACTCGGTCGTAAACCAGCTCCTGTCCAAGATGGACGGTGTCGACCAGCTGAACAATATCCTGCTCATCGGTATGACCAACCGTCTCGACATGATCGACGAGGCGCTACTGCGTCCGGGCCGTCTCGAGGTGCACATGGAGATCAACCTGCCGGACGAGCACGGCCGCCTGCAGATCCTCAACATCCAGACGGCCAAGATGCGCACCAACGACATCATGGACCACGATGTGGCGCTCGAGGAGCTCGCGACGCTCACAAAGAACTTTTCGGGTGCCGAGATCGCGGGTCTTGTCAAGAGCGCAACGTCGTTTGCATTCAACCGCCATGTCAAGGTCGGCACCATGGCCGGCATCTCGGACGACGTCGAAAACATGCGCGTGAACCGCGAAGACTTTATGTGCGCGCTCGACGAGGTGAAGCCGGCGTTTGGTGTGGCCGAGGAGGAGCTGCAGCAGGTCGTGCGCAACGGCATCATGCACTATGCGCCGCACATTGACGTGATTTTGCGCGACGGCCAGCTGCGTGTCGAGCAGGTGCGCACAAGCCAGCGCACGTCGCTCGTCACCGCACTCCTCTACGGCCCGGCAGGCTCGGGCAAGACGGCGCTTGCGGCGACGATCGCGATGGCGTCCGACTTCCCCTTTATCAAGCTCATTGCGCCGGAGAACATGGTCGGCATGAACGAGCAAGGAAAGATTGCGTACCTGAACAAGGTGTTTAACGACGCGTACAAGAGCCCGCTGAGCATCATTGTCCTCGATTCGATCGAAAAGATCATCGAGTGGGTGCCGATCGGCCCCCGCTTCTCGAACCCGGTGCTGCAGGCCCTGTCGGTGCTCCTCGGGAAGCAGCCGCCCAAGGACCGCCGCCTGCTCGTGCTTGCGACGACGTCCAACAAGCCGATGCTGACCGAGATGGACATTGGCGACGCGTTCCTCGCCGACATTCGCGTGCCGGCCATCACGTCGCTGCGCAGCATCGACCACGTCCTGCGCCAGACGCAGCTCTTTGCGTCGGAGGAGGCGCATGCGCGCTGCCTGCAGCTCCTTGCGCACGCCGGCCTGAACGAGGAAGGAAAGATCTCGATCGGCATCAAGAAGCTCCTCTCCGAGATCGAGATGGCGCGCCTCGACGCGGACCCCGCGGACAAGCTGGCAGCGGCACTCAACTTTCTCTAATTAACACATCTATCCATACGAGTTGCGCGGCGCCCGCCCTTGGCTGCTGCGCGGCGCGGCATGCGGCGCGAGCGAAGCCCGCGTCGGCTTGTGCAGCTGCGCGCGGCGCGCGAGCTGCACGTCGTTCTCAAACGCGACCACGATCGACTGGTCGGAGCCGTAGGTGTGCTCGTCGCGCACGACCGTACCTTGGTAGCGTTTGAGGACATAGGCATACGGGTTGCCTTTCTTCACCTGGTTGAACGACCACGACACGACATAGTTGCCGGTCGACGTCACGATACTCGTCTCCTGGTCCGTGCCCGTGTTGAAGTGGGCCGGGGTGAAGCTCACCTCGGACTCCATATACGCCACATGGTGTGGTCGCAGCTGCAGGCGGCGGGGTAGCGGCCGCGAGTCTGCAGGGAACGCTCGGTCAAAGCCGAGCGCGCCGGCGTACCGCCCGTCATTGATCAGCGTGTCGATCAGGAGCAGGTAGGTGCGGCACGTCGCGACGACCCAGCGGCCGTCTGCCGAGACGTCGACACCGAGGATCGGGTCGCCGAGCGCCGGCAGCGCCGTCTTGGCGTTCTTGCCGATCTTGTCAAAGAGGCGCAGGTCGCCCTTGTTGCTCGCGACCGCCAGGCGGCCGTGCTCGTCGGTGGCCGCGGAGCTAAAGTCGTTCTTGGACGTGTACAGCTTGAACTGCGAATCCACGAGCTTCTCGCCGTTCTGGCGCGGATCGATGCGGAAGATGCCGTTGCGCGACGTGCCGATGAGCGTCTTGTCGGCGGTCATCTGCGCGCTCTTGGTGTTCGGCAGGATGTTGTTCACCGGGACGTCTTCGTGCACCTTCCACTCCTCGACCACCTTGCCGTACTCGAGGTCCATGCGGTAGAGCGAGTGCGTGTTGGTGGGGTCCATGAGGACCATCGCCGAGTCCTGCTCGTGGAGCATCGCCCGCGACGGCGCAAAGTTCTTGCCGCCCGGCGTCGCGACGCGGTTGATCGAGGTGGCAAACTCGAGGCGGTCGTCGTCGGTGTGCTTGAACACGCCGATCTTGTTGCCACGCACCACAAACGAGCGGTCAAACTTGTAGCCGACTGCGAGGTGCGAGTTCTTCTCGCCGTCGCTCGACGGGGCGACCGGGACCTCGGGCTCGTCCGCATACTCTTCGTCCTCCTCGTCCATCGGATCGAGCTCGGCCTCGACTTCATCCGCGCTCTCCTCGTCCTCGCTCAGGTTCGCCGTGTGCCGCGGCGAGAGGAGCGCGCGGTGGGGCTCGGCCTCCTCCTCGTCGGCGGCCGTCATGGCGACGTCCTGCTCGTACGCTTGCTCGACATAGTGCTTGTCGACGTCCGACGCCTTGCCCCAGGGCTCCTCGTGCAGCGTCTCCCAGAGCAGGTGCGAAAACCTTTCCTGGAACGCGAGGTACGCCGCCTTTTCCGAGAAGCGCAGCAGCCATGAGTAGACACGGTGGTCCGTATCGTAGTAGTTCCACACGCTCGACAGATTCTCCAGCGAAAAGTTCATGTTCATCCGGCTGTCGACCGCCTGCGAGAGCCACGGCGCGGAGGCGCCGTCGACGACCATCCAGTACAGGAAGCGGCCCGCCTCGGCGACCTTGACCTGCACGCCCTTTTCCTGGCGCATAAACAGACCGGATGCCTGGTCGTAGAGGTACAGGTCCGCGGTCGCCGCCAGCACGATCTGCGGATCGCTCGAGCCGGTGATCGACTGGAGCGACTCGGTGGGCTTGGCCGGGCGCGGCGTCTCGGCCTTGGGCGCCTTGGGTTCGGGCGCCGGTGCCGGCGCGGCCTTGGCCTCGATCTCGGCGACTGCCGCGTCGACCGCGTTGGGGTCACTGCGTTAGTCGCGCTACGCACTGGTGCTTCAGCCGCTCCAGGTCCTCGTCCGAGGCCTCTTCGTGCGAGCGCCCCGTCTTGCGCTCCCACGCGCACTGCAGGTAGGTCACTTCAAAGATCGACCGAGTGACCGCGTTCACCTTGTCTGCGTCGACAATAAACTGCATGCGGTCCTCGTCACCGCCGTCGTAGTCGCGCCAAACAAACGTCGGCTGGCCGTCCTGGGTCGAGGCGTGGAACTCGAGCGCGGCGTCGATAAGGAACGCACGCTCGTCGCTCGCGTCCTCTCCTTCCAGCAGCTGCCCCTCGCCGGTCTGTGCACGCGTCACCACGAGCTGGTAGTTGCGTGGCGTCGCGGTGCGCCGGATCGTCGCAAAGGCCTCCTGGTAGATGCACTCGCGCACGCCCTTTACGCTCCCTTCGCGGACGAGATACAGCGCACCAGCCGGCAGCTGGATAAGCTCAAGATTGTTCTGGTCGCCTGCGTCAGTCGCGCCACGCACTCCATATTTTGCCAAACACTGGGTCAGTCACGCTGCTACGCACGGCTCTTGAGCATGAACATGGCGGTCGCTACCACGTGGCCCCACGTGCGACTCTTCTTTTCTGCAGCCATGGCGTCCTTTCAGCTTCCCAAGATTGCCGCGGACGACGCGGTGTGGGGCCCGCCGGTAGGCACGAGCGCCGCGCTCGCGCTTCCGGAGGAGTTCCAGCAGATCCCCTTTGCGCCTTTCTCGAAGAACGACCGCATCGGCCGCATCGCCGACTGGAACACGTCGGCCTCGACGAGCGACGACCGCAGCGCGGCGAGCACCGTGTCGGGCCGCAGCACGCGCAACACGCGCGGCGCGGCGCCGGCATACGGCACGGGTGCGCCGGTCAACACCTTTGCGTACTTCCACGCGGAGGACGAGTCGAGCTTTAGCGTCGTCGACAACACGCGCTCTGCCGCGGCCCGCCGTGGTGCGGCGGGCGGTGCGGCGCGTGGCGGCCGTGGCGGCGCGGCGGCCGGCGGCCGCCAGGCGGCGTTTGGCCGTGGCGGTGCGGCGGCGGCGGTCGCGAGTTCGCGCGGCGGCCGTGGCGGCCGCATGGCGCCGGCGGCCGCCGCGCAGCGCGGCGTGCGCCGCGGCGGCTACCGCGACTGGGAGCGCACCCAGCGCAAGGCGCGCGAGGCCTCAATCACTGCTGGCCCCGACTGGGAGCAGCTCAGCGAGATGGACTTTGCGCGCCTCAACAAGCTGCGCATGGAGGTCGAGGCGCCGGAGGATATTGCGTCGTACGGTGCGCTCTTCCCGTACGACCGCACGTACGACCGCACGAGCGTGCGCTTCGAGCGCCCGCTGCAGCCCCGTGACCGCGTGCACTACAACCCCACGACGAGCGACGACCCGGTGATCCACGAGATCGCGGAGCGCCCCGAGAACAAGGCGCAGGTCTTTATGACCGACTCGATCCTTGCGCTGCTTATGTGCTCGCCGCGCTCGGTGTACCCCTGGGACATTGTCATTACCAAGACAGAGGACGGCAAGATGTTCTTTGACAAGCGTGCCAACGGTCCGTTTGACTTTGTCACCGTGAACGAAAATGCGACCGAGCCGCCGATCGAGCTGAACGACCCTGCGAACGGCCCGAACCCCGAGTCGAACGTGCGCGCGCGCATCAACACGCCGAGCGCGCTCTCGCTCGAGGCGACGTTTGTCAACGAAAACTTTGGCTTCCAGGTGTGCGACGAAAAGAAGCCGGTCAAGATGCAGCACCCCAACCCCTTCCACACCGGCGGCGCAGAGGACGGGCAGCTGGCGAGCTGTGCGTACAAGTACCGCCGCTTCAACCTCAGCACGGATGAGGAGGACCCGGTCGAGATGGTCGTGCGTACCGAGCTCAACGCGTACGTCGCGGGCGCCACGCCGAAGCAGCCGCCGTCGCAGTACATCACGATCCGCACGCTGAACGAGTTCGACCCGCGCGCGGCGGGTGCGGGCGGCGCGCCGGACTGGCGCACGCGCCTCGACCAGTCGCGCGGCGCGGTCGTCGCGACGGAGATGAAGAACAACTCGTTCAAGCTCGCGCGCTTCACGGTGCAGAGTATCCTCGCGGGCGCCGACAACATGAAGCTCGGCTACATCTCGCGTGCGAACCCGCTCGACCCGTACCGCCACGTTATCCTGGGCACGTCGTGGTTCAAGCCCAAGGACCTCGCTGCGCAGATGGCCTACTCGCTCGCCAACGGCTGGGGTATTGTGCGCACGATTGTCGACTTGGTGCGTGGCGCGCCGGCAGGCAAGTTTGTGCTGGTCAAGGACCCCAACCGCCCGATCATCAAGTTCTACCAGGTGCCGTTCGACTTTGATCAGCAGGAGGACGAGGAGGAGGAGCTCGAGGCGGAAGAGGAGGAGGCCGCGGACGTGGCCGCGGACATTGAGTAGCGTAAAAGAGTCGCAAGCGCGATCATGCAGAAAGGAGGATGGGTGTGCGAGACAGGAGAGCACAGGGGTGTGCGAGAAATGGCAGGACAGGGGCGTCGTGCGACGAGCTTGGTGATGAGGGCGTGATGGACTAGGCATCCGACCTGCATCCGACCTGCGACTTTTCACGCTCCAAGCCTACATAGACTTGGACTGCGGACGACGCGCCGACGCAACCATCTTGCCTCGCCTCGCCCCGCGTATTGCACTAGACTACGTAGTAGCATCCACGTCACTTTTCCCGCCTCATTACCTCTATCTACTCGTACAGATCCTCCTTTTGCGCGCCGTCCTTCTTCAGCGCACGGTACTGCTGCACGGCGCGCGTCCGCTCCTCGTCCAGAATACGCTGCCGAGCGAGCGACGGCTTCGGGCGTGCAGCTGCCTGTGCCTCGACGGCCATGAGCGGCTTCTTGCGTTCTTTCGGGCGCACGGTCAGTGTCGGCGGCGCCTGCGCAACGTCGTGCAGCGAGCGCGATGCGGCTGCACGCTTCCAGTCTGCGGCGGCCTCCTCGTGCGCCTGCTCCGGATCCGCCTTGCGCTTCTTGGCCTTGAGAAGCTCACGCCTCCGTGCGCGCTTCTTGGTATTCGACTCGGACCTATTCTCGCGGCGCATCGTAGCATTGATATCCGACGAAAACGCGCTCTCGACACGCTGGTTAAAGTCGCTTAGGCGCTCGTTGGGGCGGATGCGCATCGCCTCCTTTTCCTTTTCGTGCTTCTCGCGCTTCGGCGGCGGCCCGGAAAAGAGGAAGCGTGCGCTGCGGGGAATATCGTTCATGCCCTTGCTCGACGACGGCGCGAGGTTGAAGCCCATCGTCTCGCGCTGCGCCACACGCGCCGAGTGCTTCGCCCGTTTGTTCGGCATGAAAAAGTGGGTGGAGGTTGCGGAAACCGTGATGGACGAGCCGCTTGGCGAATGCGGCGTACTGGCGCTCGTGCAGGATCCGGCGCGTGCGGCGCTGGTGAAGCAAGGCGCCGAGGCCAAAGTGTACCGCGTGTGCCTGTACGAAGTGGAAGACGGCGTGACGCTCCCCAACGCGGCGCCGGCCGATCGAAAGACGACCGAGCACACGATCCTGCTCAAGCACCGCTTCTTTAAGCGGTACCGCCACCCCACGCTCTCTGCGTCGATTACCGTGTCGCGCACCGTCGGCGAGGCACGGTCGCTCGTGCGGTGTGCGCGCAGCGGCGTCAACGTGCCGCGCGTCGAGCTCGTGGACGAAACGCGCGGCCTCCTGGGCCTCGAGTGGATCGACGGCGTGAGTGTCCGCCGCTGGCTCGGCGGCCTGCCCGAAGAAGGCGAGGAGGACGCGGCGCTCCCAGCGAATGTTGCGTCGCCCACTGAGGCCAATCAGCGTACGTACCCTTTCTTCTGACTCAGTCTCGGTCATGGACAAGATCGGCGCGCAGCTCGCGCAGATGCACTGTGCGGACGTGATCCACGGCGATCTGACCACGAGCAACATGATGCTGCGCACCGGCGGCGCGCTCGAGCTGGTCGTGATCGATTTTGGGCTCGCGAGCGTGTCGAGTTTCTGGGAGGACAAGGCGGTGGATCTGTACGTGCTCGAGCGTGCGTTTGCGTCGACGCACCCCGCGTCCCAGTCGCTCTTCCACCGCGTGCTGGACAGCTACGCGCAGCATACCGAGCGCCTGACGACGCCGGCAAAAGGCGGCAAGGCGCAGCACGCGTGGGACCATATCTATGCGCGGCTGCAAGAAGTGCGGCTGCGGGGCCGCAAGCGGTCCATGGTGGGGTAGCCGGTAGTCGATACTCGTAATGCTTTTCATACTATACACTACAGCCACCCCGGCTTGTGCTCGGGGTCGAGCTGCACCCGCGCGAGGTCAAACATCTCGATAAACTCCTCGTCGGCGATCTTGTCACCCGCAAAGCGCGCGTACTCCTCCAGGATGCTAATGTGGCTCCATCCCTGCAGGCGCCGCAGGCACCCCACGAGGCACCCCACGCGGTACTTGCCCTTGTTGCAGTGGATCAGCACGGGGTGGTTGCGCTTGTCGAGCACATGCTCGAGCGCGAGCGCGACTTCAGCCTCGTCCACTGCGTTAGTCGGTCGACCTACTCTCTGTGAACGGCTCCTTGTTCATATTTACGCGGTGGTGAAAGACGTTGAGGTGCTCAGCGGCCGCCCACTCGCGCACATTCTCGCGGTAGTCGTCGTTGGCCAGGTATACGATGCTGCGCAAATTGAGGCGCTGCAAAAATCGAAAGTTGCGCTCATTCGGGTGCCCGCTACGGTACACGCCCGGCGCAACCATGTCAAAGTTCAGCGGGGGCACCACAATCTCTTTCGACGCGCTCGCGCGGCTCACCCACATCCCCCGCGCCCCGGCGTCGGGCATGGTCAAAAGAGCCACGTGGCTTCAGCCCGTCTTCCATGGCGCAGCGACCGAGCGGAGGTGCGAATCGCGGCGCGACGCCGCCGTCGGGCGCGCGGCACTCGACGCCGCTGCCGGGCATGAGCGACACGGCATCCATGCTGCGTACACGCCGCGCAAGCGGACTGCGTGCGCCGCAGCAAGACGAGATCGACGATTTCGAGGTCGAGACACCCGGCGACGCCGCGCTGCACGAGCTCCCGTCGGGGATCGTGATGCCAGGTGTAAAGGGCACGCGGTCCAAGGAGCAGGTGCCCGCCGAGATCTCGGGAGGGGCGCGTGCGAACAAGACACTCAAGGCGCCGACCGGCGCGCGCGCGGCGTACCCCCGGGCCGCCCCGCCCAAGCTCCCGTCGAAAGGCGGCGGGCAGAGCGCGGCGAGCGGCCCGCTGCGTGTCGCAGGCCCGAGCAAGCCGCCGGCGGGCCCGTCGCTCAAGGGCACGCCCGCGCGTGTGCCGCGCTACTCGCTGCCGGTGCGCGCCGAGAAGCCGGTGAGGACCAGCAAAGTGAGCGGCCGCCATGTGCTGCTGCCGAGCGAGAGCCAGCTTGCGCCGCTGCCGCAGGAGCCCGGCGAGGAGGAGGACGAGGATGAGGACGAGGAGGACGACGACGATGCGCCGACGCGCACGCCCGAGCGTCCTCGCTTTGCGCCTCCCCGGGGCCCGAAGCGAAAAGGGCCGGTGTACTATGCGTTTGAGCGCATGCCGCCGCAGCAGCGTGTGTACACCGACCTCCCCCGCCTGACGTCGTATGCGATCTCTGCCTCGGTCCATATTCCGACGCTGCTGGGTTTCCTGCGCCGCGAGCACGGCGTGCGTCCGCGTCTGTACGAAGAGTGTGCGTACGTCCTCTACTTTAAGCCGCTCTTGCCCGGCTTTGGGCGTGCGACAGTGCGTTCCTCGCGCGAGCCTCGCAGCGGGTCGCCCGGCGCCGAGTCGCGGCACGAGCGTGCGATTGAGGCGCACGAAGAGAGCGGCTACGTTGGCGGCTACTTTGAGCAGCCCGACGACCAGACCAACTTTGATCCTGCCGACGGCTACATCCAAGGCGGCGAGCGCAGCGGCGGTGCACCGGATGCGCCGCCTGCGCTCGAGGCGCCCGCGCCGACCGAGGAAGTGCGCATCGACAACCTCCTGACCGAGACGATGGTCGAAGAGGCGCGTGTCCCGCCGCCGACCGAGGACAACTTTGATCCGACGAATGCCGACCGTGCCGGCGCGCGTGACATGCTGCTGCAAGAGTCGCAGGAGCGCGGCGACGAGCCGCGCGAAGTCGAGGAGCCGAGCCCCGCCAAGCTGCGCAAGCTGCGTATCAACGAGGCGTCGCACATGCACAACGGCACGGTGAACGAGCACGCGCCTGCGGCGATCCGCGACGCGATGCAGATGGGCGAGCTGGTGGTGCTGCCGTACGGCGTCGTGGTCATGTTCAACTTTACCGAGTCGGAGGAAGAGTCGATTATCGAGGATATCATGGCGTCCGGCAGCGTGCGCACGCCGCACCGCATGTACGACCAGGAGCTCTTTCACTTTTGCTACGACCCGAACGTGCAGTCGCCGCGCATCTACAACGACTTTTTCACGTTCCGCGCGCCGAACCACCTGCTCAAGCTCTCGCTTGCGCACGCCATCGCGCAGAGCACCAAGCTGTCCGAGTTTGAGGAGAGCATGCACCGCACGCTCGAGCTCACGAGCCACATTCCCCGCGAGCTCGCGCAGACCGGAGAGCTGCGTGTGAACCGCCGGGGGGCGCTGCGCATGTCGGGGCACCTCTTTAAGCTGCGCGTCGACGTGAATCTCACGTCCGACGTCCTGGACACGCCCGATCTCTTTTGGAGCGAGGCGAGCCTGCAGGCGCTCTACGACGCGATCCGCGAGTACCTCGAGATCGACCAGCGCGCCGAGACACTCAACGAGCGCCTCGCCGTCGCCAACGACCTCCTGGAAATCATCCACGAGCACCTCAACAACAACGCTATGAGCAAGATCACGTGGATCATCATCGCCTTGATCGTCGCCGCGTGTATCGTCGCGGTCGGCGAAATCTCGGCACGTCTGCTTGTATCGGCCCGTCATAGCTCATAGCTACTGCCCAGCATCGTATAACTCGCTTCCACAGATCCGGCGGAACTCGGCGAGGTGCGTCTGCGACGCATCGACACGCGCCACCTGCGTCAGTAGCGCGACGTACCACTTCGAGCAGCGAGCCGCACGCGACACGCAGCGAGTCTTTGGGAGAGAACTCGACGACGAGCACGCTCTGGTCTTGTTGGGTCTGCGCATCGGCGACGACCAGCACGCGGCGCGACCAGTCGCCTTGAAGGCTGCGCACGGCCGCCTCGGCCTCGGCCACCGAGCCGACCTGTTGTGCGGGCTGCACGAGGGCAGCGACCGCCTCCTCCGGCGACGAGTCCTCGCCAGATGCGAGCTCCTTTACATAGTCGGATGCGCGGATCGCACCGAGCACCGCGCCCACGTCCACGTCCCCTACCGAAAAGAGCGGCACGGCCATGGTGATGACTAAACCGACACCCGCTACCATGGCCGACGCCGACGCGGGGGGCGCCCCGTCGCTCGCGGGATTCCACTGTATGTCTTGTAGCTGACGCAGCGATTGCCTCGATGCTGAATCACCCCCGGCGGCGACCCCATCCGATCGATGCAGGCGCCGCGCGCTTTCCGCCGGTCGGGCCGGCGTCGCACGCCTTGTCCGAGCTCGCCGCGCCGGACCGCCGCGCGCTCGACGAGTACGTCGCGACGTACGGCGCGCTCTTTGACCGCTTTGAGCGCGAGCACAGCACGAGTGCACGCCCGATCGAGGCGCCGCGCCGCCTGCCGCCGCTCAGCACCGTGCCCCAGGTGTTTTTTGGGAGCGAGTTTGATCTCAGCAAGCAGTATACCTTTGACCTGGTCACCGAGCGCTACAAGCAGACGACCGCGCTGGGTCTGAGCGGCGACGACACGTCGCCTTACGGCGTCGTGCTCAACCAGATGCTCCAGGAGAAGCTGAGCTACTACTCGGACGTCATCGAGCAGCACCTCGTCGTCGAGATCGGCGCACGCAGCGCGTCCTTCTTTGATGCGCTCGCGACGCTCCAGAAGCTGGGTGCGGATACCGCCGCATGCATCACGGAGCTCACCGCGCTCCAGCAGCACCTCGACGAGGTCGACGTACACGTCGCCGAAGGACTGCGCCTCGCCGAGCTCCACGCACAGCGCCAGGAGCTCGAGAAGCAGGAAAACATGCTCAAGGACGTGCGCCGCCTGATCGAGCGCCGCGACCTCTTGCTGCTGCTCGTGCAGCACGGCGAGCTGGAAAACGCACTCGCAGTCCTCGACGAGCTCGCCAAGGAGCTCGGCACGGAAAAGAAGCTCCAGGCGCTCGCACCGATCGCGCCGCAGCTCGCCGAGGCGCGCACGAATATCGGCGCGGCGCTCCAGCGCGAGCTTGCTGCGCTCGTCGACGAGGCATTGCACACGTCCCTCGACCTCGCACCGGCGCACGCCAAGGACCTCGCTGTAGACGCGGCGCTCCCAGAGCCGAGTGGGAGCGATACGAGCGTTCCCCCGCCGCTTGCGCGTCTCGTCGCGCTCCTCGCACGCAGCGGCGCACTCACAGAAGCGCTCACAGAGTACGCACACCACGCCCCTGAGCGCCTCGAGCAGGTGGCACGCACCGCACTCGGCGCCGAGAAGGAGCTCAGCTGGACCGCGGCGCTGCCGACCGAGGCGAACCAGGAGGCGCTGCAGCGCGTCAAGGACGCGGATTGGCCGACGTACGTCACGGTCAGCACGCTCGTCCTGCGCACGCTCCTCCTCAGCGCCCGCCACTGCGCCACCCAGGACGCCAAGATGCGCGCGGCGCTCCAAGACCCGCCGGCACATAAGGCGCTCGACGCGGCGACGCAGGCGGCGTGGGCGCGTGCGCAGCGCGTCGCGGCACACACGCTCGGCGTGCGCACGCCGCGCCTCATGGAGCAGTCGCTCGCCGAGTTTGTGCCGTACTTTGCGCTCGCATGGCGCTTTGTGCACCTCGCCGAAGGCGCGACCGAGAAAGCAGTCGTGGGGCTACGCAGCCAGGTCCTTGCACAGGCCAAGGCGTTCCTCGCGCACTTTCACAAGACGCGCATCGAGCGCGCAGTCAAGGCGGTGGAAGACGAGGTATGGTCGCCCGCGCCAGTCGCGCCGGAGCTTGCCGAGGTCGTCCGCCAGATTGTCACGTCGGCGAACGAGGACTTGGACGCGTACCGCATCGCGCCGGTCCTGCACGCATCGTCGCCGGCGCCACCGGCGCCCAAGAGCGAGGAAGGGCAGCGCACGCTACAGCTTAACGACCAGCGCTACTTTGTCGTGCGTGCGAGCGGCGTCGTGCTCAACTTCCTCGGTGAGTACGTCCGCGTGGTCGTCAACCTGCCGATGTTTGTCGCCGAAGCGCTGGGATGGATCGTCGAGTTCCTCAAGCAGTTCAACTCGCGGACGTGCCAGGTGGTGCTCGGCGCAGGCGCGATGCGCTCGGCGGGCCTCAAAAACATCACGGCACGCCACCTCGCGCTCGCCTCGCAGTCGCTCTCGCTGATGGTCGCGCTGATTGCGCCGCTGCGTGCGCTGTGCAAGCGCCATCTGAGTGCGACGCAGGCCGTGCTCCTGACCGAGTTCGACAAGCTGCAGCGCGACTTTTCCGAGCACCAGCTCGAGATCCACGCCAAGCTCGTCGCGATTATGGGCGACCGCGTGCAGGTGCACATGCGCGCACTCAGTGCCCAGGAATGGGACGCACCGATCCAGGGCGAGGTGCAGCCGAGCCAGGCGATCCAAGACCTCGTGCGCGAAACAGGCACGCTGCACCGCGTCATGGTACAGTACCTCGAGTCCAACGTCGTCCAGGCCATCCTGACCAAGGTGTGCCAGGATATCGACAATGGCCTCGGTACAACGATTGCGCGTGTCGAAGTGCGGTCGCCCGAGGCACACAAGCGCATGGTTTGCGATGCGGAGCACATTGCCGTCAAGATGCGCGCACTGCACGAGACGGCGTGGAAGGGCGACAAGACGGCCGAGGTGATGCAGACCAAGTCGGCGCCACCGGCGCCGGTTGCGCGTGCGTCCATGGAAAAGACGGGTGGCGACTCGACGCCGCCGCTCGCGTACCGTCCCCGCTTCTCGTTCGGCAAGCGGCCGCCGGCGACGCAGTCGCCGCGCCTGAACGCGATGGACTCGTTCGAGCAGGCGCGCGAAAATGCGCCGTCCGTGCCGCCGAAGGAGGATGCCGAAAAGGCAGGCGGCGCGCAGGCCAAGGCCGAGGCCGAGAAGGCTCCCGAGTCGAAAGCGTTGCCGAGTGAGCCAAAGGACGAGGGCAAGCCTCCCGTGCCTGCCAAGGGGGCCAGCGCCAGCGAGGCCGAGCCTGTGAAGGAGGCCGAATTTACCCAGGACGAGGCAGCCAAAGAGGCTGAGCCTGTCAAGGGGACTGAGCCTGTCAAGGAGACTGGACCTGTCAAGGAAGCAGAGCCTGTCAAGGAGACTGAGCCTGTCAAGGAGACTGGACCTGCCAAGGTAGCAGAGCCTGCCAAGGGAGCGGAGCCTGTCACAGAAACCGAGCCTGTCAAAGAGACCGAGCCTGCCACGGCCGGGCCTGCCAAGGCCGAGCCTACAATGAACGCCCCCGAGTCAGAATCGTCGGCCAAGCCTGCTACCAACACACCCGAGGCCTCGCAGGGCGAAAAGGTGCACAGTGCGCCCCAAGAGACAGCAGAGCCCAAAGCGGCCGAGGAGCCCACAAAGCCCGAGGAACCGAAAGAGGTGCCCAAGGAGGCACCCAAGGAAGAGACCAAGGTGAACGGCACAGCCAAAGGGGCGGCCGACAAGACGCCCGAGACGCCTTCGAAAGACGCTACACCAGAGACGTCGGGCACCACTACCCCCTCGACGCCGCCCCGTGGCAAGACGTCCAGGTCGACGGGCCGTATGGCACTGCAACAGCGCCTGGCCGAGTCTATGCGTCGCCGCGCGGCACAGCCAAAGACGGGCACGGAAAGCCCTACAAAGAGTGCCACTGCGGGCGAGGTAACCAAGTCGGGCGATGCTAAGCAAGAAGCCAAGCCTGAGGAGCCGGAGAAGCCAAAGGCGGATGAGGCAAAGGCGGATGAAGCCAAGCCGACAGAGGCCAAGCCCGAGGATGTCGACACGAATGAGGCCAAGGCAGATGAGCCCAAGAACGAGCCCAAGAACGAGGAAATCAAGCCGAATGACGCCAAGTCCGAGGTCAAGAAGGACGAGGCCAAGTCGGACGAGGTCAAGTCGGATGAGGTCAAGTCTGAGGAACCCAAGGCAGATGTGACCAAGGCAGAAGAGCCCAAGCTTGAGCCCAAGCTTGAGGAGGCCAAGCCGGAGGAATCCAAGCCGAAAGAGCCTCAGTCGGAAGACCCCAAGTCTAACCTGAATGAAGAAACTACAGAGGCCAAGGCAGAAGAGCCCAAACCAGCGGAATCCAAGCCGGAAGAATTCAAGCCGAAAGAGCCCAAGTCAGACGAACCCAAGCCTAATCTGAATGCAGAAACTACAGAGGCCAAGGCAGAGGAGTCCAAACCAGCGGAATCCAAGCTGGAGGAGGACAGATCGGAGCCCAAAGTGGACGAGGCCAAGACGGAACCCAAGACGGAGGAACCCCAATCAGTGGCCAAGTCGGACGAGCTCAAAGCCGAGGCCAACGCAGAGGTCAACGCGGACGAGACCAATGCAAAAGAACCCAGTTCTGAGGACACCAAGCCGACAAAGACCACGTCGAACGAGTCACAGCCTGAATCCAAGGCGGAAGAGGCCAAGTCTGAGGAGACCAAAGCTACAGAACCCCAAGCTGAAACGACCAAGGCAGAAGAGGTCAAGCCTGAGGCCAAGCCTGAGGAGCCCAAGGCAGAGGAGCCCAAGCCGGACGGGCCCAAGCCGGACGAGCCCAAGGCCAAAAACACCAAGCCGGAGGACTCCGAGCCAGCCGCCGCTTAGCCCCGTACGGAGCCCCAGCTCTCACTCCTTACCCAGTCCACCACGGACACTGATACCAAAACGGAACCCACATCCAAAACTGTGTAGGATGCCGCATATCGCGGCGGTTCCATCTAATGTACATCTACTTATGCGTCGTCAATACGTGCCGTAGCTGGATTCGCTTGCTTCCCACGCCCGCGTGACGAGCGCTGCTGCCCACCGCCACGGCGCCCCCGCCGGCCGCGGCCGTCGTTGCGGTGCGAGGATTCCTGTCGCGCCGACTGCTGCTCTTGCTGCACACGCCGCGACTCTTCCTCGAACCAGCGCTCAAACGCCTCAGCCTCTTGCCGCTCACGCCGCTGCCGCTCCTGCGCAACAGTCTCTTCGTGCTGGATCTGTGCAAAGTTCTTGGGCGTCTGGCGCGCCGCTTCCTGCACCATCCCCTCGACACGCTGCTGCTGCTGGATCTGCGCAAAGGACATGGCCGGAGGCGAGCCAAACGTGTTCGGCGATGTGCCGCCAAACACGGGCGACGCACCCGACGGCGACGAGCGCCATATGCCGTTGCTGGGCGACGGCGTAGGGCGTGTCATGCTCAGCGACGAAGTCGGGCGCGACGTGCCCGGTGTCGGCCGTGCAGCGCTCGGCGACGGCGACGGGCGGCCGACACTTGGCGACGGCGACGGGCGGCCGACACTTGGCGACGGCGACGGGCGGCCGATACTCGCACTTGGCGACGGCGACGGGCGGCCAAGGCTCGGATTCGGCGACGGCCGTGCGACGCGCCCCCACGCCGGTGCAGCCGCCGGCGCCGGCGCCGGCTCCGGCACATTACGCTGCTGTTTCTTGCGCTCCTTTTGCGAGACGCGTGCAGCGAGCGGCAGGCGTGCAAGGGCCTCTTGCGACTCGACCGAGACCGTAGCGCTGGGCGGCGGCGTGCCGTGCAAGACGTCCGACGGCTCCATGGGCCTCGTGCGTGGGCTCGGCACCGGCGGCGTCTCGGGCATGTGCCATCCCCCCGAGCGCGGCGTGCTATCGAGGGACCAGCGGCTGACGCTCGGCTCGCCCTGTACTGCGTCGAGCGCCGGCGAGCGCCGGGGCATCTGTGCCGTCGAGTGCCGTCCCTTGGACTGCTTGCCGACAGTGTGCCACTCGTCGTCCTTAGGCAGTGCCTCCTGGACGTCGTCCATCGCAAAGAGGAGCGAATCGTCGTTCTGCGGCATGGGCGGCAGCTCGGGCGACTTGGCGCGGTCGATCGGCGCGAGCGCCGGCGACTTTTGGCGTTTTGGTACCTTGAGGCACGCCATGTTGAGCGAGGGCTTGGGCAGGTCGAGCTCGGCGATGTACGCCTGGTGCTTGAGCGAGAGCGCAAAGAGGCGGTCGGATGCGACGGTGCGCTTCAGGTGCTGGTCCTGGCGCTGCTGGATATACGACTCGAGGCGCACGCTGTCGGTCGTTGCGAGCCCGTTGAGGAAGCCGGACTCGAGGAGCGTCTCGAGGTTGCGTGTCGCGTAGTCCATGCACACCTCGCTAAACGCCGTGGCATTGTGGCGGTTCGCGTCGGCGAGCAGCGCGCCGACATTGGTCGGCTTGATGCGCTGTCTGAGCAGCGTCAGGCACAGCGCCTGGAGTTTGTCGAGGAGCAGCTCGTCGGCAAACTGGAGCACGTCCAGCACAAGGTCCATAAACTGGTCCGGCGTGCGCTCCGTGTCGCTCCCTGCAAAGATCGCGAGGCCCGCGTCGGTATAGAGGTATTGGAGGCCGATGCGCACCACGTCCCAGTGCCAGTGTGGCGTGTCGACGTGCGTCGTGCCTTGGTCGCCCCGCGTGCGGTGCCACTCGAGCAGCGCCTGGAGCATCGGCGAGCGGCGCAGAAAGAACGAGTGGCACGCCACGTCGCGGTCGGCGAGGTGCAGCACGACGTCCGGCGGCGCTTGTTCGCACGCACAGCCCCGTGCGTCGTGCGCAGCGACACACGCATAGAGCTGCTCGAGCGCGCCGCGCAGCGTCGGCTCTGGCGCACGAGGAACGCTCGAGAGCAGCGCGCGGTTCAGCGCGTCGAGGCCGAACGAGCTCGCGAGCATGCGCAGCTCCGGGAGGACCGGGGCATAGGTCGTGTCCAGCGAGCGGCACAGTGGCCCGACGAGCACGCCGAGGTTCGCGGTCCAGACCGGGGGCAGGTCGTCCGTATAGAGGTATTGCAAAAGGAAAAATGCAGAAATCAGCGAGAGGTCCGGCCTCTCGATCACGCACAGCGGCCCGTCGTGCGAGACATGCACGCCGAGCGCGGCTGGGGGCTGCATACGCTCCTTGGCCCAGATCGCGGCGCGGAGCGCGGGAATGCGCGTCGCAAGCACGAGACGGTGCGTAGGCACGTAGAGCGTGCCGTGCTCCACGACCAGCACCGCGTCGCACCCCGTCTCGGCAAAGACCTCGGGGAGCGCGTCGAAGGGGTAGTGCAGCTTTGCGCGCCACTCGACAGCGTTGTGCAGCAGCGTGCGGGCGTGCGCAGCGTACCGCTGGAGCGCCTGGTCGCCGTCCTGGTCGTCATCGGACGCGTCAGAGAGAGGCGTGGACCGGTGCGACGAGCAGCTGCTCGCGCTGCTCGCGCTTGCGCTCCGTGGCCGTGTGCGGTGCGCATCGCTGGGCGCGACGTGCGGCAAGAGGGCGAGCATTTCACTCTCGATGCTGCGGCCACGTACGGCAATCTCCTTGAGGCGCGGCGGCGCCTGGAGCGCCGCGTAGCTCCCCGTCTCGTTCATCTTGACACGCACGACACGCTGCAGGTACGGCACGACGTGGAACTTGGCGGCACGCGCGGCCTGCGCCTTGCTGGTGCCGCTCTCTGCACGCGCGCCGCGCAGGTAGACGTGCCCGGTGGCGGTGCAGAGGATCAGGGCGCCGTCCTGGCCGATCGCCACGTCGCGCACCGCCGAAAACTTGCGGCGCACCGACCAGACGAGCTGCGGCCGCGGCGGCGTCACCTTGGGCGTGTGGCTGCCGCGCAGGCCGGTGGGATGCTCGAGAACAAACGTAAAGAGGTCGCCATCGCCCGACAGCGCCGCAAACGTCGTTCCCGAGCACGTCAGCTTTTGGATCGTCGGCTTCGGCTGCGACTGCCGTGGGCGAAAGACGGACATGTCGGACGACAGGCGTGGCACCGGAAAGGTGATGCGAAAGTGCGTGTCGCCGTGGAACACGACGACGTCGGACGACTCGAGCAGGCACGCCGTCGCAAACTCGGTCGCAGCGACCTGCCGCACCGGCTGGCTGATGGCCGTGACCTTGCGCGGCTGCACCTGCACCGGCGCCGCGTGGTGGTCGTAGCCGAGCTGGCCGGTATTGGTGCCCCAGGTATAGACGGCGTCTGCGGTGAAGACGACCGAGTGCAGGCGCGAGGCCGCCACGCCAAGCACCGTCTCGCGCTTGAGCGAGCCGAGCACGCGGCGTGGCGTCACCTGTATATCGAGCTCGGTGCCGTTTTGGCCGATACTCACGCCGTGCAGCGATGCGTTCGACGCGCCCGAGCGGATGGTGCCGGTGGACGATGCGACGGTCCCCATCCCCTCTTCGATCGTGAAGCCCAGCTGCGCCATGCGGTTGGAGCCAAAGGTATAAACCGCGCCGCTTGAAGCGACCAGCAGCGTGTGGTCCGCGCCGACCGCCACGCAGACGGCCGGCTCGGAAAAGTCGCGCAGGCGCTCGAGTTTCATTTGCGTCTGCGACGTGCGCCCCAGGCGCCCGAGCGTCCCGATGCCGGTGACGTATACGTTGGAGCGGCGCTCGGTCGTGAGCACGACCGTGTGCCACTTGGACATGGCCACGTCGCGCACGCGCAGGCGGTTAAAGCGTGAGCCTGGCGTTGGGCCAGCCTCGGTGCGTGCGAGCTTGACGCGCTCCGGCAGTACGCAGTCGTTGCAGTGCTCGAGGCCGAGATTATAGTTGCGGTTGGCCCCCCACACAAAGAGCTCGGCGCCGTGCGCGGCGTCGTCCGGCGTCGGGCTCGTGCCGTCGACGGTGAGATTGTACAAATCGAAGGGCGTAAGGCCCTCCCAGTCGCGCAGCAGCGGATCCGTATCCGCCCGTTGCAACAGAATTATGGCGGTGCGCAGATTCCCATAGTACATGGCGCGGTGCAGCGCCGTCCAGCCACTTTCGTGGTCCTGCAAATTGACATTCACCGACGGATGGCTGAGGAGCTGCTGCAAGTACTCCCCTGCCATTGTCTCGTCGGCGGATGCGAGGTGATGAAGCACCGAGCGTCCGAATGCGTCGCGCCGGTTCACCTCGGCAGGCGTGCACGGGCCGGGCGCCTGTCCATTCGCACTCGTGCCAAAAGAGGCAGGCGAGCGCATGCGCTGCGCGCTCCGTTCGCCAGGATTGCCTTTTACTGGGTGAGATGAGGTACGTACACACGCGGCGAAAGCGCGAAAGGTCACGGACATGCCAGCAGTCTAATAGACTAGGGACAGACAGCATAGCCACCGACTCGACTCGCGTCGGTCAATGCGCGACGCCACAAGCGCATGCCGACGCGCTGCATCCACTCCACCTCGCCACGTGGGCTATACGACGAGGGCAGGATGGCCGTGCGCAGAGCATATAAGCGCGCCCCGGAGGGACGCTTCCTCTATGGACGTTACCGCGTCCTCGGGGACGATGCAGAGCGAGTCGAACGAGCCCGTGTCCCTGCCTGATGCGGGCGACTCGTCGCGCCGTACGCTGTTCTCTCGCCGCAAGACGACCAAGAACAAGCGCCGCTGGAGCCGTCTGCTCTCGCGCGACAAGAAGCGTGCCCCGACCGAGGAGGCCAAGGACGATATGGTGATCGAGATCGAGGCTCAGGTCGCCGCCGGACCGCCGGTGCTCCTCGTCTCGGGACCGGACGAGGACGGCGGGAGGACGCAGGCCACCGAGGCCCAGCGTGCCACCGAGGGCGAGCATCCTTCGGTACAAGGCCGTCGGGACGAGGAGGTCGACGCCATGAACGAAGACCAACTCGTCAATCCCCACGACGAGGCGCCGCCCGTACCGGACAAGCCCGTGCCTTCCAGTGTGACTGCGTCGGCTTCCGACCCCACTCCGCCTGTCTTGCCCGCCCCGATCCTTCCTCCGTACGACCTGGGCGCGGCCATGGAAGCCGTCTCGATCACCGAACCCGCCCCGGCTCTGTTCAAAACGGCGGTGCACGAATCCATGCACCCCGACGAGAGCCGGGACCAGGACGAGGAAGAGGACGAAGGCGAGCGGCCGCCGCCCCCGCTCCCCAACAGGTTCCTCGACGAGTTCCAGTGGCACATCAAGACCATCGAGTTCCTGCGCCGCGCCGTCGCTGGTCAGGAACGCTACCTGTATGCGATGTGGCTGCGCCGCGACGACTACAGGAAGCTGGTGCCGCCAAAGATGCTCCACGATTGGTGCAAGTACGGCAACAAGGCGCACGCCGCCATCGTGCTTGCCCTCCAGGAAGACACGCCCAGCAAGGTCCTCGACTGCATCGCGACCATGAAGGATGAAAAGATGCCCGACTGGTTCAAGGTCGAGCCGCCCTCGGTGTACGGACGCGAGGAAGAATGCCCCGACATGGCCAGTGCGATTTCCGAGCTCCTCGCTGCGCTCAACGCGATTTACGCCAAGCTCCTCGCCTGTGTCGACCCGCGCTTTGTTCGTCCGGACGAGCAGACCATGTCGCAAGTCCAGGTCGAGACGCTGTACGGCAAAGCGTCGATGGCAAAGCTCTTGGAGCCCTTTGGCGATGCCAAGCTCCTGAAGAACTTGAACGTGGAGTATACGGACGAACAGCTCCTCCTGATCCAAAGCGTGCACATGATCCTTACGGTATGTTTGCCCAACTCACACAGGACATTATGGGACGTACTGCGATGAACCTTACGTACATCGCTCGGCAGACGGCGCTCCGCGAGATTAGCCAGTGGGAGCATCTGGTGCAGAGTTCGCCGCCCATTCAATGGGAGATCCTCATGTTCTGTTTCTGCACGTGCAAGAGTCGGTCGCGTGAGGAAATGATCGAGCCGATTTCCAAGGAAGTTTTGGGGAGTCTTGCCACGGCCACATCCGCCGCCCAGTTGGCGGTGCACTTGCCGATCAAGGTGCCGTTCATTATTCCTTCTCGGTCCGGTGAACCGCTTTCGACCTATGACCTGTACACGACCAGGATCTTCCACCCCCGCCTGCGCCCGTTCCCGTAAGAATAGACCCGGATGTGATGGTAATGCTACCTTGTTCCAGTGCACGAGCCACACCCACGTGGCAGGCGCGCTATTTTTGCCAAGCCGAGTCAGATAAAGCGTGTCGAGCGCCGCGATGACGGACCAGCACACGGGCGACGAGGCAGCAATGCCGAGTCAAGACGACGAGCAGCTGCTTGCCATGGGACATACCCCGCAGCTCCATCGTAATTTTTCCTTCTTGTCGATGTTGGGCTTGGCGTTCGCCGTCCTCAATTCGTGGACCGCGCTCGCGGCGTCGATCTCGCTGGCGCTGCCCAGCGGAGGGTCCAGTGCCGTGGTTTGGGGGCTGGTCGTAGCAGGCATTTGTAATTGGTGCCTCTCCGTGTCCTTATCCGAGTTCCTCTCTGCTTTTCCTACCGCCGGCGGGCAGTACCACTGGGTCGCGTTTGTGTCGCCGCTGGGTTATCGACGCATCTTTTCATGGATTACAGGGTGGATCAACGTGGGTGGATGGATTGCATTGAGCGCAGCAGCAGGACTGCTGAGCTCTCAGCTCATTGTGGGCATGATTGCACTGTACCATCCCTCGTACAAGACGGAGCGGTGGCAGCAGTTCCTCATCTATATTGGCTATGCGCTGTGGAGCTTTACAATGAATGCATTCGGTACCAAAGTCTTGCCTGTTGCCAACAAATTCAGCTTTTTCTGGTCCATCTTGGGCCTCGCCGCGATATGCATCACGGTGCTCGCGACCAAGTCGCCCGATTTCGCGGACGCCAAGTGGGTGTTTGGCAACTTTATCAACAAGACAAGGTGGCCCAATGGCATTGCATGGCTCATGGGCCTTCTCCAAGGAAGCTTCGGCCTCACAGCCTACGACGCGGTCGCCCACATGATTGAGGAGATTCCCAACCCGTCCGTCCAAGGACCGCGCATCATGAACGCAAGTATTATCGTGGGTATTCTTACGGGATTCATCTTTCTCGTGGTGCTCATGTTTGTCTCGGGGGGGCAGGAATATCTGGAAGATGTGATTTCTTCCCCGATGACGCCGCTCGTTCGCATCTTCAAAATCGCAACGGATAACAATGCGGCAGCCGTGTGCTTGACCATGTTTCCGTTGGTCTGCCTAGTCTTTGCGGCGCTGGGATCGTCGACGACCTCGAGCCGCATGACATTTGCATTCGCTAGGGAACAAGGACTACCTGGATCCAAGTACCTTGCCCATGTTCACCCGACATTGAAACTCCCATTGAACGCATTGATCCTCACTACGACGCTCGTCGTCATTTTCGGCCTGGTCTTTTTGGGCTCTTCAAGCGCATTTAGTGCGATTACTTCCGCGGCGACCATTGCGCTAAATCTATCCTATGGTATCCCTATTGCCATCAACTGCTGCCAGGGCCGCGCCAAGCTCCCTGACCGTGCGTATCGGCTGGGGCCCGTGCTCGGCTGGACGGCCAACCTCGTGGGCGTCTCGTACGTGATCCTGACCACGGTTATGTTCTTCTTTCCCCCAGTGGTACCGGCCACAGGTACATCAATGAATTATGCCATCGTCGTGTTTGCCATTTGGCTCACGATCTGCTTGGTGTACTGGTTCGTGGCGGGCCATAAAACCTATCAAGGACCCGTGCTTGATCACGGAGCTGACCAATTGGCACCGGTGGTATTAGAAAAGTCAGATGCTGCCGAGGTGAACGAGGAGTTGTAAAGTGATACCCAAAAGAGATGTACATAGCACCCACGGATCTAGTCAAGGACAAACAAAATTCCTGGACACCGCCCCCTTGCCAAAATAATAAGAATATTCTACATACGGGGAAGATATCTAGGCCCTGTATGTTTGATAGTGACGATGCTGTTATGTCACAAGATAGTGCATCCAGTATGCACCGGTGCCCTTTGCGCAATCAAATCCACTTCGATAGCGAAATGAACGCACGGACGCCACTATCTAACTGATAATTTTATTTTTAGTCACAAAAGTTTGGGCTGATATTGACGTGCTGCAATTGCTTATCGCTCGAGCAATGGACCCCGGCCTTATTTAAAGGGTTGCCGCCCAGTCAGGGCGAGGCATCAACATGTCCCCTGTTACTGTTGACCCTGCGCATCCCGCGCCCGCAGTTCATCCTCTTGATCCCGCAACGGCCGAAGAACTCGAGGAGGCGGTCGCTCTTGTCTCCACAAAGTTTAATGACGAGCCGCTCTTTTTCCATGCGGGCGGCCTCGCTGAGCCGCCCAAGCCTATCCTGCGCAAGTACCTCCGCGCTGAGCGTAGCGGCCAGCTGATTGCTCCTCCCCCGCGTCGCATGTCGCTCATGTTTTATATTGCCAAGACCCCGCGGCTATTCGAAGCTACAGTGGATGTCACGAACAAGAACGTCGACGAGTTCACCGAGCTTCCGCGGACCAAGATGGCGCCTTTGAACCCTGAAGAAGTGAACACAATTTGCGACTTGGTGTACAACTCCGACGAGCTCAAGAAGGAGGCCGAGCGTCTGAATATCCCGCTAAGCCATATTGTGGCCGAGCCGTGGGACTTTGCTCGTGATGCGGAAAACGAGCACGACCGGAAGGCTCAAGTTTTCTTTTTCATGCGCGATCTGGAGTCGGAGGATCTGGATGCGAACCCCTATGCGTACCCTCTGGACTTTTTGATGATTATTGATCTGAACACGGACCAAGACAAGATTTCCAGTGTGCCTCGCCTCCCGCTGGGCGTGAGCACCAAGGGCGACGACGAGCCGAAGGATGGATTCAAGTTTGGAAAGCCCAAGGCTCCAGAATACGCCCACCACCTGCAAAAGGAGAAGGCTCGGACTTCGCTGAAGCCACTTCGCGTGGTTCAGCCGGAAGGCCCGAGTTTCTCGGTGGACGGCTATCTGATCGAGTGGGAAAAGTGGCGTTTCCGTATCGGCTTCAACTGGCGCGAAGGCCTTGTCTTGTATGATATTACTTTCGACGGCCGTGAAGTATTCCACCGTATCTCGCTTTCCGAGATGGTGGTGCCGTACGGTGAGCCCCGTGCTCCATTGCACCGCAAGAATGCATTTGATCTCGGTAACCTGGGTGCTGGTTTCTGCGCCAACAACCTCGGCCTTGGCTGCGACTGTCTCGGTGTGATTAAGTACTTTGATGCCAACCTTCTCGGCTTTAATGGTAAACCGTTCAAGACGGAAAATGTCGTCTGCATGCATGAAATCGATGCCGGTATCCAGTGGAAGCACACCAATTGGCGTACAGGCAACGCTAGCGTCGTGCGTCGCCGTCAGCTGCAACTGCAGACGATTATCACGGTGGCGAACTACGAGTACTGCTTCTACTACAACTTCGACCAGAGCGGCGAGATCATGTTCGACGTACTTGCCACGGGTATTCTCAGTACTACGCCTGTGGATCCCGACAACAAGGACCCTTGTGAGTTTGGTACGCGTGTTGCGCATGGTGTTCTGGGTCCCTATCATCAGCACATTTTCAACCTGCGCATTGATCCCTGCGTCGATGGTGATGGCAACTCGCTCCAGATTGTGGACAGCGTGCCGATGCCCAGGGACGAATTCAACCCTCACGGCATTGGCTACCGCACCGAGAGCCGTGTCATGAAAGAGTCGGGTACGGAAGAGATTGACGTCGCCAAAGGACGTGTGTTCAAGATTATCAATCCGAACAAGATCAACCCTACTTCGCTGCAGCCTGTTGGATACAAGCTGGTCCCAATTCCATCACAAAAGATCTTGGCGCACCCTGACTCGTGGCATGCTCGACGTTCCAATTTTGGCGACGCGCCGATCTGGGTGACCAAATATAACGAAGGTGAGCTGTTTGCTGCTGGAACCTATACGAACCAAAACGAGGGTGAGGAGGGAATCAAGTCCTGGGTTGAGCGTAAGGACAATGTCGAAAATGATGACATCGTCGTTTGGCACACTTTCTGCTTTACCCATAACCCTCGCCCGGAGGACTTCCCTGTGATGCCTGCTGAGGTGGCTCGCGTGATGCTGAAACCTAACAGTTTCTTTGAATACAATCCCACGCTGGATATCCCGCCAAGCTCGCAGGCGTTTAACCAGAGCGTTCTGTATGATGACACGAAAGCATCTCTGAATGGTTATGCGAATGGTTACGCAAATGGTCACGCGAACGGCCATGCGGACGGCGTCAATGGCGCGACGGAGGTAATGGCCGGCTCTTCGCTCAATGGCTCGTGCTGTGGCAAGACATGATTAGCCTTTTTTTACAAACCAATCTAGAATGCTGGTTATAGATCGAACTTTCCTGATTACCCACTATCTATCCCACTTGCATAAAGACAGTTGACCGGTGTCGCTGTTTGAAGCGCTAAATTTACGCCTAATCATGGGCAGGATAAGACGTATGCACGGGCCATGTCGATAAGATACGCTCTTGATAGAAAGGGTCCGCGCACTCCAAATGCCTGAAATAGATACAAATAGAAGCCCAAGGCTCCTGTAGCTGTACACCCTTGAACATGACCAGCGTTGCCGAGCTCCCTGACGAAAAGGGGACAATGGTGCTCGCCAGTCATGAAGATGCGCAGCTCCTATCCATGGGCCATAAGCCGAGTCTCGAGCGCAACTTTTCTTTTATATCCATGCTAGGGTTAGCATTTGCTATCCTGGATTCATGGACAGCGCTATCAGTTTCTATGTCGCTGGCTCTGCCCAGCGGTGGCCCGAGCTCTGTCATCTGGGGCTTGGTCACAGCAGGAATCTGTAATGTCTGTCTTTCAATGTCATTATCCGAGTTCCTATCCGCCTTCCCGACGGCGGGAGGGCAATACCACTGGGTTGCATTCGTGTCTCCGCCAGCCTATCGCCGCATTTTTTCTTGGATCACCGGTTGGATCAACGTTGGCGGTTGGATTGCTTTGAGTGCCACCGGTGGCCTGCTCAGCAGTCAACTTATCGTCGGTCTAATTGCACTAATGCATCCAAACTATGAGTCCCAGCGCTGGCACCAGTTCTTGATTTACATTGCCTACTCTGTGCTGGGCTTCCTAATCAATGCCTTTGCAACGCCTCTTCTCCCGCTGGCCAATAAGGCAAGCTTCTTTTGGTCAATGCTTGGATTTGTGGTGATTAGCATTGTTGTTCTCGCCACAGCTGCCCCCAAGTTTGCCGACGCAAAGTGGGTCTTCGGCAATTTTTTGAACGAGACCGGCTGGCCGGATGGAATCGCGTGGCTCCTGGGTCTGCTCCAAGGAAGCTTTGGACTGACTGCGTACGATGCGGTGGCGCATATGATTGAAGAAATCCCTAATCCCTCAGTGCAAGGACCGCAAATCATGAATACCAGTGTTCTAGTCGGAATCAGTACCGGATTCATTTTCCTTATGGTGCTTCTCTTTGTCTCGGGCGGTCCTGCAAATGTGGACGAGGTTATTTCGTCCACCCAGACCCCTCTTATTCATATCTTCAAGATTGCGACCAAGAACAATGCGGCTGCAGTCTGTCTTACTTTGTTCCCATTGATCTGCCTCGTGTTTGCGACACTTGGCTTTTTTACAGCGTCGAGTCGTATGACGTTTGCGTTTGCCCGGGATCGCGGAATTCCTTTCTCGCGTCAATTTTCGCATGTGCATACAACGCTCAAACTTCCTTTGAATGCACTGATGCTGACTATGGCCGTTGTGATTATTTTCGGCTGCATCTTCCTTGGTTCGTCAAGCGCATTCAATGCCATTACATCGGCATCTGTCATTGCTTTGAATTTGACGTATGGAATTCCGATCGCAATTAATTGCGCTCAAGGACGGAGCAAGCTCCCTCCCAGGGCATACAAGCTTAGCCCTCTTGTGGGATGGACAGTGAACATTGTGGGTCTCATCTATGTCTCTGTCACTACGGTCCTCTTCTTTTTCCCGCCCGAGGTGCCTACAACGGGAAGCAGTATGAACTACGCTATTGTTGCATTTGTCTTTTGGCTAACTATTTGCGTTGTTTACTGGTTCACAACTGGACGCAAAACGTACGAAGGCCCCTTGCTCGATGGTGTGCTGCACAGCCAACCGCAAAGCTTGGCAGACATTGCCATTGCGGCTGCCGACCATACGGAATTCAACATTGACGACAAAATCAAGATGGATGGAAAGGATACCCCCATTTAAAGTAAATGGTCCTTTCGTAAATAGAATACAGTGCATACGAACTACAACTACGAGTACCATAACGTCGAGCGCATAACGAAGTTAAACGTTCGTTTCCATTACGAATTGCGCATAGTGTCTGCTGTCGCTCTTGGATCAAGCAGGGTAACGAAGCGAGTGTATGGCAGGAGCGGTAGAGATACATCGCGTATATGCTGGGTTGGACACAGAGAGGTATGTGATTTCCTGGGTAAGTTGCGTAACGTACGTAGCAAAGTGGGGTGATTGTACAGAGTAAAACAAGAGCCAAAGAGGATTAGTGGCCGCAGTGAGTCGATGAACTTTGAACCCTTGTGTGTAGGCCAAGTATACGATATTGTATACTAGCATCATCCACGCATTGGGAAAAGCACCGAGCGCCGCAAACGAAGGCCCGTCTCCAATCGGACGCAAGCCCGAAAACCGTCTTGGGCGTGGCGGTGGTGTCGGAGCTCGGGACGTATTGGTGTCGGGCGGCACGTACATCATACTGTCCATGGCAAGCAAAGACATGGTCGATGGTTGCACGGGCTTGGGCACTTCGGGCTTGGTCGTAAACTTGGTGCTTAACGTGTTGAACGTGGACTGGGAAATGTAGAGTGCATGCTCCGACGTACTGAGCGCGCCTGGGAATACGCTAGAAGGGCGCAAGAATACACGCCCATGTCCAAATTTGATGGTAAACGGAAGCTGGAGGCCGAGGTAGATGGCCAATTGTCGCACAAGCGCAGCAGTATGGTATACAGCACCGTTGATATCGTCGCGGCGCAGAGTGATCATGTTGTGCAGACTGGGAAAGGGCTGGTCGCACAGATCCCATTGTGCGCGACTCCGAGACGTGGTGCTCGTTCGTTGTGACTCGGTGCTTGACTGCGAGGAGCTCAAATCTGGCGGATCGCGAGGGACGACGTGGTAAATGTGCAAGAGCTGTTTGCCCAATCGCTGGCGCTCGCTGTGTGAGAATAAGCACATACCTCTGCAGTCGTTTGGCAGTCAATTCCTGCTGCACGAGTAGCTCCTGGAGCGCCACGAGCTTGTCGTACCGAGGCCCGAGAGTGGCGTCGCTTGGCACGAGGAGCTCCTCGTGACTGCGCTGAAGTGCTTCGCGGCGCACTCGTATCTGGGTTCGTCTCTCGTCGATCTGCGCTTGGAGCAGCGCGGTAACATCGTGTGCACGTTCGACGACGCTGCGCATGTCGTCGCATTGGCATCGCTGTGCCTTGAGCTGCTGCTGCAGTCGGAGGCTCGTGAGAGGTCCCGGCGCTTCTGATCCGTCTCCATACGCAAAAGGATCGGGTATCACGTCCTTCTCCCGCTTGGGTGTAGAATCTGGCGCGCACAAGTAGGGTGATGCATTGCGGTCCTGTAGCTGCACCTTGAGGCCATCGATCTGTGACGCGATGCGAGTATGGTCTTTTTGGTGCGCCGCTAGTCGATATGCAATGCAGTTCGTGCAGTATAATGAGTCCGAGTGTATGCGGCACTGTGCGCACATTGCCCGACGTTGTGACTCGTCCCGGCTCCGTACGACCATGGCGGACCGGCGTGTGGGGAAGCCAACTTTAATTTATAGCGACGTCTTTATCTACCCTAAAAGGAGAGAGGAAATATGTTTCGCAGAGCGTGGTCTAGTGGTTAGGACTTCTCATTTACATCCAATGTGGACTGAGACGATCCCCGGTTCAATCCCGGGCGTTCTGATTTTTTATAATTTTTTTGCCCGAGGGCCATCGCTTCGTATGGACATTCTACTCATTACGCACCACACTTCCAGTGGGCAATGTCACCGTCGACCATCTCGTACGTCTTGCCCTTCTGCGCGAGCTTGCCGTTTGCACGGCACGCGTTTTCGCTGCCGGCCTCCTTGAGGTCCTCAAAGGCCATGATATCACCACAGACGAACTTGTTCTCGAAGTCGGTGTGGATGACACCAGCGGCGGCCGGAGCCTTGATACCGCGGCGGATCGACCAGGCGCGAACCTCGTCGGGGCCTGCGGTGAAGTAGCGGATGAGGTCGAGACCGTCGTAACCACTCTTGGTGATCTTGCCGAGCGCGCTGGTAACGCCCTCGCCGAGCTTGGCGAGGTACTCCTTCTGCGCGGACTCGTCCTCGAGCGAGAAGAGCTGCTCCTCGAGCGAAGCCGAGAAGGGGATCAGCAGGTCACCGGGGTTGTTGTTGTCGATCCACTCCTTGATCTTCGGGAGCCACTTGTTCTTCTTGCGGACGTAGTCGCGCTCGCTGAGGTTGACGAGGTAGATGACCGGCTTGGCGGTCAGCAGCTTCATCTCGTTGATGATGTCCACCTGTCGGTCAGTACATGTTCTCTTGTCAATGCAGGGCGAGATCAGTATAGGAGTGTATCTCATTTGGACCTTGTTCGGGGCCCTCGACGAGCTGGGTTAAGATGTTCGAGTGCGATGCACTCTTTATCATCCTCTGTCGCCCTGCGTGCAATACGTACCTCCTTCGCATTCCAGTCGCCCTTGCGGACGTCCTTGTTGTCCTCCTGGAGGCACTTGAGCACCTTTTCGATGACCGCCACTTCCTCCTTCTTCTTGCGGTCCTCGAGCGAGTTGTTTCCCGCCGAGCGCGCGACCTTGCGCGCGTTGTCGAGAGTCTTCTCGACCCACTCAATGTCCTTCAGACGCAGCTCAGTCGAGATGATGTCCATGTCACGGGTCGGGTCGACGTCGCCCTCGACGTGGACAATGTCCGAGTCGTCAAACGCACGCACCACCTGGAAGATACCGTCGACGGCGCGGACGTGCGACAGGAAAGCGTTACCGAGACCCGCACCCGTACTCGCACCGGCGGTAAGACCGGCAATATCGACACAGGTCAGGAAAGCAGGCACCTCGGACTTGGGCTTGTAGAGGTCGCAGAGCCAGAGGAAGCGGTCGTCCGGCACCTTCACACGGGCCTCCTCGGGTTCGATGGTCGCGTATGGGAAGTTGGCAGCCTTGCCGAGATCGCACTTGGCGATCGTGTTGAACAGCGTCGACTTGCCGACATTAGGCAGACCGACAATGCCCATCTGCAGGTTGTTCGAAGGGCGTCCAAGACGCGGCTTCTCAGCAACAGGGGCGTTCTTCTTAGGCGGCATATTCTTTGGAACCTTTAGCTTTTTTTCAACAGGTACACTCGTATGCAATGCGCGCCACACCAGAGTACAAGTATCCCAGTGTCGTGCGAACCGAAACATCGCCGCCTGGCCGTCTTCGCGGTGCAACGGCAAAAGTTCACGTGACGAATGCAGTGCGTCATGATTACGTCATTGTTTGCCATGTGCAGAGCGCGGCGCGCGCCGTCCTCGCCGCTCCGCCGTTTGACTCTACTTTGTGACGATGCGCTGTGCGGTGTATCTCGCGATTGCCCTGACCTTGGTCGCGGCCGTGGTGGCGAGTGAGGGTATGTACCAAGGCTAACATAGGCGTCGCACCTTCTCAGGCCCCTCTGGACCGCCGTCAGGCCGCGCTCGGCGGCGGTGGCGGCCAGCCGACGACCCAGCAGTCGCTCGAGTCGATCTCGGGCTACACCCCTCCGCCCTCGTCGTCGACCCCCACGCCCTCCAACTTCAAGCAGGGATCGATCCTCTCCACTTCGGATATTGCCGGCTACGCTGACGCGAAAAAACTGACGAGCGCTGCTATGCTGGCGACGACCCCGTTGCCCTACCTCGCTGCTGCTGTGGCCGTTATTGCTGGTGCGATTCTCTTCTAAGTGTGCACGCTGTGTAGATAGAGGCTCCTTGGAAGGTGCAGGGAGTACCTCCATGACTAGATATAGATGATATGGTTTATCCAAACAAATCCGAGGCGCTCGCCGAACCCAGGGACAGGTCGGCCCAGAGCGCCGGGCGCTGCTTGCGCAGCGTCTCGGTATCGGTGCGCTGGAGCTGCTGGTGCGCAGGGAGTGTTGGCGCAGGCTCCGGCGCTTTCTCGTTCTTGGCCTTGGTGCTCATCGCGCGCGGCGCACCAATCTTGCGCGGCCCACGCGAGAAAAAGTCGGTGAGTGTCGCAGGCTCGTCGATCCAGCGCACGGCGTAGCCCCGCGTGGCTGCGGGCCGCACCGTGCCGAGCGGAGCAAGAGACGGCTCGCTCGCTGCCTCTGTCTTGCGCCGCGATCCTGTGGGCCGCACGGCTTCTTCGAGCATTGTCTTGGCCGTCGCCCAGCTGAAGCGCACGATGCCGGCCCATCCAAATACCGGGTCGAGCGTCTCTTGGAGGTAGCGCACGGTTTTTGGGTCGCCGGGGTAGCCGCTTCCGGTGATGTACACGCTCTCTTCATCATCGCGCTTGCGCTTGTCGCCCGCGCCCGGCTCGAGCGGCAGGCTGCGTTCCGCGTACATCCAGTGCTCGATGCAGCGGTCGCGCGTCACCTTGGCAGCGATACTCGCCGCGCCGACGACCGGATAGATGGCGTCGGCCTTTTTTGTGACGGTCCACTCAATATGCGGATGCCTGGGAAAGTGCGACTGCAGCAAGCGCGCGTACGCCCCCGGCTCGCCGACCGTGTCGACAAAGATCTGGGTGAGATAAAGCACCTACTTTTGTCACGTCCACGCCCGAGTCGAGGACGCCCTGGATGAGCATGACGGTAGCGTCGCTGCTCTGTGCATTCAGATTATGCGGCCGGCGCTTGAGCATGCCAGCGGAGATGTCCTGAGGCGACATCACGCGTACGGCCCAGCCTGGGTCAGCGACGTGACCTACCCATCGATGCGTGGTTTTCGAGCAGGGCTGCAAGGAGCGCGTCGCGGCGCTCCGGCGTAAGTGTCTTGGAGTCGGCAAACCCCACACCGCGCAGCGCCTCTTGCTGGTCCTCGGGGCAGTACGCAATGCCGTAGACGAGCGGACCTACATAAGAGAAAATACGTACCGAGCACTGGCCCACGCCCCGCCTCGTCCACGCCGAGCACGCACGGGACGCGCTGCGTCCCCGAGCCCCCCACGCACTGGTCAGGTATCGGCGAGCGCCACGTATACGACGCAGTAAGCGGCGCCGCGCGCACGGACGGCACCGCGTCGTCGGCCATCGCGTCGAGGAGGATGCTGACTAAGCCGATTTCTTGCGACGATGGAAGAGCGCTTGGGCGAGGTGAGCGGCGCGCTGGCGGCTGCGACGCAGACCGCCGCGCAGCTCCCGTCGTCGACTGATCTCGACTTTTACTGCTCGATTGACCGCGGGGTGCAGCGCTCGCTCGCGGATGCGACCGAGCGCCTCGGGCAGGTGATGCGCGCAATGCGCTCGTGGATCGCCGATGGCGAGACCGAGGCTGGCATGGACGACGCCGAGCAGCTCGCAGCGCCGAGCACCTTTACGACGGCCGTCGGAGACCTGGTTGATCAGCTGCTGGAGCGCACCGACGTGTACCTGGACGAGTACGAGGGCCGCCGCCCGATCGCCGCGCCGGAAAAGAGCAAGGCCAAGGCCGAGGCCGAGGCCGAAGAGGACCTGCTGCAGAGTGGGCCGCTCCCGGCGCATATTCTCAATGCACAGATCCCGCATCCCCAGCGCCTCTTTACGACGCAGCCGGACAACCGCGCAGACCACAAGTGGAGCCGGCCGCTGCGCCTCGGCAAGCCGAATGCCAAGGTGCCGCTCGGCTGGCGCGACCCCCGCTGGGACACGGCCGAGGGGCTGATCGTCGGGCCGTACAGCGTTGAGGGCGATCCCCGCCTTAATCCTTATCATGTCGAGATTTATCAGACCGACGTGCCAAAGAGCGCGTTCGACACACCCCAGCCCCAGGCGCCCGAGCCCCTGGATGTGCGTCGGCCCACCGCCTCGACGGACCGCTGCCCGTTTGCGTGGGTGCGCACTGCGGCTGAGCTCGATGCGCTTAAGGCACACCTTGCCGAGGACCGCGTAAAGGAGATCGCCGTCGACTTGGAGCACCACAACAAGCACTCGTACCTCGGCATTGTGTGCCTGATGCAGGTGAGCACGCGGTACGGCGACTGGATCGTGGACACGCTCTCGGACGAGGTGCGCGAGCACGCCGAGGTGCTCAACGAGGTTTTTACCGACCCTGCCAAGATCCTCGTGCTCCACGGCGCGGACCACGATATCCTGTGGCTGCAGCGCGACCTCGGCGTGTATGTCACCTGCTTGTTCGATACGTACCACGCGACGAATGTGCTCCCCTTTTCGGTGCACTCGCTCGCGTTCCTGCTGCAGCGCTACACCGAGTTCGAGGCAGACAAGCGCTTCCAACTCGCCGACTGGCGCATCCGGCCGCTGCCGAAAGAGATGCTGTACTATGCGCGCAGCGACACGCACTCGCTCCTGTATATCTACGATAAGCTACGCGAAGAGCTGCAGCAGCAGGGCGGCCAGCACGCGATCCGCGAGGTGTTTGAGCGCAGCAAGGCCACCGCGTCCAAGGTCTACGCCAAGGAGCCGTGGGACGAGCAGGGCGACTCGCGCTCGGGCTGGCACACGCTCTGGCTGCGGCACGGCGGCGAGCTCGCGCGCGCCGCGCCACAGAACAAGGCCGTCGCCCAGATGGGCAAGGAGGAGCGCATGATGCGCTGTCTGCACCGCTGGCGCGACACGGTCGCCCGCGAGGAGGACGAGGGCGCGCAGTACCTCTTGTCGATCTCGTCGCTGATGCACCTCGTTTTTCGCATGCCGACGACGCCGGAAGAGGTCAAGCGTGCGGTGCCCGCGCAGGCGCAGGCCGTGCGCAAGCGCGCCACGGAGCTCGCGCAGGTAATCCAGGAAGAGATCGAGGCGTACAACCGCGATGCACAGCGCAGGGGCGCCGACGCTCAGCAGCAGCTGACCGAGATGCTCGGCGACGCGTCGGCCGACGATCTCGGTGAGGCTGTGCCCGTCCCGTCGGCGGTCGCCGAGGCGCGGCTTGCAGGCGGCGCGCCGACCGTGCAGACGTCGCTGTGGGCGCGCCACGAGCCAATGGCCGTGCCCCGCGCGCGCCTCTTTCACGGCATGCTCACAGCCGATGGGCGCGGTGCGATATCTGGGGGCGAAAAAAAGCGCAAGTCGCTGTTTGATCTTCCGGAGCAGAAACCGAGTGCACTTACGCGCATCCGCGGGGAGTGTGCCGAGGTGCTGCGCAAGGTGTTTGGCGGGCATGTGGGCGACGGCGAGAAGGATGCGAACGACAGCGGCGACGACGAAGCCGATGACGACGAGGCCGGCGACGACGAGGCGGACGAGGCCGCACATGTGCAACAGACGCGGAAGCATACAGCCGATGCGACGCCCACTCCATCCGCCTCAGCCTCTGTGGATCCCTCTCCCCACGCGGCGCTCGACGACTCCGAGGACGAGATCGTGCCTGTAAGCAAAAAGGCTCGCTGGTCCAAAGACAAGAAGCGGCAGCGCAAAGAGGCGCAGAGCACCGTCGCGCCCTTTGACTACAGCACAGCGACGTCGGTCCTCGACGCGAAGCGCGCGCCCCCGACCTCGGACCTGCTCGCAAGTGCACCGCGCAAGCGCAAGAACAAGGCGCAGGATACCACGATGCCCAAGACGGCCAAGCGAAAGAGCGACGTGCGCAGCGGTAACCGGAGCGGGACGTTCGCGAAGAAATTGTAAGACCGTATCGTAGTCGTCTATGCAGCACTTATATATTTCATCATGTCACGGATCACTTCTCCCAAGAGTACTTGGGGCGCGTGCCGCATGCGGAGCTCAGGCCGTCGGTAAAGTCGGCGACCGAGCCCGACTTGGGGTAGGTAGGGAACTGGCCGACCTGATTGCCCTGCGGGATCATGTCGAGCAGCGAGTACTTCCTGCCAATTACTGGCGGCGGGCCAGCTTGAGGGTTGTCCGAGGTATTCGCGCGGAAGTTGAAAAACATCGAGCCGCCGGACCAGCCGTAGACCTTTAGTTGTGTGTTGAGGTAGTCGGTGGTGAACTGAGAAGTATTGACATTGGTCACTGCCGAGTACTCGCCCATCACTGTCGGGATCGGAAAGTCCTTGCCTTGGGTGCCGAGCTTGCAAATGTTTTGCGAAATGTCGTCCTGGTCTTCCGGCTCGGGGGTCTGGTACCATGCGGGGTAGGGGTGGTCGTCAAAGATGACCATCGAAGGATCCTGCTCCTCCATAAAGTCAGACCAGTATTTGTACGGGTCGTCGACAAATGCGTGGTGAAGAACAAGAGGCATGTTGTACTTCTTCGCGGCGTTGATGCTAAAGGTGTAGAACTCTTTGAGCGTCGAGAGTCGCGTCTTGTTAGAACCCATCGACTGCGGCTCGTTCACCGGAGTAAAGCCAGCAATCACTGAGCGCGCAGGGTGCTTGTCCATCCACTGGAGCATCGTGTTGACGATCTGCTTCGAGTACTGCTGGTTCTGGTCCTCGTACCAATTGCCTTTCTGCGCGGCTTCAGGTCCAGCAACCGTCGACATGTTGCGGCCGCTCGACTGGTCGCCGTTTTGGCTGCCCGGCAGACCGTGCAGGTCAACAAGCACATACATTCCGCGCCTCCACGCCCAGTTGAGTGTCGCCGAAAAGTAGGCAAGCTGCGAGGCGTTGACGTACGGCTCGTTCACCTTGCTCGAGTCAAAAAAGGGCCAGTAGCCAATCGGCACACGGACCATGTTGATGCCGAGCTTCTGGAACTGGTCCATGTGGTCCTCGACGAACCACGTCGCCATGTGGTTGTTCAGCACGTCCTTCATCTTCTGGGGGCCGAGATTTTTCGACATGGTGTACTCGTCCCACGCATCGGCGCCACCAGTCTGCACCATCCAGTCTTCAAAGAGCCAGCGCTCGAGCAGGAACTGGCCACCGGCATTCACACCGTACACCTTCTTGTTCGAGTCGGTCCAGTCCCACGGCGGTAGCGCCGCGAGCTTCGGCGAGGTCGTATCGGGGTTCGCGACGTTGTCCTTGTTGCCATTCGCCTTGGCAATGTTGGACTTGGCATCTCCGTGCTTCTTCAGGCCTGCGCCGAGACCCGCGCCGAGCGCAACAGCGAGGATAATCACGATTAGCAAGCCCAGCAGCGCCCACTTGCGCCAGCCAGAAAGCCAGCCGGCCGACTTGTGTGGCTTGCCATCCAGGCCCTGGTACTCCGCGTCGCGGCCACGGCCCGGCGAGCCAGCCGCGTGCAGGTTCTGAGTCGAGGCATTGTTCAGCTGGCCCCGCGACGGTGGCGAGTTCAGTCCGCCAAATTCCTGCGAAGGCGCGCTGAACATTTGGGCATTCCGCGTGTGCGGCGACGTGTAGCCCGCGGCGGCGGCCGCAGCACGGGCAGCCGCCGTACCGCCGGACGGGTACGAGTCTTGATTCTGCTGCTTCGCATAAGCAGGGACGTTGGACGGCGACAAGGGCATGCCGCCTTCGTACGGGCTCTCTGTGCGACCGTGGACCAGCGAGCTATCCACCGGCGTGTGTGAAGGGTACGCTCCCTTTTGGGGCGTGCCCGTTTTGGCGCCTTCGTCGAAAAAGAACGAGTTGCTGTTGGCGAATGCGTCGTTGTAGTCGGGCCCGTAGACGTTCGTGCGCCCGCCACGGAGGGACGAGGCATCGTGGAAGGACTCGTCCATGCCCGGCTCCGCATCCAGATACGGGCCCTGGCGCAGGGGAACGGCCTGCTGTCCGGGGCTGTACGCCCAGCGCGGATGGTCCGCCTGCAGGTTCGCCGGGACCAGCGCAGGGCTGTCAAAGTTGGGGCTACGCTCAGGTGTGAAGTCGTAGTTTCCCTGTGAGTAGTACGAGTCCTGCGGTTGAATGGCCTGGCCGCCCAGCTGTGGCGAGCGCTGGAACTGCTGCTGCTGCTGCTGCTGGACTGGCTGCTGCGAGAGATGCTGCTGGGGCAGATGCGGCGACAGGTGTTGCTGGGGCTTGTGCGGGTGTGCGCCCGAGTACGTCTGGTGATCCATCGGCGGGCTGCTCATGGGGTAAAAAACGCCGCTCTCGCTGCCGAACGAGGGATCGCGCTGCTGCGTGCGCTCACGGAGCTGGTCCATAGGAAACTCCTGCGGCAACGACGGCGCATTGTGCGACGGTGAAAAAGACATGGTGGACCAAGAAACGCACCGGTCTCGAGTGACCTATTTAGTACGTTCGTCGCGGGAATCCGAGGGGTATGAAACGAAGAACCGTGCGTTTCTGCCCGGCTTCGTGCGCAGAGAATCTGTTAGTAATTAATACCGCGTTCTCTAATCGCGTCGGCGCCACGCCCCTGCAGGGGGAAATTCGATTCGCAGTGCGCGCCGTGCAACGTGTGGCAGGAAAACCAAAATAGACTCTACTTTCGGCCGAAATATGCATGCGACCTGCAATAAGGGGCTTCAAGGGCGGAAGTCCGGCGCTACATGAGATCGTCTATTTTCATCGGCATCTCGTCGATTTGCGTGCTGGGTGAGCGAAAGAAACGCACCTGTAGTATTGCTCGATATCCCGCAGGATCTTGACGTCGTCGACCGTGACAAAGTTGATCGCGACACCCTTGCGGCCGAAGCGGCCTGAGCGGCCGATACGGTGGATGTAGTTCTCGCGGTTGCTGCGTCAGTCGCGGTACGTACGTAGGCAAGTCATAGTTGATCACGAGCGACACGTTCTGCACATCGATACCGCGCGCCCACACGTCGGTGGTGATCAGGACGCGGCTGCTGCCCTGCCGGAACTCGTTCATGATCGCATCGCGCTCCTTCTGCTGCATCTCGCCGTGCATGCTGCTGATCTGGAAGTTGTTCTCGCGCATCCGCTCCGTCAGCCAGTCCACCTTGCGGCGCGTGTTGCAGAAAATCACGGCCTGCGTGATGGTCAGCGTGTCGTACAGATCGCACAGCGTATCAAACTTCCACTCCTCCTTCTCGACCGCAACAAAGAACTGCTTGATGCCTTCGAGCGTGAGCTCGTCGCGCTTCACCAGAATCCGCACAGGGTCCGTCATGAACTTGGTCGTCATCTCCAGCACGTCGTTCGGGAGCGTCGCCGAGAGCAGCACGACCTGCGTCGCAGGGGGGAGGTAGCGGTAGATATCGTAAATCTGGTCCTTGAAGCCCATGTTGAGCAGCTCGTCGCTCTCGTCCAAAATAAGCATCTTGATGTTCTTGGTGCGCAGGTTGCGGCGCCGAATCATGTCGAATACACGGCCAGGCGTGCCAGAGACAATGTGCTGGCCGTACTCGAGCTTACGGATATCCTCGCCGACCGACGTGCCGCCGATGCACGCGTGGCACTGCACGTTCATGTAGTCGCCGAGCGCGAGCACGACGCTCTGGATCTGCGTCGCAAGTTCGCGCGTCGGGCTCAGCACCAGCGCCTGCGTGTCGCGCAGCGCCGTGTCGATCGTCTGGAGCATCGAGATGGAAAAGGTGGCCGTCTTACCCGTTCCCGACTGCGCCTGCGCAATCACATCACGGCCGCGAATGATGGGCAGGATCGCACGCTGCTGGATCGCCGACGGCTTTTCGAAATCTGGGTTAGGAAAAAAAGAAACGCACTGTATGCATAAATGCCGCGCAAGAGATCGTCCTTGAGGCCGAGCGAGTCAAAGGTGGGGGCGACCGTCACCTCCTCGCTGCTCTCGAACGCGAGATTCGTGTGCACGTCCTGCGTTAGTCGGCGCACGTACCGCCATCGTCGCTGTCGTCGGCGAAGAAAAGCCACGTGGCTCCGTTTTGGCGACGACGATGGCGGAGACGTCGGTGTTTGAGCTGGCGCGCAGGACGCACGAGGAGATTGAGCAGTACGAGGATGCGCTCGTGGATACGCTGATCCACCCGCCGAACTCTTCGTCGAAGCGGCTGAATATGCACTGGGAGCTCGTCTCGTCCGAGCTCCTGGACAAGATCGTGGGGCAGTACGAGTCGCTGAGCGCCATGTACGCAGACCGCGACCAGGAGCGCGTGGCCGAGTGGGAGGCGCTGGGCCGCCAGGACGAGACGGACACAGAGAATGGGCCGTACGCAGAATTTTACAAGCGCCTCGACAAGGTGCAAGAGTACTACAAACGATACCCCGAGAACGCCGTCGCGCTGCAGACGACCGCCACGCCGTCGATCCTCGCACGCGGCGAGGAGCTCATGTCGGACTTTTCAATCATGGACCGCGAATTTAGCGGCGAGGAGATGGGCGGCCGTTTCCTCGACTTGTACGTTCAGTACGAGATGTACATCAACCTGAAAGGCGTCGAGCGCATCTCCTACCTCGAGTACCTCGCGCGCCTCGACCAGATGTGCGGCGTGCGCGCGGGTGTCCCGATGTCAACCAAGCGCACCGAGGCCTACCACGCGTACGTGACGAGTCTCCGCACCTATCTTTCCTCTTTTCTGCACAAGTCGCGGCCGCTCGAGGATATGGACGCGCCCGAGACGCACGCCGCCGAGTTCTTTGAATCAAACTGGGAGCGCGGCACGGTGCCGGGCTGGGAGGACAAGGAAGAGGCGCTGTTTGGCGACAAGAGCCTCGACAAGGACCCGTCCGAGGGCATTTGGTGCGACGCGTGCCAGCGGCACTATGCCAAGCAGACCGTGTACGACGCGCACCTCTCGTCCACCAAGCACAAGAAGCTCGAGGAGCGCCTGCGGAATGGCGAGCTGCGCCCGCAGGCGCCCAAGCACGTCGACACGGCGCTCGAGCAGGCCAAGCGCCTCGCCAAGGCCAAGGCGCTCGCACGCGACGAGGTGATTGTCCAAGCGCTCGCACGCAAGCTCCGCTCCGTGCGGGAAGATACGCGCTCGAACGTCGAGCGCAAGGCCGCGCTCACCGACCGCGAGCGCCAGGACGAGGCCGAGGCGCTCGAGGCCGAGACCGAGGAGGCGCTCGCGACCGGCGGCATGGGCTACGAGCGCGCGATCGAAAAGGCGGCCCGCGAGTCAGACTCGACGGAAAAGGTGCACAACCCGCTGAAGCTTCCCCTGGGCTGGGACGGCAAGCCGATTCCGTTCTGGATGTACAAGCTGCATGGCCTGAGCGTCGAGTACAAGTGCGAGATCTGCTCGGACCACATCTACCGCGGCCGCAAGGTCTTTGAGAAGCACTTTCAAGAGGCGCGGCACACCTTTGGCATGCGCGCACTCGGCCTCCCCAACACGGTGCAGTTCCGCGACGTGACACGCATCCAGGACGCGTTTGCCTGTACGTATTTCTACTGACGCAGTGTATGAAAAGCTGAAGCAGCAGCAAAAGCTCGAGCACGTCGACGACGGAGACACGGAGGAGATCGAAGACGAGCATGGCAACGTACGTCGCACCACTCACACAGGCATACACGCGCAAGACATACGAGCTGCTCAAGCGCCAGGGTCTTTTGTAGAAGTAGTGCCACGTGGTTTCTCACTCCGGTCGCGATGGTGAGCTCGGGCCAGAGCGCGCCCGTCTCGGACGCCCAAGGGCGCGGGGGACAGGGGAATCGGCAGGGGAAGAAGAAGGGACAGAGTCTGAACCATGTACGTGCCGCGTCTTATGCAGCTTCTTTCGTTTACCCTGCCGCCACGGGCGCCGCCGCCCAGCGCGCCGCGCCGCGCACGGCGCGTCGATGCACGGCCGTTTAACCGCGAGCGTACGTTGCGAGACTAATGCAGGCTATGTCAATGCACAGTACCGCTTCGTGATGAAGCCGACGTACGATTGCACGATGCACTTTGCCAACCCCGATGCGCCACTCCCTTGGCAGGACATTGTGCAGGTCGTGATGAGCTCCACGTCCGACCTCGCTGTGACCGCAGCGCAGAGCGACGCGACGTGTCCGATCTGCCTCTCGCCGCCGAGTGCGCCACGCATCACGCGGTGCGGGCATGTGTACTGCTACGCATGCATCCTGCACTACTTGACGGTCGCCGAAGAGGGCACGCGGCCCAAAGGCATCTCGACGCACCGCCACTGCAAGCGGTGCCCGATCTGCTGGGACGACGTGCACGCAAAAGACCTCAAGGCCGTGCACTGGCTCGACGCCCGCCGCAACGCGGCGCAGTTTACGCATGCGTACCTCGCGGAAAAAGGAACAGAGGGCGGGGAGGAGCCGGGCGTCACGACGCTGCGCCTCGTCGAGCGCCCGCAGAGCACGACGCTCGCGCTTCCGCGCTCGGCGGCGTGGCCGCGCGCTGCGCAGCCAGAGGGCGTGTACTGCTTCCAGCCCGACGCGCTCGAATTCGCACGCATCGTCATTGCCACCCCCGAGTTTCTCGCCGCGTCGCTCGAGCGCGACATTGGCGAGATCGAGAAAGAGGTCGTGGTGCTCCAGCAGTACACGCCCGACGAGCTCAGCGTCGAGTTTCTGCACGTCGCGAAGCAAAACCTCGCCGAGCAGGTGGCGCGCGTCCACGCCCAGCTCGAAGGGCGCGCGCTGCATCGTATCCAGGTGGCACGCAACGCCGTCGCGCACGCACACGACACGCAGGACGCGCACGAGCCGCCGGGATCGTACTTTTTCTACCAGGCGGCCTCGGGACAAAACATTTTCATTCATCCGCTCGACGTCAAGGTGCTCCTGGCGCACTTTGGGGCTTACGCTCACTTTCCCGACACGCTGCGTGTTGTCGTCCAGCATGCAGAGGAGGGGACGATGGACGAGACGCTGCGCCGCAAGTGCAAGTACATTGCGCACCTTCCCATGTCCTCGGACGTGACCTTTCTCGAGGTCGACTGGGCACAGACCTCGGCGCGCTTCGCCGACACCCAAGGCGCGATCGAGTGGAAGCCGTTCGAGGGCATGCTCAAGCAGCGCTGGAACCGGCACAAGGAAAAAGACGCCCGCGAGAACCGCGCGCGTGCCAAGGCGGAAAAGGGCGCACAGCGCAGCCAGCCGCCGCCGGAACCGAGCGAATTTGCGTACATGCCGGACGCTACGCTCTCGTTCCGCGATTCGGCCATGATCGGTGCAGAAATGCACTTTCCAACGCACCCAGGCGTCGAGGAGGATGCGCTGGGGCAGTCCGTGCCGTTTCCTAGCATTGCGTCGACCCCCAAGTCGCACTCGGCTCAGAAAACCGTGTGGGGGACGCCGGCCGCGCCGAGCACCGCCGCGGATCCGGCACTCCCGGATACGCGCGTGATGGACGATGCTTGGAACGCACTCGAGCATGCGAACGACGCGCCACAGACGGAGCAGCAGCCTGCGCCGTCGGCACGCAGCCAGAAACGCAAGCCGAAACTGATCCTCACCGGCGGCGGGCGGGGAATGGGGTAGCTTCCATTAGCTGCGAATTGTAAACTAGTTACATATTTTTCATAAGATAAAAATGTTCGACATGACATAAAGAGACTTGAAAAGCCTTATTGTTTTATCGGGCGAGCCGGAGAAAAAGAGCGAACTTAGTAGACGTGCTGCTGGTTGGGGTAGGTGGGGGGAGCATAGCCTTCGTGCGCATCCACGGCGTGCTCGGCGGCGGGGACAAACTCGTCGTGCTGGTAGTCGGCGGAATCCTCCTTGGGGAGCTTCTCGTCATAGTCGTACTCGTTCGCAAGCTCGTCGGTGGCGAGCACATCGTCGGTGCCCATGAGCGAAAGGTCGAAGCCGTTCTGGGCGAGGTACTCGCGGAAGTCTTCGTCCTCCTTGGCCTGACAGTTCGGCTCGCGCTCCGTGATGCAGAAAGTAATGATCAAAAGTGCCAAGCAAGCAAGCCCCGAACCCAGGTAGAAAGGCGCGGTGTACCACAGATTGTCGGTGGAATTGCCCTCAGCATCCTCCCAGTGAGATTGGAGCTTCTGGAACGCATAGGTTCCACCGAAAGCACCGACCTTGCCGATAGCCGCCGCGATACCGTAGAACTGGCCCTTGACACATGTCGCACACGACTTGGAGGCAAGCAGACCCAGGTTGTCACCAGGGCCCATCTCACCGAAAGACAGGAAAAGACCATAAACCACACAGAAGGCGGCAATGTGGCTGCTAAGTTTCGAGTAGAGGCCCGACATAATAAAGCCGACGATGATCTGCAGCGTCAGGCCGATCATGTAGGTCTTCTTGGGGCCAATAAAGTCGACAATGCAAGCGCCGAAGAAAGATCCGGGAAGATAGAAGCTGGTAATGAGAGTAGCCCAACCAAAGGACTGCCATTGCGGGGCACTGTCACCCAAGATAGTGTCGGTGATCACCGAGGAATAGAGGCCGAAGGGGTAGCTGATGAAGTCATAGATGAACCAGGCGAGCGAGATGGCCGCAAGTTGGAACCAGTAGCGCTTGAGGATGAGGCCGTAGGGGATCTTGTTGTATTTGATGGCACCCTTTTGGAAGTTCTTGGACTGCTCCATGACAAGGCGGAAGGGCAGCACAATAAGACACGGCACAACACCAAGGCCGACCAGCAGACGCCAGATAAGACGGTTGTGTTCCTCGCCGCAGATCCAAGTAAGGATAACACCGACAAATGCCGACGTCACAAAGCCCATGTCGATAGCAAAGTTGGTAACGAAGACGAAAGGACCGTGCTGGAAACGCTTGGGCATCTCCTCGGTCTTCTCTGCAGCGGCGACCGAGCCGGTGGGGTACTCTGCACCGATACCGACACCGGTGAAGAAACGCCAAGCAATAAACATTTGGATCATGCCCTTCGCATCACCCTTGTAGTAAGAGCCAGCAGTTAGGGCAGTGAATACTAGGACAATCAACGTCGCCATGATCATACCGTTCTTGCGGCCAACAACATCGGAAAGGTAGCCGAAGATAAGCATACCGACGACGGTACCAGCAAAGGCAATAGAAGTAACAAGCTCAGAGAAATCATTCTCCGTGTAGATCGGCTTGTAGAGCTTTTTGAGGATGGTGTTCACCATACCGACCGAGTTGTTCACGTAGCCGTCCGAGAACAGAGCGGCACCACAAGCGACAATGGTACCAAACTTCTTCCAGGAAAACTTGCGGTCAACATCCCGGATGATGGGAGCATCGAGTACGGTCTCCGACATCTTGGATAGTGGCAGGGGACTGAGAGACGCAAACTCTCGACACCTAGACTTTTTAAACTCTTGACGCTAGTGCCCTATAATGACCAGGTCCCTGCGCACTTGCTCTTTGAGTGCGCACGTGCGCTTGCTGAGCTGCGGGCATAATGCAATTCAAGCGCGTACCTGTAGGGGATTGGGTTAAATTTAGACTCGACAGGATCGAATAAACGCCCAAATTGGAACGTTCATTATACGCACATGGCCCCCCATTGGGCCGGGCGAGCGACACTGTCCTATTCACGTGAAGCTACGCATACCACGCAAGCCCCCTACCTGGTCAGGCATTGCGGAGGATTCTCAGTGTCGAGGGACGGGACTTGGCTCATCGCAAGCCAAGGGTGGTGAGCGATGAGCACGGTCGTGCGGAGTAGTCGGCGTGCGTTTGTCACAGTATTCATATCGCATGAACACGACAAGCGAGAACAAGCTCGTACACGTGCAGCAGTGTCGCGGATTATTGCCCCGCCGAAGCTTAGCGCTCGTATAGATTCAGATTCATTTTGAATAACCTTACACTTATTTGGGAGCCTATTGATCTTCGGGGGCATTACATGGGATAGACTCGGCAAAGGACCTGGGGCGTTATGGGAATAGAGATGATCGTCTAATAAGGGTGGGGCGCAACGGTCTCGTTCTTCTGCGTAGCGAATTCCTGGGCAGGAGGGGCGGCCATTTCGGGGTCGGCTTTCTCGACAAAGTCCTCGACAATGGTCTCGTTCGAGGCAAGCGTGTCGGTACGACCGATGCTCGAGAGGTTGACACCGTTGTCGAGAAGGTATTGCTTGAACTCCATCTCCTCCTTGATCTGGCAATCAGCACTGCGCTCCTTGATCACAAAGATCAACATGAGCAGAACAATGATATCGAGCGAGGCAAAGAGGTAGAACGGCACAGTGTAGTAACGCTGGTCGATGATGACGCCATTCTTGGGCGCAGCATAGTGCGACTGGAGCACCGGAAAGGCGTACGTTCCGGCAAAGGCACCGATCTTTCCGATCGCCGCGGCAATACCGTAGAACTGACCTTTGACACCAGACGCGCACGACTTGGAGGCAAGAAGGCCAAGGTTATCACCAGGACCAAGCTGGCCGAACGATTGGAAGAGACCGTAGACGACGCAAAAGGCCGGGATACAGCTGTGCAGCCTCGAGAAAAGACCGGCCATGATAAAGCCCGTAATAATCTGTAGCGTGATGCCGACAATGAACGTGCGCTTAGGACCAATCTTGTCTGCGAGGAAAGCACCGATGACGGAACCGGGAATACCAAAGACAACAATCAGGGCACTCCAGGCGAAGGACTTCCACAAGGGTGCCTTCTGACCAATGATTGTGTTGATAATGAGCGAAGAAAAGATGCCGATGGGAAAGACGATAAAGTCATAAATGAACCACAGGACAGAGATACTCGTGAGGCGGAACCAGTAGAACTTGATCACCAGCCAGTAAGGAGTCTTTTTCGGCTTCATGGCACCGTTGACGTACAGCTTCGGCTGCTTGACGACCATGCGGAATGGAAGGACAAACAGGCAAGGGACGATGACCAGACCAATCGACAGGCGCCAGACAAGGCGCAGGTGATTTTCCGTGCAGATCAGCGTAAGGATAAAGGGGACCATGTTGGCGCACACGGAGCCCATCACGAGCGCCAGGTTGGTAGCAAGAATGAAGGGGGCGTGTTGAAACGATTTGGGAAGCTCTTCCGACTGCTCGGCAGCAGCGACCGAGCCAGTCGGATACTCGGCACCGACACCGATACCCGTAAAGAAGCGCCACGCGGTGAGCATGTCAATCATAGGCCCAGTCTCGCCGTTGAAGTACGAGCCCGAGGAGAGAGCAGAGAAGACAATAATAATAAGGCAGGCGACAATCATACCGCTCTTGCGGCCGATGGCATCCGAGTAGTAGCCAAAGACCACCATACCGACAACAGTGCCGACAAAGGCGATCGCCGTGACAATAGGCTGCTTGTGGGGGTAGATCTTGGGGTACAGCTTCTTTAGGATTGTGTTCACAGGTCCGATCGAGTTGTTCACGTAGCCATCCGCAAAAAGCGCAGTACCACATGCGGCGATCGTTCCGATCTTCTTCCATGAAATGGTGCGGTCCTCCATGGACACAGGCCCGGGGGCTACGACGACCTCGGCCATCTTGGAAGAATTGTGTGTATAGGGGTATGTTCTAGTTACGCACTGCTTCATTTATCTACGAGAATTTCTTGGATCTGTTAAAAGAAGGGGTCCAGCGTATGCACGGATCTAACACGTGCAAGTGCGCCAGTCAGCAAAAATTTCGCGCATCCCTTAATTTACAAACGCGCCCACACGAGGATCGGATGCGCAGGAATCGGCGCGTGTGGCTGCGCGAGGCGCATGGGTGATCGGGGGATCGGAAAGTTTGGCTGGGACGCTCAGTTGGCACGTGGTTGGGTTCATCCCCCTTAACTGGCATGTGATCAGCTTTTGAAGAGCATGCACTTGGAAAATAAGGTCCGATAGCGTGTGCGCAGGTGGCTCGTTTCGAAATCTGCGCCTTCTCCTTTCTTGGTCTAGTTTTCGGAGCACCACGCTCGACCCAAGATACCCGTGGCCATCCCCGATTACGCCGAAGTGGAGGTAGCCAATTGCGAAAATGTGCCAAATTAGAGTAGCGGGGGAGTCACCCTCACATCCTACCGCTTGAGAGCCCACTGTCGCAACTAGCCAGGCCACGTGGACCATGCCGCAGCACACTGGAAGCTGTCTTTGCGGGGGAGTGACCTATGTAGTACAGGGGGATCTTCCTCTGATCCAAGTCTGCCATTGCAAGCAATGTCGCAAAGCGAACGGATCCGCATTCGCATGCGCTATCCCGATCGACACCGCTAACTTCACCTTGCAAAGCGGCGAAGACCTACTTAAATCCTACGAATCCACCCCCGGGAAACTCCGCAAGTTCTGTGGCCGCTGCGGCTCGCCCATCTACAGCCAACGCACGGCCATGCCCGACAAACTGAGACTTCGCGCCGGAGTGCTGGATGGAGACATACAAACGCGACCCGGGTTTCATTTCTATGTCGATTCCAAGGCCGACTGGGACACTATCAATGATGGCCTGCCTCAATACCCCGAGCAGGCGTCCTAGTCGACCTGGCGATTGCTGAGAAGGACTGCACACGACCAAAAACGACCGATTCGAACAGCGTTAGACTCACCGACCAAGATTCCGATTAGAAAGCTGCTACACGCACCCTATTGAGATTGCCTACTTGTCTGTACCACGATAAAGCCCATACATGTTCGCAAAGAATTGAACTGATTGAAAAAGCACGAATTTTCTTGGCACAAGCGCCGCGACTCAGCCAGTAAGCAAAGCATAACCGCAGTCCGAGATAGCAACCACTCTCTAACCACAACCATGCGCAGCTGCGCTCCATATTCTAACAAGCATGGGTCTCGTGTGCCTCGATGTACTACAAGTCCAGCCTACGCCATGTGTCACGCATGATGCGCGCTTTTTTGGCTCGGCTGACACGATTACCTAATGTGTCCGATACCTCGAATCAAGAAGTGCGATAGCTAATACGCGTGCATATCCCCAGTTAATCCGTCAAAAAATTGGCGCAAGTGACGCGCCTCTTTTTCCCAAAGGCGCGTCGCGAAAATTGTTCTTCAGCGACCATGTCCACCTTTGGTAGGATCCTGGAGGCACGGAAAGTGCTCCGTGTCCCAGGGGCTGCTGGTGATGACGTATCTCACGCAGAGGCTCTGCTGCATAACCGAGACATGCTCCCAGTGCCGCCAGAGGGCCGGACATGGCGCTACTACAACTATGTCACGTACTGGATCTCGGATGGGCTGAACTTGAACACGTTCATGATTGCAGGTGCAGCCATTTCTCCATCTACAGGCGAAGGTCTTGTATGGTGGCAGGGATGGATTGCGATTATCCTGGGGTACACTGTCGTTGGCATTTTAGTGACTATCTCCGGCCGGATGGGTGCTGTGTACCACACGCCGTTCCCTGTCATGGCACGTTCCAGCTTTGGTATCTTTGGAAGTTTCTGGCCTGTGATCAACCGAGTGGTGCTGGCCATTATCTGGTACGGCGTGCAGAGCGCTATCGGCGGACAGTGTATCCAGCTACTGCTCCGCTGCCTTATTCCTTCGTATAACAATATGAAGGGCGCGATACACGAAGAAAATGCAAACACGGCCTACTTTGTGGCGTTCTTCATCTTCTCTCTCGTTTCGATCCCGGCCGTGGCTGCCCGGCCGCAAAGCATCCGTCACTTATTCACGCTTAAGTCGATCACAACGCCAATGGCTTCAATTGCGCTCCTTATTTGGTGTGTGTATGACAACAAGGGTGTAGGAGACATGAACAGCAGCAAGGGAATTACCGGCTCCAAGGCCGGTTGGGCATTTATGAGTGCTCTGATCTCGGGCATCGCAAACAACTCTTCACTTGTGCTGAATATGACCGACTTTTGCCGATATGCTAGCCACCCCAGGAACACAGTGATGCCTCAATTGGTAACTGTTCCTCTCATTTTCAGTATCACTTCCCTATTTGGCATTATCATCACTTATTCTACCCGCAAGCAATTTGGAGTCACTTCATGGAACCCTCTCGATGTGCTCACACTGCGCCTAGACCGTGCCCCGCACGATCCCGGCACGCGTGCAGGCGTATTTTTCTTGACACTTGCATTCAGCCTGGCACAACTAGGCGCCAATATCTCTGCGAACTCTCTTTCAGCTGGCCACGACCTTTCTGCGCTATTCCCTCGGTACATCAATGTCCGTCGCGGCGCGTTAATCTGTGCTGCCCTGGCATTTGCCATCACACCATGGCGCCTACTGGCTACATCTAACAACTTCACAAACTATCTCGCTGCATATTCCATGTTCCTCTCCACTGTATCCGGCGTGATCATTGCTGATTATTACATCGTCCGGAGAGGCAAGCTCAATGTGTCTGCATTATACTCTTTCTCAAAGAAGCCCGATGCACAGAATGACTATCGCTATTTCTACGGCGTGAACTGGCGCGCATATGTTGCCTACTTTGGAGGTATCGCTATTCTAATCACCGGTTTTGTTGGTGCTGTCAGCAACGGTCGCATCAAAGTTTCAAGCGCTGCTCAGCATATCTACACGCTTGCTTACCCTATTGGCTTCTTGGCGGCGATGGTCATCTACACTGCATTATGCCAATTTTTCCCAGTCACTGGAGGCTACTCCGTTACTGAAAAGGGCTACTATGAGCCCAAGCCATCTTGGGAGGCTGATCCCTTGAAGTCTGAAGATGCTGGTATTATCACTCTCATGAAGGAAGAGCAAAACTACCACCCCGATCTGAATACCCAGTCTGACGAAGAGACGGGTTCGTTACACGATTCAGAAAAGACCACGACAGTCGAATCTATGGTTGCAAAAACAGCAGACCCAGAGCAGTCTGCTACGAACACCCAGAATCTTGTTTGGGATGGCCATTAAATAGTCTAGGGTCGGTCCCATACCTTGATTCTCTTTACGTATGTGAATAAGGCACCATTTGCGTGCAAACCTTCCCCGTATAGCATTTGTATATTATGTATCTATAAACCATCTACCGTTTGTTGAACATCTGTATATATTACTAGAATGATGGATAATTCCTAGTATCGCAACGCAAAGTTCTTCAATGTGACGCAGCCAAACGGACTAAGGGAACCTCCACATTAAGGCCTAGGCAGGTAACGGGGGCTTGCGCAAAAATGGCCACGTCCTGAAAGGGATGGGTCAGAAGCCAATCTCCACATTGGGCCAGTAGCCAAATAGGGACATCTGTTGGAGGGATGTTTGAAGACAACCTTCATGAAATCGGCGAAAGTCGAGAGTAATAGAGACGAGCTGAAAGGCAGCGCGAAAGCGCAGCTCAGTAGGCTTGTAGAATGCGATCCTTAGGACCTGTGTCTCTCACGTCTCGTGCTAGAAGCCAGCTCGCTCAGCGGCTGCGCTCGCCAAGGGTACAGAGAGATGCATAGTGTTGCCAAAAAGCACCTGTTCGCAGGGGCTTTTGGGTAGCTAAGCTAGTCGGATTGCAGCAATGGCATAGCCCTGCTGCAGTCTGCACTGGAGAAAGTTGTGAACGTACTTGCCGATGGCTAGACCTACGGAAAGCACTTCAGCTACTTGAAGATCCGCACCGATGCAGTTGTAGC